>NC_041399.2:35585893-35915060 GCF_900747795.2 Erpetoichthys calabaricus
TCTAGTATGCCCCGGGGCTGTCGCCCATACAATAATTCAAAAGGGGAGAACCCCGTGGAGGCTTGTGGGACTTCTTGATAAGCAAAAAGGACGAGGGGGAGGAGCTGATCCCAATTCCTTCCAATATACATGCACACACAATAATGTATTTATTTCTATACATCTATACATACATATACATATATATGGTTGAATAGTTTACTGTCAAATAATGCAAAGAGTATGTGACACGTGTTTTGCCCTAATTCTGGGCTCATCAGGCGTACACACTCACTGCACCCCCCCTCTCGGGGAATCGAACCTCGGACGTCAGCGTTAGAGACAAAGCCTCTTATGCTGCGCCACGGCGTGTGGTTCGCTTATTTGACAGCATGTAGATCGGGGTAATTACATTCATGGCATTCATAGTCTGAATCACAATCTGATTGTATGGGTGGTTTCCTACCAGGTAACGCTTGTGGTTGGTCTGCAAGTCGGCAAATATCCACCACGGTGCCCTCTTTCACGTCCGAGGTTCGATTCCCCGAGAGGGGGGTGCAGTGAGTGTGTACGCTTGATGAGCCCAGAATTAGGGCGAAACACGTGTCGCGTACTCTTTGCATTATTTGTCAGTAAACTATTCAACCATTCTATGATCTGCTTCTTGCAACTGAAAGAGGGCACCGTGGCGGATGTTTGCTGACTTGCAGACCAACCACAAGCATTACCTGGTAGGTAACCACCCATATAATCAGATTGTGATTCAGACTACGAATGCCATGAAAATATATAATATATATATATATAATATATACACACACACACACACACACATGGTGGTGGTCTGTACGTCCACCGGGCCACGAGGGGGCAAACGCATGGTTAGTGAGAGGACCATGGGGATGGAGCGTGGAGGCTCAAACCCATTGGGGCCCGTGGCCACCGCCAGGGGGCGCCCCGAGCAGCGTGGAGCCTGGGAGATCTGCACTTCCGCCACACCTGGGAAGGTGGAGGAAGGATCTTCCAGGGATGCCTGGAGTGCTTCTGGGTGCTAGTGCGACACTTCTGCCACACCAGGAAGTGCCGCCGGAAGAACATCAGCAAGCACCTGGAGCACATCCGAGTGAATATAAAAGGGGCTGCCTTCCTACAGTCAGGGAGCTACAGTCGGGAGCTGGAGCAGGACGAAGCTCCAGGGATGAGAGGAAGAGAGGCGGCCCACAGACATTAGAGAAGCCCATGGGTAGGGGTATTTGGTGCGGGAGCACTGTGTGCTGTGTTGGACTTTTTGAAGGAAATAAATGTGTGTTTTATAAAGTGCTGGTGTTAGTCTGATGATGTTATATATTATATAATATACACAGTGGAAGCTCGGTTCACGACCATAATTCGTTCCAAAGCTCTGGTCATAACCGATTTGGTCATGAACCGAAGCAATTTCCCCCATAGGATTGTATGTAAATACAATTAATCCATTCCAGACCATATGAACTGTATGTAAATATATATTTTTTTTTAGTTTTTAAGCACAAATATAGTTAATTAAACCATAGAATGCACAGCGTAATAGTAAACTAAATGTAAAAACATTGAATAACAGTGAGAAAACCTTGAACAACAGAGAAAACTAACATTGCAAGAGTTCGCACTATACTGTAGCCTTATGACCCGATCGATGTAAACTTTTTTTTTTTTTTTGAGTTTTAAGCACAGGGGGAAAAAAGGAACATTTGAACAAATCCTAAATAAACTTTATTTAAAAGCCAACCATAAGCAACCAAGAAAGTAACATTGCAGGAGTTCACGCTAATAGCATTACAACACGATTGCTGTGTAAACTTTTTTTTAATGAGTTTTAAGCACAGGGAAAAAAATGAACATTTGAAAAATGAGAAAAGTAACATTGCAACAATTCACGCTATGAACCGAAAAATGAACATTTGAAAAATTCGTAATACAAAAACTAACCATAAACCACCAAGAAAACTAACCTTGCATGAGTTGAGTTCTGGCATGAAGTGAGGAGGAACTGGGTGGAGAACAATCTGGTCTCGTCACAGTTGAAGACTTGTTGCGGGATGTAGCCCTTGTCCTCCACTAATTTTGTGAAATTTTTCACGAATTCTTTCTCAGCTTCAGCGTCGGAACTAGCAGCCTCTTCATGCCTTACCACACTATGAATGCCACTTCTCTTGTGAAACTTTTCAAAGCATCCTCTACTGGCTTTAAATTCCTCACTTTCGCCACTCGTAGAAAGATAGTTTTGCAGTAAATCGCCATGAATCTTCCTGGCTTTCTCGCATAACATCGCCTCACGCTATCCCCTGCAAATTGCTTCTCGTTCATCCACACTAGCAACAGTTTTTTCCACCTCTTCCAGCACTTGAGGCCTCTGCCTGGTTAATGCTGTAACTCCATTTGCAACATCAGCTGCTTTAATAGATTCTTTCTGCTTTAGAATAGTCGAAATCGTAGATTTTGACTTCTTGTACTCGGCGGCAAGATCAGTAACACGAACGCCACGCTCATACTTTTCAATAATTTCTTTCTTTACTTCGATTTCAGTTTTCTGCAAAACTTTCTTCTCACCACTCTTCACTTGCTTAGAAGCCATGGTTAACTGCAAAACCCACGAAATACTGTAGAGCACAAAGAGTTCACAGGTAAAGCACGCATGTCTGACTGAGAACAATGAACAGGGAGAGGCTGAACATGTGCTTAAATACAGTAATCGGCGTGTACGAACTGGAAGGGAAATGAAATAGAGCACAAAGAGTTCACAGCGAAAGCATGCATGCACGTGCAAGCACGCACGTCTGACCGAGAACAATACAACACGTGCGTAAATCATCTGCATGCACAAACCGAAAGGGAAACTGGCTTGTTCGTATACCGAGTGTGTGGTCGTGAACCGAGGCAAAAGTTTGGCGAACTTTTTGGTCATAAACCGATTTGTACGTGTACCGAGATGTTCGTGAACCGAGGTTCCACTGTATATGTATGTATGTGTATATATGTGTATGTATGTGTATGTATGTGTACAGTAATCTCTCCTCGATCGCGGGGGTTGCGTACCAGAACCCCCTGCGAAAGGTGAAAATCCGCGAAGTAGAAACCATATGTTTATATGGTTATTTTTATATTGTCATGCTTGGGTCACAGATTTGCACAGAAACACAGGAGGTTGTAGAGAGACAGGAACTTTATTCAAACATTGCAAACAAACATTTGTCTCTTTCTCAAAAGTTTAAACGTGCTCCATGACAAGACCGAGATGACAGTTCCGTCTCACAATTAAAAGAATACAAACGTATCTTCCTCTTCAAAGGAGTGTGCGTCAGGAGCAGAGAATGTCAGAGAGACATAAAAAAGCAAACAATCAAAAATCAATAGGGCTGTTTGGGCTTTTAAGTATGCGAAGCACTGCCGGACAAAGCAGCTGCAAGGAAGGGAATAATGTGAAGGTAGTCTTTCAGCATTTTTTAGAGGAGCGTCCGTATCCTCTAGGCCAGTGTGCGGACAGGCCCTCTGCTCACACCCCCTCCGTCAGGAGCAGAGAATGTCAGAGAGAGTGAGAGAGACAGAGAAAAGCAAACAATCAAAAATCAATACGTGCCGTTCGAGCTTTTAAGTATGCGAAGCACCGTGCGGGAAGCATGTCGCTTGACAAAGCAGCCACAAGTAAGCCCAGCAAGGAAGGGAGCAATGTGAAGGTAGTCTTTCAGCGTTTTTTTTGAGGAGCGGCCGTATCCTCTAGGGGTGCGAACAGCCCCCGTGCTCACAATATATTTGAGGAGTTTTATTTAATATGTAATACGCGCTCTGGTTGGGTAGCTTCTCAGCCATCTGCCAATAGCATGCCTTGTATGAAATCAACTGGGCAAACCAACTGAGGAAGCATGTACCAGAAATTAAAAGACCCATTGTCCACTGAAACCCACGAACCAGCGAAAAATCCGCGATATATATTTAAATATGCTTACATATAAAATCCGCGATAGAGTGAAGCCGTGAAAGTCGAAGTGCGATATAGCGAGGGATTACTGTATATACAGTATGTATGTATGTATGTATGTGTATATATGTGTATATGTATATATATATATATGTATGTATGTGTTTTTATTCTTGTTAAATATACATTCATTTTAAATATATATTGTAAATATTTTAGATGTTCAAAACTTTACAAAATGTGTAGTTATTTTTTTTATTTTTTTGCAATGTGTGAAAGAGTTTGATAACAGGGAACTTTCTGTTTTTCTTTTTCTACTTTCAGTGGTTTGACCTTGGTTGTATGACTATTGTCCTCAGTTTGCAGTAAGTGGCTTTCTGTCATTAGAAATCAGCACATTTTTCAAGTCTTATATTTCTAGTAGCCACTGACTGATTTTAGTTTATGGAGGCAAATACATTTAGCTGCACCTTTACACATTACACACGTGCCCTGTTTGTGCTGTGCATAGAAACCCAGCTCCAAAAGTAATGATTTGATATCCTACAAGACTTCTGCCCAGTCATGAATGAGATTCATAAAAAGCACAATACAACCTAAAGCCATGTAACATTACACAGCTTTTCCAGTGATTTTCAGTATTATCCTTCATTAACATAATCTTAACAAGTCATAGGCAATTGGTGGCATGCTCCTGTAAAGTTATTTGTGTAATGTGACATGCCCAGTGAGTTAGTCTAACTAGTCCATGACTTCCATCCATCCATTTTCCAACCCGCTGAATCCGAACACAGGGTCACGGGGGTCTGCTGGAGCCAATCCCAGCCAACACAGGGCACAAGGCAGGAAACAATCCTGGGCAGGGTGCCAACCCACCGCAGGACACACACAAACACACCCACACACCAAGCACACACTAGGGCCAATTTAGAATCGCCAATCCACCTAACTTTGGACTGTGGGAGGAAACCGGAGCGCCCGGAGGAAACCCACGCAGACACGGGGAGAACATGCAAACTCCACACAGGGAGGACCCGGGAAGCGAACCCGGGTCCCCAGGTCTCCCAACTGCGAGGCAGCAGCGCTACCCACTGCGCCACCGTGCCGCCCAGTCCATGACTTGTTCTGACAAAGTCAAAAACATTTCATTTTGTCTTTAGTTTAAGTGTCGGAGTCTGTGTGCATAAGAGCTGACATCCAATGAATGCTCATCCAGAAGTACAATTCATATAAAGCAGTGATGAGGAATCAGGAGTGCGGGTGTTTTTGATCTCCCAAACAGAAGCTTATCTGTCTGAGGTCTTATGTTTTACTAAAACAGAATAGAAAAAGGGGAAAAAAGGCAGAGATTAAGGTTGAACTCGCTTTACCTGTTTAACTCCTTATACTTTACTGGCTCCAGCATGCAGCACACTATTACAGTCACGAAAGGATGGAGCAGGACTGTGTGGAAGGTCAGCTAATTGTGACATGTTCTGTGCTTTTTAAGTTGTTTAAATTGACATGGTCTGGTGATGAGATAGGTAAATTCAGATGGCAAATCTGGCATACTCCACGAGTACAAGTCACGTAATGTGACATCAGCTTTAAGGAGCCAACATTTCTTTCCCAAAATAAAGCATGTTAGGTTAATTATCCCAGTATTAGGGAATATGTGGACATGTGTGCCCCATTCAAATTTAATTTGTTTCTTACTTCTTATCCATGCTGGATACTCATGACTGAGGAAATCCAGGAGGTTTAGAAAATGGATGGTTATAATATAGCAGACTGAGCTCCTATTATCAATTTATTTGTTAATTCATAATGTTGAATGGGGAAAAAAATACAGAATTCTATGTGTTGCAGCAGCATTTGTGCAGTGTATGTGCACATGTATGAGCTGGGCCACTAGTGCTGTCTTTGACATGATAGATCATAGAGACATGAAATGAACTTCTTTATCTATGCAGATAGATATTTTTCCTGGTCTGTTATTTTTCATAAATGTATATATGCACAAAACTTTGTAGTTATATGTGTATTTCAGTCATCATCAAAAAAATACCAAATTGTTTGAAGTTTTTATTGTATTATACCTGGGCTAAAGGTAGAACATTTGTGATGTCTTAAATGAATGGCCATGTTTTCACAATAGGGCTCTGTTGTATTGTTAAAATTTCTGTTGCTCTATTAATTCAGAAATTGCGGAAAATTTCTTCAGTTTTATCCTCCCCTTCCTTTTCACATTTAGAGATTGAATGTGTGTGTATCTGGTGGCCCGGTGGTGCAGTGGTAGCACTGCTGCCGTTTCCTCCCAGAGTCCAAAGACATGCAGGTTAGGTGGATTGGTGATCCTAAATTGGCCCTAGTGTGTGCTTGGTGTGTGGGTGTGTTTGTGTGTGTTCTGCGGTGGGTTGGCACCCTGCCCAGGATTGGTTCCCTGCCTTGTGCCCTGTGTTGGCTGGGATTGGCTCCAGCAGACCCCCCGTAACCCTGTGTTCGGATTCAGCGGGTTGGAAAATGGATGGATGGATGTGTGTATCTAATGTACGATGTGAGTAATGTGTTTAAAAGTTCCAACAACACTAAAAGGCTAATTCTTAAGTATTAACTTCCCCACTGACACGTTGCTCAATAGATCATTTGTACAGTTAAAAGAATCCATTTGCTGCGTGTCCTATCTTCAAAGAATGAAAGGAAGCAAATTTCAGCTTATCAGCATAACAAACAGAAAACCATTATCAGCTTTTAGTTTTCTTTCTTAGGCTTGTACACTATGTATCTGTTTTCCACTGCTGAAAGCAAGCTGCTGAAGTTCATTAGCTGCAACATTTGCACTCTAACATGGAGTCCATTTCACAGTTCACTAGAGGCATTATGATATGATCGATATGAGTGTCATCAGGTTGTTTGATGCAAACTGTTATTTGTAAACACTCAAGATACTAATAGTGTAACTTTTCACAACCAGAAAGATATGGGCGGGTGAAGTTTAATGCATTGGGGATACAGTAGCAATCCCAAATAGGAAAGAAGTTAGTAAAAAGAAGACCACTGCACTACTTTACACTTAAAACATTCTTAAATTGTAGAAAACCAGAGCCAGAGCATAATCTATTTTTTTGATGTCTAAAGGGGGACATCAACGTTTTTGACGCACTGGTCCATTTTAGTGCATACTAACTAATTGCCAGCTGATTTTTTTTGTCTTTTGCTCGTGGTTTTTAATAGTTTTGGATTTTCTTCCAACACACTTAAGTCTGTCATACTACCTTTACCTGCTTTCTTGCAGAGTAGTCTTCAAGGCAAGAACTGAGCAGAAGATCACTAGATTACAATCCAATAGTTTGTTACTTTCAGATAACCCACATACACTGACATTTTGTTTCTTTCTATATTTCACAGTAAACAATAGCAATTCTGAATAAATTTGCAGAAATAATTGTTGTAAACTTGATGGTTTTCAGTTTACAAGGACTGTTACAGTCATTGCAAGTTAGTGGCATGTTAATGCGATGAATTTGGGAGACATATGTAGTTTGATTGTTCTGCAAGTGTTAAATGTTATAGTATGTAGGACTTCCCACCTGTTTTTTTTTCTATGGCGAAAAAATTAATAAAAAAATCTAAAAGGGTGTTTTAACCCAAGATGCTGCTGGCTTTATACTGAAGAAAGCTATCTAGGCTGGATCTAGAAACTAGCTGTATGAAGGCAAAATAACCATCCCAACCATGGTGCAAAACACAAGTTCAAAATCCTTAAAACAATAATCCTGTGCTAGAGCAGGATGGGAAAAGAAATAGCTAGGTGCATAGACTCAGTTTGTGATCATTGCTGTTTCTTATTTGATTGGTTAATAAGGAGTACTAAAACGCATTGAGTGTCTGTTTTACTCATTGCTTAAAAAATTCATTTTACTGCCGCAAAACATTTGAAAAAGAGTTTACAAGCCTCCATGGCTGTTGTAATTGGGACATGTCCTTATATCGGCCAGCAGTAGATGTCCCTAAAAATCTCAACTGGTGCACCTCTCATAAATTTATAAACTCTGGTTCTTTTATTCATTGGTGATGCCTCACCAGATCTGTTGCTTTGAGGCATGTAAACACTTTTTTGATATAAAAATGGATCAAATAAGCTCCTTTAGAAGAAACAAACGGCCAAACCATGAAAGGTTGCTACTAAAAAGTAGTCAGAAACATTTAACCATATAAGACGTGTACTGAGAAAACAAGAGAGCCAACCAATAAAAACAACCTGCCTGTGCTTCTACAGGAAAAACAAAAGAAATGTAACCAGTATCTCAGGTGTTATAAGTTGCCTTCGATAAAGACATGTCAAATAATAAGTAATAATAATGTTATTATTAGGTCACTGGAACTGCTTACTCTTGAGGACACCATATACAATTGTCTATGCATTAGCTCAGTTCCTGCTGTTTTTCTGCTTATCCTAGTGACCTGGCTTTTGTTGATGGTCATTGCACCACACAGTTCTACAGGGAAGTGTTTTGTTATGAATTGAAATGGGTAATCAGTAGGAATAATGTGAAATTTAAGTATATATTATTATCAGTATTTGGATGTGTACAATTTTCATTTGTTTACATCATTCACTCTAATACAGTATTTCTTTTCATTTTTTTCCTCAGTTTTATGTAGTCCCCTCTTTAAAGTTTGCAGATGCAAATGTATATGAAAAGCAAGTATCCTACGTGTTACATGGATGTATTAATTTGAAGAGAGGATCAGTAGCTTTGAGTGTTGCAACACACTTTCTGTGGTTTCCCCATTAGAAATTCAAGTGCCACGATCTAAGACCGATGCTGAGGTATTGCCCAATTTAAGTGCTGTCATTGAAGGGAGGGGTCCCCTTTGTAGTGTTCAGTGCTGTGACCTAGGGCTGGAAGTCAATGGAGCAGAACGGATAACCAAAATGAGAGCCGGTACGCCTCTGAGATCTGCAGTAAACATTGAGCTTTGCATTTTTCATGAGCTTGATTGAACTTTCACTTTCCATTTCACAATGAGATCACATTTCTTTTTCTTTTGTAGTACTCCACCATATCTTTAGTCATCTGTCCACCCAATTGGTTAGTGGTACCATTCACGTGCCCCATCAATCACGTCTGTTCCATCAATACATGTGTTGGCTTATTTTCTTTTCCCTGTAAATGTGTGTCCAGGTACAGAAATGACAGTTCTTTAAAATAAATTTTGGGGTGGCAACTGGGCTTACATTAACAGAAATGTTCAACAAAAAAATCAATGATTCTTGGCCTAGGTAATCAGGACTATGACAATATCAGATTTTATCTTGAATTTCTTTCTTATAATTGACTATGAGCACCCCAAGTTTTATTTTCTCTAGGGATGCTGCTAATTGAAGTTTCTGCTTTCCTTTTCCTCTGTTGTTAACTGTCCAAATATCAACAATTAATTAATGGACAAATACTGCTGGGCTCAATTTACGTTAATCTTTTTAAAACTACTTTGCATATTTATCTGTTTAAACAGATCTGTGTCTTTGTGTGTACTCACTATGTAATTTGTAAAGTTTGTATTTGCATTTTACCTGAGAAAATGTCACAGTGCCCTGTGCCTACACTGGGTGAAGAGTGCTATATTAAAGAAATAAACTAAATTGAATTCAATTGAATACCAGGACACAGCAATTTTTATCACCAAGAGTGGAGATTTTATCAAATAATAATAATAATTCATTACATTTTTATAGCGCCTTTTTCAGTACTCAAAGCGCTATCCACACAGGGAGGAACCAGGAAACGAACCAACAATCTTCCACAGTCTCCTTGGCACTACCACTTGCGCCACCTGATGACCCCCAATTTTTCTTTGTCAGTCAAACTCTTTTACCAGCCTAGCCAGTTGGATTTCTTGAACATTAGAACATTGGTTTAAGTGAAACTAATTTTTAAATTCATTTTTTTTCCTTTTCTTCTCAAGCAAAAAGAGTTTCTAATTCATACAGTATCATACAATTTCACTTGACATGCCACTGATAGTCTCACTTGTTTTGTTTTAGTAATGGCAGGTGCATTATTGTGCTTATTAACATAGCATAGTATAGTGACAACCTCGTATTTCTGAAGTAGTGCTTGGATTGGATTGTTTTCTTTCTAGCATTTTACTCTTTTTCTATTTTAATTGGTAAAATGAAAAATCTTGTAAATCTTTTGTATGAGGCAACAAAATGAGATCCAGCTACTGTATATTTTGATATCATTTGAAGAATAATTAATGATAAAACCATTAATTAGATGAAATTAGTCGAATAATGTAAAAGCATTGCCTTGAAGTAAACAATTTTCATAAGAACATGTGCTGTACTTGTTTCAAGGAAAAAGTTATTCTTTCTATTGCTAGCAAGGTTAATATTCAACCAAATGACACACTCCGTAACATTTGTTTAGTAATGTATGGGAGTGTGCTGATATGCAGCCAGGCATGCAACCCATTTTTGTAAAAGTTAGCCTTTTACTAATTGTTATTTGATATTAATTAATTTAATTTTTAATAGTGATGTCCAAAAATGTAATGACAGACCACCTATCTATTGTCATAAGGTGTTAGGCAGCTTGAGAGGTGCTTGAGGGAAAAAGGTCATTCTGGGATCTAGATAAGCAAGTTCCCCTAATGTTAGGAGAAGAACCCCACTGAGCTGGTAATATTTATAGATCTGCCAGTTGGTGGTCTCAGTACTGCCAGGGCATTTATGGACAATCTGGGAAAACATATCTGTGCTTGGAGAGCTGCACTTAACTTTGTACAGAGGAGTCACTTGTGCTATTCTTTGCATGTTACAGGGTTACTGAAATGTGCAGCAAGACTTAATAACAGGTGGTTTGAACATCTAGAGAGAAGAGTGTGTACAATTGAAAAGGTGACATTTATAGCATTTAGAAGTGCTCGAGTACAGAAGCTTGGCACTGCAGGGTTTATGCTGATCAAAATCTATTTTTGTACTTTTGTTCCTTCTGTTGTTAACTGTGAGTTGTAGTATATTTATAATCTACTTAATGTGGATGTGCATATATATATATATATATACAAAATATGCACATTCACAATTGTAAATGCAACAAAGTTAGCTGGAAAGCAGGAGCAGGTTACTTTGTTATTTGCATTTCATTATTAACTGTAGCTGGTTAAGCCACCAGGAAATGCTTAAAACTTAAGTGCGGCTGCATAATACTAATACAGACAATTAAGGGTAGCTTTAGATGCAATTAAGTAGGTTCTAATTAACAAATTGGTTGAGGGGAAAACCTGTAGCTACTGTGGCTCTCTGGGACCGTGAGTGAGGATCCTTGCCCAACAATGTCATTATCATTTGTCTTGGACGAAAGAAAGTATTAACAAGCAATACAGTCAAATATCAAGTTTCATTATCAGCAAAATCTATCTTCTAATTAGAAAACTGGTTAGAATGAAAACCTGCAGCCACTGTGCACCTCCAGGATAATGAGTGAAGACCATCGCTGTACATGGCATGACAAAGTACAGTAAAGGATCGAAACAACAAACACTTGTTCCTGCTGGGCTCTCAGAGAGGAAATGGAAAAGGCCAGACAGGATGTCATCTCCAATTACTTCCTGGGGATAAGATGCATGGATCTCAAGGGGTTTGGTGAACTCGCAAGCCAAAAACTGAATTACTCCTATTCTGCATGGATTGAAAATAGGTTCATGGATATTGAATCCTTCACTATATATCTCTTCCCATTATCTAACTATAAACCAATGTGTCTTCTAAATATGTACAAAGTGAGAAATATCGATTCACCCGCTATATTTTTTTAACCTGACTCTCAAGTGTTAGAATCATTTGAGTGAGTTAAAGAAAGAGAGAAAGGGAGGTTGGGAGCATGCGCTGATTAGGTCATCCATAAACTAAACACTGGCTGCTTGCTGAGAACACAACCAAAAACTATTCTCAAAATGTTTTGTTTACATTTTAAGCATAGATGAGTCCTGTAAGTATAAAATATCGGCATGATTAAAATACTTAACAATTTTTAAGACCAATTTTTCAAAAGGAAACACATTACATAAAACATTTTTACTAACAGTCCTTCAGCTGCCTTTTGTCTAAATAGGATTATCATATTAACACATGTGATGCGAATCAAATACTCCTTTATATGAGATAGATAAGATGTTTTAGATTTTTTAAGGTACAGTATTATTTGATCAGTCACTGGTAGAAGTCTACACCCTGTTCCAAATCACATACCAGCAGGCCCTCAAACCTCTAGTGCAAACTACAAGCTCACACAATGCATAAATAATTAAAAACTCTTGCTCGTTTCTCATTTATTTTGCCAAACAAGTTAACTTAGTGCTTGTGCAATCATTACAACTGCATAGCATGCTAGGACTTGCAGCCGAGCCCCTATGAAGCCTTCAGGCACACTTTTCCCCATTGGCATCATTTAACACAGAACTAAATAATCCGCATCACACTGTAATGCAAACATGCCAACAGTATGCTAAGTCAGCTGTTAGCTGTTTCTTTTGTAATAAATTTTCTGAACATTTTAATCAGACCTTGTAGTACAATAGGGATATAAATGAAAAACATACTGTTTAAACAAATACACATTTTAATAGTTAAATTGTTGTGGTATTCAGAAAATGTCTGTTATGTATAACGCTTCTAACTGATGTAGGCATAAGACAAAACCTGCTTGCATGATCAGAACTGCTGCAGACCCACTCAATTAGTGAATGTTATCAGAAAAGCATTGTATCTTGACACGATTTATTCGAATTCTTATGAAAAATGTCTATATTCTTAGTCTGTATAAAAATATAATAATGTGTTACGAAAATGGCATATTAACAGTTTTATTGCTAACTTTTATAAAACTCACAAAAACATACATGTAGTTCTCATAGTCTGATATTTTCATTTCTTTGTTATGTTTGAACAAATATTTGCTACACAAAATATTCAAATCTCCGTTATTGGCATAAGTCATAGACCAGGGGTAGGCAATGTCAGTCCTGGTGAGCCGCAGTGGCTACAGGTTTTCATTCCAACCCAATTGCTTAATTAGAAACCAATCATTGCCAATCTCAGACCTTATTTAATTTTATGGTTTGTTAGTCTGTGCAATGTAAGGATCTTATATTGTAGATTTTTTTCCTTTCCAAGGATATCATCCAAATGATTTGAAGCCTAAAACAGATCATTTTCAGTCTGTCACATTTTTCTATTAAGTGTTTTATTAAATCAAACAGTGCATGATGAACACACACAGATGTAATTGGAAAAAAGCTAGCTGGAGAACTGCTGGCTGCTTTGTCTTTTACATCTTATTGCTAATAAGGAGCAATTAAAACACTGAATGCAGCAGTTTAAGATTGAAATAAGCAATTAAGGTTGGAGAACCTTAACAAGCGAGACCACTAAAATGAAGCATCAAAATGTCACTTAAGCAATATGTGCTTCATCAGCAATAATTGAGTTCTCGTTAATGAACTGGGTTGGAACAAAAACCTGCACATACTGTGGCTCTCCAGGACCGACATTGCCCACCCCTGCTCTAAGACAAATTATAGTCATGTGTCAACTGATCTCTACCATGCTCCGGAATTAAGTGTTTTGGGTCTTGGTGTCTCTTTGGGCTCTAACCTGTAATTGTATTGGAAAGGGTAGGAACAAGTCAAAAGACTAGAGCAGGGGTGGGCAATGTTCCTTAATGAGAACTCAATTATTGCTGATGAAGCACATATTGCTTAAGTGACATTTTGATGCTTCATTTTAGTGGTCTCGCTTGTTAAGGTTCTCCAAACTTAATTGCTTATTTCAATCTTAAACTACTGCATTCAGTGTTTTAATTGCTCCTTATTAGCAATAAGATGTAAAAGACAAAGCAGCCAGCAGTTCTCCAGCTAGCTTTTTTCCAATTACATCTGTGTGTGTTCATCATGCACTGTTTGATTTAATAAAACACTTAATAGAAAAACGTGACAGACTGAAAATGATCTGTTTTAGGCTTCAAATCATTTGGATGATATCCTTGGAAAGGAAAAAAATCTACGATATAAGAGCCTTACATTGCACAGACTAACAAGCCATAAAATTAAATAAGGTCTGAGATTGGCAATGATTGGTTTCTAATTAAGCAATTGGGTTGGAATGAAAACCTGTAGCCACTGTGGCTCACCAGGACCGACATTGCCTACCCTTGTCATAGACCAATTGCATATACAGTGGGACCTCCGGTCACGAACGTCTCGGACCACATACAAATCTGGTTACGACCAAAAAGTTCGTCAGACCTTTGCATCTGTTCACGACCACACACTTGGGTGATGAACAAGCCAGTTTCCCTTCCGGTTCGTACACGCCGATGATTTCTGCATGTGTTCAGTCTCTCCCTGTGCATTCCCTGTGCAGCGAGAGTGTGAGCGAGAGCGAGAGAGCCCAAGCAGAAGAAGTAAGTAAACATTTAGTTTACTATTACACTGTGCATTCTATGGTATAATTAAATATTTTTGTGCTTAAAAATCTTTAAAAAATATATATATATATTTACATACAGCTCGTACAGTCCGGAACGGATGAATTGTATTTGCATACAATCTTATGGGGGAAGTTACTTTGGGTCACGACCAAAATCGGGTTACGACCAGAGTTTTGGAATGAATTACTGTCATGACCCGAGGTTCCACTGTACCAGGAATTTAGTGAAAAGATGTACAGGTTAGGGATAAATAAAGAAAAACAAAGGCCATAGTAAGTCTCTAAATGTATAAAGGACAGCATAATACATGTAAAGTCTAAATGAACAACATGGGAAGCAGCAATTGATAAACCATATAGAGCAGCATGTCCACTACAAAAATAGAATATGAGTTCACTTCTCTGTCTGTATATTTCAAGTCTATAATCTAAGTAGTACTACTTTACAAATGTTAAGTATCCTTTTTTGAAAATGATTTTAATAGCATTAAATAAGGACTATATTAAAGCCTTATTTTATTTCAGGTTTTCAAATAAATCATACTGTATCTAGCCGGATAAGAATTAAAATTAAACTCATTGAGTTAGCTAGGCAAGGTGGTATGATATCTCAATACATTCTTTTCAAAGCTCCTGGGTTCTCTGGCTTTACAACAGTCCATGACTCAGTTGTGTGTTTCAGACTCCAGTGCTGCTTGGTTTCTGTCATTGAGATGAACTTTATATTTCACTTGTTTGTATTGAGATTGTGAATCACTGTTTAACTTAACCTGTACATTTAAAACTTCAACTTAAGATGAAGTTTCTCAACTTAAGGTAGAAATGCAGTTTTACTTGTCGGCATGTCTTTGTCCTTCTTGAGTCCCAATTCTGGAGTTTTTAGCGTTTTCAGTTATTATTTAGCCCATGATTGTGGGTCTTAATTCTGTCCATTTCATGAAATCTTATTTTCTACATACATTGTTGTACTGCATATCACTAATAGCTGATTGTTTTTTGTGAAATATTGTTGAATGTTTGTTGTACAATAGTTAGCCAATCCCAATGTCATTATTCCTAAAAATGAAATTTAGTTTGCTGGAATCTAACATTCTGGCAGTCATTATTCTTAGTAATGTGGCAGAATTTGTTATGTGTACACTTTACTCATCATCTTTCAGTTTATCTGTTACCAATAGGCCACCTGTTAATACTTACACCACACTCAAGACTCTGACAGCATCACAACTGGCATGTTGAAGACCTCTGGAGGAATACATGCTCTTGTATTATATGTGTCTCAATTGGACACAGTTGTGACAGCAAGTAATGAGAAGGAGAGAAGAATGTTGTTGCTTCTTCTATAGGCTTCCTTACAGAAATGTGCTTATATGAAGAAAGAAATGTAGTACCATTTATCTTATGACCAACAATAAAACTAAATATTTGTGGTTATGAACACTTTGAGTTTGGGACAGTTTTCAAGCACTAGCATTCAGTCGTTTCTGTGGCCTTCCCAAGAATGCATTGGTATAAGTCTGCAGTGCTGGATTTTGGTGATGCGCACTTATTCTCAGATTATGGGAGGTATTTTCATCAAAAAAGGAAATGAAAACTAAAGTTCTGAAATGTAAGTGCAATTTCCATTTTAAAGTTCCTGTCATGGTCTCAGTATGTGGTGAAAAGATCAAAATTGTGTGCCTTAAACACAGTTAAAGTGAGAAGTATTCTATCGATCAAAGTGACTACAGCTATGCAGGACAAAGAAATGGGGGAAGACGAGATGCATAGCCCCGCCCATTGACCTACACTATTTGCATGTTGAGAACTTGAAAATGAAAGTGCAAAGTGGAAAATGAAAATTCAATGAGCAGCAGGTGGCACCAGTACTTATTTTTGTTTGACTTCATTTTTGCAGCTCTATTGCTGAAAACGAAATTGGTATTATTTTATTTTTAATTTTTGCAGCATTCTTCCAGTTAGACTTTGAAAATGAAATTAACAAAATAGGGATTGCATTTTCATTTTATAATTTTAATTTTCATTTCCTTTTTTTGCAGAAAATACCTCCCATATTCAGAGGTGTCTCTGCATTCCAATCAATTCTGGCATGTTTCACATGCTAGCAAAAAAATGATTCCGATTCTAATTCACGTTATGTGGAACTCTGCCCCTTCCCCATCTGCCAGCAGATGGTGCTGTTTTGCAAAAAATTAAATAAGCAGTAAACTTAATTCACTAAAGCAGGTGTTCTTAAACTTGTTACTCAAAACAAAAACAGTACCCTGCTGGGACCCAGGACAGTGAGAGCTATATACTGAGAAATAACAATAGCCTTATCATACAATAAAACCCAAAAAACTGAAGCTTTTTGTTTCATTTCAAACATATTTCTCACATGAATATTACTAAAAGAGAAAATTGTAAAGCAAATGTTTTGTTAATAAAACAATAATTATTTTTCAAAACAGTGATTAGACTCCTAAGGTATATCCCCGCCAGTGTAATGTTTTAGTATAAGCTTTAATTAACCAAGAGAAGTCCATTTTTAGGGTGCAGTGCAAGGATGTGATAATGTTTGACAGTATGAACGATCATTTAACTGAGTCAAGTTGATTCATAGCACTGGATAATGAATAAATTAGCCAAAAAAAATAATTGATGCCATTACTTTTTTTTATATTTTCTTAAATAACATTTAAAAGAAAACAATTGATTTTTCAAATGATTTCCACAATTATTTTCTAAATGAGTTTTCAAATACAGTGGAACCTCTAGATACGAGTTTAATTCGTTCCAGCACGGAGCTTGTATAGCGAATTTCTCGTATCTAGAACAAACTTCCCCATTGAAAATAATGGAAATCCAGTTAATCCGTTCCGCACCCCAAATATATTAACATAAAAATCAATTTTCCTAACAAATAACACTGATAAATTATGTATACTGTAGTCTACCTTTAATAAATAACACTGGTAAATAATATAACTGATTATTAAAAGAATCAAAACAGGTGTCCAAAGTGCAGTAGAGCATTCAATAAATCTTTAAATAAATAATCCTTAAAACAGTTGTGAAGTGGAGGTTTAAAATACACAAGAATAACAGTCCTTTAACACGAGGTTAAAACGTCAACAGGAAGCAGTCTTTAAAACACAGATGACAATCCCCGGTGCTTCTTCTCTGTTAGCGTCTCACCTGCTTCTCCCATGCGGGCTCTGCAACAGGCGAGACACTCTTAATGCAGCTGACCTTCTCTACACCGTCCTGCTTCAGCTGTTTGGCTTGCCTGTTCAGCTCACTGTTCAGCTACACGCGAGCCTGCACTCGCTCGCTCTCCCGCACCGACTTCCTACTGCTGCGGATTCCTGCCTCCTCCTGCAACCTCCGTTCTCTCTCCTCTCTTTTCTTTTACTTCTTCTCCCTCTTAACCAGCTCGCGCTTTTCTATATATGCGGGGAGGACATGGCAGCTGCAGCCCATCAGCCACAGGAACAATCATGGATGTGGGAAGTTTCCCACCTGTGCACTTAGGTGAGAAACGCAGACACCGCAGATCACCCTGCGGCTCGCAACTGCTACCATGCCCCCTCGCTAAGCCGCGAGCTATACCCACAGCCTGGCTCGAGGCTCGTTACGCGAGCCAATGCTCGTATTTAGATTTGAATTTTTCGCTCATACTTTCCTCGTATTTTGAATTTCTCGTATACAGAGGTGATCGTATCTCGAGGTTCCACTGTACTTTTTTTGCTCAGTTTATTGAATTGTTAAACTATTTCAGTTATTTCTAAAAATGTATGCACTATTTGAATTTTATACAGTGACAGGATAAATCTTGATGAATAAATTGGTGAACTGTCCAGTTTGAAAGGTTTAATTCTGCCAGCTGGCTTTATGCTGATATTTACAGTTTGTCTCAAACGTCGCATAGTTTCTAGTATTCTTACAATCCTCAAAGATCCAAACGTGTCCTTCACACTACAAGTAGACTGACATTTATTGAACCTCTTTAAAACAGTGTTATGGGTTTAGATTGAATGTATGCCATATCAGGGAGCACTCAATGAAACACTGACTAGTTGGTCATTTATAGTCCCTGACCCGAAAGTGGTTCCAACTCTGCAGTCCATGACTTGTTATCACTTCCAGGTCAGATTAAAAGTCCTTTTCTTCATCCCGGAAGCATGTCGTTCCTTCTGGTCATGTGATCAGGATGTACTTCCGGGTTATAAGTCCTTGAGCCTACCTGTAGCGTCCTCTGGTGGGCCCCACGGTGTCCAGCAGGGTCGGGAAAAAGAACTCCATTGTCCATGATTCCCTTCTGGTCTTCGGGGCACTCCCATGCTACAGGGAGGGCTCCATCTAGCGGCCCGGGAGTATTGGCCGGGATGAGCAGCCGGCCATCTCCCACAATATTTATATATATATATATATATATATATATTTATATATATATATATATATATATATATTTTATATATTTATTTATATATATATATATATATAAATATAAATATATATATATATATATATATATATATATTAAAATATATATATATATATATATATTAAAATATATATATATATATATATAAAAATATATATATATATATTAAAATATATATATATATATATATATATATATATATATATATATATATATATATATATATATATTAATATATATATATATATATATATTAATATATATATATATATTAATATATATATATTAATATATATATATATATATATATATATTAATATATATATATATATATATATATTAATATATATATATATATATATATATATATTAATATATATATATATATATATATATTAATATATTAATATATTTATATATATATATATATATTAATATATTTATATATATATATATATTAATATATATTAATATATTTATATATATATTAATATATTTATATATATGTATTCACACACACACATACATAGTATTTATATATATACAGTGGAACCTCGAGATATGATCACCTCTGTATACGAGAAATTCAAAATACGAGGAAAGTATGAGCGAAAAATTCAGATCTAAATACGAGCATTGGCTTGCGTAACAAGCCACGAGCCAGGCTGTGGGTATAGCTCGCGGCTTAGCGAGGGGGCGTGGTAGCAGTAGCGAGCCACAGGGCGATCTGCGGTGTCTGCGTTTCTCACCTAAGTGCACAGGTGGGAAACTGCCCACATCCATGATTTGTCCTGTGGCTGATGGGCTGCAGCTGCCATGTCTTCCCCGCATATATAGAGAAGCGCGAGCCGGTTAAGGGGGAGAAGAAGTAAAAGAAAAGAAAGAGAGGAGAGGAGAGAGAACGGAGGTTGCAGGAGGAGGCAGGAATCCGCAGCAGTAGGAAGTCGGTGCGGGAGAGCGAGCGAGTGCAGGCTCGCGTGTAGCTGAAGAGGCGAGCCAAACAGCTGAAGCAGGACGGTGTAGAGAAGGTCAGCTGCATTAAGTGTCTCGCCTGTTGCAGAGCCCGCATGGGAGAAGCAGGTGAGACGCTAATAGAGAAGAAGCACCGGGGATTGTCATCTGTTTTTTGAAGACTGTTTCCTGTTGACGTTTTAACCTCATGTTAAAGGACTGTTATTCTTGTGTATTTTAAACCTCCACTTCACAACTGTTTTAAGGATTATTTATTTAAAGATTTATTGAATGCTCTACTGCACTTTGGACACCTGTTTTGATTCTTTTAATAATCAGTTATATTATTTACCAGTGTTATTTATTAAAGGTAGACTACAGTATATATAATTTATCAGTGTTATTTGTTAGGAAAATTGATTTTTATGTTAATATATTTGGGATGCGGAACGGATTAACTGGATTTCCATTATTTTCAATGGGGACGTTTGTTCTAGATACGAGAAATTCGCTATACAAGCTCAGTGCTGGAACGAATTAAACTCGTATCTAGAGGTTCCACTGTATGTATGTGTATATATATATATATATATATATATATATATATATATATAATATACTACACTAGCGACTGGGAGCCCGATCAAATCGGGCTACAAATTCTACGTTTGTGAAATCAATACTTTCTCTGCAATGAATTATTTGTTTTTTTTTTTTTTTTTTGTCCCTGAAATGATTTTGTTATCATGGCACTGATTTGTGCCTAAAATAGACCTTTTCTGCTGATGTAATGAAGAGCTTCCTGTTTAAACGGGACTGCGAGACATGAACTCAGCTCTTTGGCGCACCTCATTTGATTTTTTCCGGCAAACAAATTTTTTAAAACAAACTGTATTTTACGACTCTAATCAGAGTCGGAGTAATAATTATGTTGGCATGGCGGATCGTGGCCATGTATTCTGTAACAATATTGACCATGGCCTGGAGGCAGGGATATTTATGCGCCCATGGATGCACAAGCTAATGCACTGTTGTACTTTCTGATATTTTCCAAGAAGTGCTTGGAGTTTGGGTTTAAATATGTCAACAGGTTCTTAAACCTGTCAGGGTATCTGTAAGGGTTAATTCGAACTCGATCTTTATGGCAGCAATTGTATTCTCCACCTTGCTTGTTCTTATAGGTGAAGTTGATTGAGTTGCAATGTTTGCACAGGTTGTCAAATGTGCCAGAGTGGTGCTCCGGAACTTCATCCTCAATAATATCTGTGTGATTACACATGGCAATGCCGTGCCACTGAGCATTTTCATACCGCAAGGCACGGGCTGCTCGAGCTTCTTCAGTCGATCGTGCAAGGCTGGCACGATTTCTTTCAGCGTTAGTAGCATTCTGTAGCGCACGTTCTTCATCTGTCCTTTGTGTCTGATTTGCACGATTTCTTTCAGCGTTAGTAGCATTTGTAGCTGCACGCTGCTCGTCCGTTTGTTGTGCACATTGTGCATGCATGTCTGGTCACATTAGCAAGTCTACGTTCCTCATCAGTCATGTTTCCTACGCATCCTTTCCGCGGCCGCTGCTGTTGTAGCTGCGTTGCGATTGTCACTCATTTTAGATCTGAGATCGGCTAAAATTTAAACAATGACCGTTGTTAATACCCAGCCGTCATTACTCATGCTTCTAACTTGTATTGAGTTGAGGTATTGACACGAACACCATACATACGGGGTATTAACGTGAACACCATACATACGGATACTATCAAATTATATATTTATATATTATGTTGCTCAAAAAAATTAAAGGAACACTTTGAAAACACATTAGATCTCAATGGAAAATGGAAATGGAGCTCCTGAACAGTCTGAGGTGCAACCTGGTGGTGTCGGATAGACTGAAACATAATGTCCCAGAGGTGTTCTATTGGATTTAGGTCAAGCGAGTGTGGGAGGCAGTCAATGGTATCAATTCCTTCATCCTCCAGGAACTGCCTGTATACTCTCGCCACATGAGGCCGGGCATTGTTGTTCCCCAGGAGGAACCCAGGAACCATTGTACCAGCATAGGGTCTGACAATGGGTCCAAGGATTTCATCCCGATACCTAATGGCAGTCAAGGTGCCGTTGTCTATCCTGTAGAGGTCTGAGTGTCCCTCCATGGATATGCCTCCCCAGACCATCACTGACCCCAAACTACACCGGTCATGCTGAACGATGTTACAGAAAGCATAACATTTTCCACAGCTTTTCCAGACCCTTTCACATCTGTCATGGGTGCTCAGGGTGAATCTGCTCTCATCTGTGAAAAGTACAGGACGCCAGTGGTGGACCTGCCAATTCTGGTATTCTATGGAAAATGCCAATCGAGCTCTGTGGTGCTGAGCAGTGAGCACAGGGCCCACTAGAGGACATCGGGCCCTCAGGCTACCCTCATGATGTCTGTTTCTGATTGTTTAGTCAAGAGACATTCACACCAGTGGCCTTCTGGAAGTCATTTTGTAGGGCTCTGGCAGTGCTCATCCTGTTCCTCCTTGCCCAAAGGAGCAGATACTGATCCTGCTGATGGGTTAAGGACCTTCTACGGCCCTGTCCAGCTGTCCTAGAGTAACTGCCTGTCTCCTGGAATCTCCTCCATGCCCTTGACACTGTGCTGGGAGACACAGCAAACCTTCTGGCAATGGCACGTATTGATGTGCCATTCTAGAGAAGATGAAATACTTGTGCAACCTCTGTGGGATCCAGGTATCGCCTCATGCGACCAGTAGTGACACTGACCATAGCCAAATGCAAAACTAGTGAAAAACAGTCCGAAAAGATGAGGAGGGAAAAACATCAATGGCCTTCACCTGTTAAACCATTCCTGTTTTTGGGGGATTGTCTCATTGTTGCCCCTCTAGTGCACCTGTTGTTAATTTTTTAACACCAAAGCAGCTGAAACTGATTAACAACCCCCTCTACTATTTAACTGACCAGATCAATAGCCCAGAAGTTTCTTTGACTTGATGCTATACTCTGATTAAATAGTGTTCCTTTAAATTTTTGAAAAGCAAAACAAAAAAAACAAAGAAAGCAACACACACACCCCTTATCTGTCATGAAAAGATCCATGGGGAAATCTGCTGTCTGGGCCATTGCAGCGACCTCAGCGGAGTGACCCGGGGTGTTGTGTTTCGTGAAAAGTGCTTCTTCAAGGACCATAGGGCCGAGTGTTTCTAATACATTCAAATGTTACTAAAAAGTTTTCTTAAAAGTCATAATGGTGTAAAATTTTAGTGTGAGTAATATATATATATATATATAGTTAATAAAGGGCTTTTAAAGGTTATTTTCAATGTTTTAGTTTGCTAAAGGCAAAACTGTATTTAAAATCTAGTCTTTTGCTTAGTGTGTTTTTTAGTATAAGTTGTAATTTTGGAGACAACTAACTTCAAAGTAATTTTTCTATCATATGGTTTTTTCATTTCTATAAATGAAAAAAATTTAAGATTGGTTTAGCAAGTGTAGACAATATTTAGCCCATATGATAATGGAATGGAGATTAAAAAAACTAAACACATCGTCTGCCACATGCAAGTTTGAGGAGTATGAGTTGGCTGTCAACAGGAGAGTGAAGACCTGGTCCTGGAAAAAAAAGAATATAAATGTACAGTGAAAGGTAGCAAGACATCATTTAGATGTACAGTACATCAAGAATCAGAGTTCCATTTATTGTGGTACTGTCCCATTCATAATGTTTGGCTTAAATCAAAAAATACTTTTGAACAGAAGACCCTGTCCCACATGCTGATTGGATCATTGTGATTTGCAGCTGCTTTACTGCTTCAGTGGCTGGGCAGCTTGATGTCACTGAGTTAACTGTGCATGCTAGAGTGGAACTTGCAATACTTTAGCAAGATGTGTGGCCATCTGTAAAAAAGCTGGAGCTGAACCTAAAGTGAATCTTGCAAGAGAAAAGCACCTCTGTGACGGAGTGGCTGAAAAAAGAAGAAATGAAGAGGTTTGGAATGACCACAGCTAAATATTATTAAAATGATCTGAGAATTAGAGGAATGCATTAGGGCCAGAATCCCATGAGACCCATGGGATGCAACATGAAAGCTACAAGCATGTGGCCTTTTCACTCTCATGCGAGCACTCAGAATTGAAATTGCGGGATAAATGTTGGATGACTAATTGCCTGTAATTTTCGGTAAAACTTAAGTAAAAAAGCTAGTTCCCTTGAATACAAACAAAAACCATTACATTATGAAAATTCTTTTTTACATAATTATAATTCAGTTGTAGTGTTGGTTGTTTTTATATTGTGCAATTTTTGAGCTTCTTATACTCAAAGCATAATAAGAAAATGGAGCCAGCAGATAAGCGCAGGGCAATCAAAACCAGACAAGTGTCATAAAAATAAGACAGAGACATTTAGATCACATTCACTGGTTTTTGATTAAAATGGAATGGAGCTGAGCTACCTAAACTGTTACAAACATGGCAAAATTTTAAGATACAATGGACACAATCATGTACTGCTTGCTACAACATGTTTGTTTAACATTTCCCAACCAATGTAACTGGTGTTTCAGAGAAAAGTATTTATCCCAGCTAGCATTATATAAGAAACAATCACAAAAAATGTTGCTATGTCTGTCAAGACATTTGACCCCATAATTTTCTTGATGGTGAAGATTTTGCACAGATTGCTCAAAACTTCATTGATGCAGCTGTGATATATTTCAGATTTGTTTTCATTAACATAAAATCTCTTGTTAACAGTTTTAAAATTACTTTTATTATTTGTGTATTTATGGGATTAAATTGAGTTCTTTTGGAAACTCGAGCTGGAGAAGCAGTTAGTGTCTGTAAGAGTGCCTAAAAATAAAATACATTTTAAAGCTGCCTGTACATGCAAGAAAGTCTTTAAACATCAAACTATTGAATTGGATCTTAGTAAGCAAATGATACTTTTGTCAGTGTAACTAACCAAGCTACCATTTTAAATAAATGTCTACATTATTACTGTCAAGACAGGCATCACCTGGTAATGAAACCAGAAGTGGGTCAGTTCTGCCATAGAATACTCGACCCATCCATCTATCCAGTTTCAGGTTTACTGGGTGTAATTTATAGTTCTTCTCAACTGAATAAACAAATGTAAAATTTTGACCATCCTTGGAGAAGTACAATTTAAGAGCTATTGATTTAGCTGCAAAATGTACTGATAATGTTACTCCTTGAATACTGTATACCAAGGTTATTATAGTTTTGCCTTTTTATATTAGTTTTTATTTCTATATTTTTTCTGACCTTACTTGGAAATTCAGTTTAGTTTTAGTTTTCCTTCATCATGCATTTTTTAGTTTAAGTTTAGTTTTTATTTTATAAAGACATTTCTGTTTTATTTTTATATATATTAGTTTCAGTTTTAGTTTTAGTAATTATAGTATGGTTAAAGAGCTACTATGGAGTTTAGTTTTTGTGTCACAATGAGACAGAACTGTACACTTAATGAGTTTGGATATGAGTTTAATGTTAGTGGAAGCTTACTACACTACACGACACAGTTTACTATTTGGTTTTGTTTTTGTCTGATAAAAACAAGCATAATAAAAACCAGATACTGAATATGAACAATTTTACACAATTTTATCCATCCATTCATTATCCAACCTGCTATATCCTAACTACAGGGTCACAGGGTTCTGCTGGAGCCAATCCCAGCCAAATCCGGGCAGGGCGCCAGCCCACCGCAGGGGACACACACACACACACACACACACCAAGCACACACTAGGGACAATTTTGGATCGCCAATGTACCTAACCTGCATGTCTTTGAACTGTGGGAGGAAACCGGAGCACTTGGAGGAAACCCACACAGACACGGGGAGAACATATCGGGAGGACCCGGGAAGCGAACCCAGGTCTCCTAATTTTTAAAATATTTTCTATGTCATTTGTGCTGAACAAATCTGCGCTGACTGTAGGCACTTTTCCTTTTATTGCCCAGAATGGGCCAATTTGTAATGAAATTTAGGTGAATTTTAATGAAGGTTTTTTAACTCTAAATGTCTATAGCACACAACATCCATCCATCCATTATCCATCCCGCTATATCCTAACTACAGGGTCACGGGGGTCTGCTGGAGCCAATCCCAGGCAACACAGGGCACAAGGCAGGAAACAAACCCCGGGCAGGGTGCCAGCCAGCACACAACATACCCTGCTCCAATGACAAAGAGCTTATAATGAATGCCTTCAATATTGCATTCAAAAATCTCAAATACTGGGCTTTGTTATTTCCTCCCAGCCATATTGAGCTCTGATTCCATCTCAGGCACAAACAATTTATAGATAGAATTTTGCCACCTGCAGGCCTGAAAAGATCAAAAATCAGAAAACAGAATCTACTGTGTTCTCACAGGTGTGATCATGAAAATCATGGGGCTTTAGGAAGAACAAGACTCTTAGGCTTGAATCAGTGTGCAAACCCCACCTAGCTGTATTGAGGGAAACAAAGAAAAACAAGCATGTAGTGTGAAGGTTAGGGGCAGTGAGACTTGAATAGCCCATGTATTAGAACAGTAAACCCTTAATGAGCAGAGCAAGAGTAGGTAATAGGAGTATGGACAGGCACAGCATCTGAGATTTGCAACAATATATACATTAGCTAAACCTGTTTATCAGGGCAGGATTGCAGGAAACCTGGAGCCTACCCCAGCAGGTTTGAAGGCAAGGCAGGAAAAATCCCTGGTATGCAATATGTATGATATGGCTGATGTTAAGAACAAAAAGAATATGATATTTCAACTATCTATTTTGAGAGAGACAGAGAAAGAGAGAGAGAAACATTGAAAAAATGGGGACAAATATTTTAAAACATAATTCTGCTATTGGCTGCGGTGGGTTGGCACCCTGCCCGGGATTGGTTCCTGCCTTGTGCCCTGTGTTGGCTGGGATTGGCTCCAGCAGACCCCCGTGACCCTGTGTTCGGATTCAGCGGGATGGAAAATGGATGGATGGATTCTGCTATTGGATTCTTTTCACAATATCTGGTATTAATAATGATGAATATTAACTAAAAAAGATAAATGAATAAATATAGCATAAATACAAAAACATTAGTATGTTTAGCTTTTCATCACTTGGCAGACTCTCTTTGCCTACCTACCTGTAGTTCAGTAAAGACATTGCCAACTCAGGAATTTGACAAGGTTTTTATCGTTTCATTGTTAAACAACATTTTTAAAGCAAAAGTGATTGGTTAGCAACAACATGTTGACCCTGTATGACGACCTAGTCAGTCTCTTGATCAGAGCCGTTTTATTTTAAAAAATCGGGAGTGGTCTCCCCTCGACTTTCTCGTGTACTCAGATATGGGGATGGATATTTCAGGAGTAAACTGCAAGAAAGTGATTATGTTATGTAAATTAAAGAACCATCAACAACAAATCAAATTAATAATATATTGATCAATTATTATTAAAGTTGATTAAATCGGACTCTGCAGCTGCATAAAACAATAGAGTATGTTCAGGTAAAGTACCACTTCCGGTTGATGGATTTGGCCCAAAAGTTAATAGAGATCTACAATTTTGGTGTAGCGACCACATGCCAAATTTCGTCCATCTATCTAGTTGCGTTTTTGAGTTACCGTGTTTACACGCACACACACACACACACACACAGACATAATTCCAAAAAAACTGTATTTTCGGACTTGGAGAGATCTAAAACGTCAACATTCATCAAAATCTTGAGGTTGACTTTTTTTCATGATTATACTTTCTCTATACAGTGAACTACTGTCAACAAAAAGCAGGCACCTGAGAAATAAACTGAAACGTTACTCACTCGTGATTTTTCTGTCCATACGGTAAAGTTTTTGTTGACCACCATATTCCAGTTTCAGGTGGAATGAATTACATCTTGATATACAACAAGTGCAAAGAAAGGCGGTACGTAAATCACTTTCTAATCCATGCGCTTTACGCGCGTATTCAGCTTGCTCTGTCACCGCAAATGCTGTGTGAACAGCTGCCCTCTTTCACCAGCCGCCGTTCATCCATTATCCAACCTGCTCTATCCTAACTACAGGGTCACTGGATGAATATATGCGGGCGGCTCGTGGTGAATGACTTTCAGTTTTAGAGTTAAAGTTATAAGGGCTAAAAACTAACAGCAAGAATATTCATTCAAAAACTAAAATTATTTCAGTAATTTATTATTTTATTTCAGTTAGTCTTTCCAGCTACTTTAATAGTTTAGTTTTAGTTTTTCATTTCGGTTTTGGTAATTTTTATTTCAGTTTATGAAAATGTTTTTTTAATAATAGTTTCAGTTTTGATTTTAGTTTTCGTTAACTATAATAACCTTGCTGTATTCAGCTATTAGTTACATACTAGCCAACCCGCAGCGTAGCATACGCCGCATAATTATGTATTGATGGGTGAATACTTCCTGAAAGACACAGTTGTCCAAATGGGGTTGGTTTTGAGGATACGACTGTAGGTGAATGAAAAGGTGGAACTCTGGAGAGGGCAACATACAATACAGCGTTTTGCACGCTGCATACAGCGATTCACATCGAAGCATAGACACTGCTAAGACCATGGGATACCCCTCGCAAACTGTTTTACACGCTGCATACAGCGATTCACATCCACGACTATCTAATTGTTTTACACGCTGCATACAACGATTCACATCTGCGACAAATATGATTCTTCTTAGATGGTCCTGTCGCGTCCACCCTCGCTCTTGAAGCATACACACTGCCTGGTCATGTGCCCGCTCGCAAGAGCAACTAACAGAGACCTGCCCACCAACTGTAAGACCATGGGATACCCCTCGCAAACTGTTTTACATGCCGCATACAGCGATTCACATCCTCGACAAACATGCTTCTTCTTATGGGGTGGGTTTGAGGATACAACAATTGTTCGTGACTGAAAACTGGAGGACCGCCGCCGCGCCCCCACCTCCCAGAGTGACGGACTGGGCTGGACGGTGGTTGCGCGCGGAGGGCGGAACGGGGTGTGAGGGGAAGGACACCCAGTGAGGACGATGTATTGATTGGTGAACAGTCATCTCTTAGTCGTTGTTCAGTACGCACTGCCGGTTCATGTGCCCGCCCCCAACTCCTCACCTGAATTGTTTTCGTCTGTGTACAGTCCACATGCATTTGTGAGTCACATTGACTATTCATTTTCCAAACACCGCCTCAGTCGGTTTCGTATCTGCTACAGTCCACATGCACCTCTGAGCCATGTTGACTTTTCACTGTTCTTTTTATCCGGGCCGGGTGAGGTTTCCCATGTTGAGTCTAATTAAGCCAAAGGCTCCACACCTGGTGGTGCCCTCCATCAATTCCTTTAAGTTTCAGCTTTGCAACCATACTCCCCCCGGAACCCAAAGAATTTGGTTGCCCGGCGGATCAGGATCATGGGAATAACGCCGCCGGATTGCCAGTCGGCACCGTTTATGGTCGGAACTACGATGGTATGTGATTGTCTTCGAACCTCCGACTTACGTTCTTGATTCATGAAAACATTCTTGGCAAATGCTTTCACCCTCGCGCGAATTGTTGGTGGACGGGGCTCTGTCATGCGTGTGCCATGGAGACGAAAGCAACTTCCGTGGTGTTTGTTGCCTGGAGAGCGAGGGTGGACGCGGGCTGAGGAATAAGGAGTATTGTGTAGACAAATGTTTTCCGTGTTCCTGCAGGACCATCTAAGAAGAAGCATGTTTGTCGCGGATGCAAATCGCTGTATGTAGCGTGTAAAACAGTTTGAGATGGTGGATGTGGTCGTGCGTCGTAACTGAAAAGTCAACGTGGCTCAGAGGTGCATGTGGACTGTAGCAGAGACGAATGCGAATGACTCCGTGTTTTGTGAGTTGTCGCGTCCGAGTTGGCATACACACTGCCTGGTCATGTGCCTGGTCGCAAGAGCAACTCACGGAAACCCGCTCACCAACTCTAAGACCATGGGATACCTCTCGCAAACTGTTTTACACGTTGCAAACAGCGATTCACATCCGCGACAAACATGCCTCTTCTTAGATGGTCCTGCCGCATCCACCCTCGTTCTCGAAGCATACACACTGCCTGGTCATGTGCCCGCTCGCAAGAGCAACTCACGGAGACCCGCCCACCAACTCTAAGACCATGGCGCGTAAAACAGTTTGCGATGGTGGACGTGGTCGTGCATCCTAACCGAAAAGAATAATGAAAAGTCAACGTGGCTCAGAGGTGCATGTAGAGTGTAGCAGAGACGAACGCAAATGACGCCCTGTTTTGTGAGTTGCTGCGTCCGAGTTGGTGGGCGTGGCTCTGTGAGTTGTCGTCGTATCCAATGACGCTGTGTTTTGTGAGTTGCTGCGTCCGAGTTGGTGGGTGTGGCTCTGTGAGTTGTCGTCATATCCAATGATCTTAGAGTTGGTGGACGTGGCTCCGTCCTGTGTGCTCCATGGGTGTCTTGCTCGCTGGCGGCTTAGTGAATTATACATATAGATTGTGAAGATGAGACAGGTAATGTTAAGTTTCTTACTCTTTGGCCTTCCCCAGTCACACTCTGTAGTGTGTGGAGCCTGTAGGGAATCCTGGTGTCACTAGGGAGAGACCCTAAGGGGTACTAGCAGAACTCTGCAGATGACACTAAAATTGGAAATGGCACACAATCTGGAGGCAGTAAAAGCAGTTTAAGAAGACTTGGACAAGCTTCACAACTCAGTGAAAACGTGGAAAATGCAATTTAAAGTAGAAATGTTCAAGGTGCTAAAAGTGGGCAAAAAGAATACAAGTTATTAACACAAGGTGGGAGGTACTGTTCTAAAGGAAGCAATATCTGAAAAGGACTTAAGTGTTTATATTGGCACATTTTCATCATCTAAGCAATGTGAAGAATCAATTAAAAAGACACATAAAAGATAAAGTTATATAGTAGAAACTGTTAAATATAAATCCAGGAATGTAGTGCACTATATGATGCACCACTGAGACCACATCTGGAGTGTTGTGCAGTTCTGGTGACAATGCATAAGAAAGGCATAGCAGCACTTGAAGCTGTGCAGAGGAGAGTAACCAGGTACATCACAGGACTTGAGGACATGTTATAGTCTGTCTAGTCTTGTGGGATTAGACGTGATTCTCAAACAAGAATATATGTATGAGGACAAACCATTAAAAAGTGTGTAGTGAATAACAGTGAAATTCCACGCTGCAAAAGCTAACCCCACAAGGCTACTTCCTAAAACACCAGCTACTAATTCCTCTAGTCCGTGTGTTTAAATTGCTGCAGGGGCTTGGGGCAGAGCAAAAGGTACTGAACAAAAGACTTGACACTGAGAGAAAATAAAAAGCTGAAATTGCTGTTATCCTTCAGGAGTTCAGTAGCACAGGGTAACTGAAGTTTAATAAATAATTTGCACATTGTAATAAGTGCTGCATGGATCCTTTCTTTGTCTGTGCTATTTTACATATCAGTGTGAGCCTCTCCCAGTGTTCATTGTGTTAACTGTGAAAGGAGGAATTGTACCAACAGAGTTTGAGTACTCTTGTTTTCTATTTTAACATTTCATCCTGTCAATTGTAAACATTAACAGATAAAGGAGTTCAACTGGTTTCATTACCCCTTCTTGGTGGTTAACACAAAGCAGCACATCATGAGTCACAATGCAGAAGCTTCAAAGGTTAACTGGATTTAAAGCCAGAGTGCAACTGTACAGAACATGCCGTAAACACCAATTGCAATGGGATAACTTAAAGTCATATGCGATCATATTCTCTTTTTTTCCTGCCTCAAACTGCTTGATCACCTTAATTTTTGTGTCTAGATCAATTGCCCTTTTTCCTGTAACAAATGTAACTGAACATAGTCAAAACCACAGCAGGTAATAAACTGAGATTGAGGTGAATGAGTCACAGCATACAGATCTAGCATGGCAAAAACTGTCGTTTGCCCGTTAGACTCGGTAGCAGTCGTAAGCTGAATAGTTGTCTGATAAATAGGTTGTAAATCCATGGCTACCTGTACGTATACTGTATTGTCATATAAGACTGGACATTGACAAAAACATATAACATATAGGCTAGCTGTTTACTGATATTTAAGAGTTGTACTTTATCCTGGCATGGATAAGTAGTTTTACGGTAGTAAGTCCAATGTTGTGTGGAGTTGTTGCTTTTTTGTTTTTCCAGGTTCAAAAAGAGGATTCTTTATGGGTTCAGAGTACACACTTTATATTTGCTGCATGATCCTTGTCAGTGCTGCTTCCTCAGCTTGTCTTCTGCTGTCTTTTGCCACTTCATAGGGAAAAGAAATTACACATTCTGGCCCAAGAGTTTAGATGCTGAAGTTCCCTTCTTGAAGTCATGGCTTCTTGGCCTCATCAGATTATTGGCACAGAGGACAGACTGGGTTTCAGCTCCTGGTCCTCAAAAAAAAGGAGTTTGTTGAATTCGGTTCTGCAAGCAAGAGGCTCATAGTTTTTCGGTTCAGAGATCACATTCGGATGTTTTCAATCATTTTAGTGAGTTCTTCTTCCATGAGAGAATCCCAGAGAAGGGGGCTCTGAGAGAATCCCCAGGGAGTTCAGTGATTGCCCAGCAAATATCTCAGAGAGAGAGAGATTCTTCTTCAGGATGGTGTGTAGAGTTTTCAAGGAATGTTGAATCTTTTCCTGATTGAATTAACATCACTTCCAGGTGCAAAACCAGTGTCTTCTAATCGTTGGGTTCTTCTGTCCATCTTAGTTATCATTCCTCAAATTATAGGTCTTTGACCTTGCTCAAGTCCATTTTACGCCTTCTGTAGAGAAATGGGGGTTTTGTGCAGCTGGATGCCTGTACCCCTGTTAAATCTACTTTCTTAACAGGCCTGACGTACTACAAAAGCATAGCAGAATGGACAATGCACACATTGTTCTACATCAATTAGACAATAATGTTAAATCTCTTTAGTTATTAGTGTTGATGTGCAGTTAGAAGGTGGGTGCTGTGCAGCCTTCTCCGTGCTTTACTGGTGTTGTTAGGCAGGTTTGTTGATTCGGGTGTTTTGAGTACTGCAATCTACATCTCCTGTGGCTCTTCATTATCAGCTGTCTTAACGGCAGTCCATTTGACAGAGTGTCACACATTGTTTACTTCATATGCATATTTTGCAGTTCATATTTTTTATATATGTTTTTATATTTGCTAGTTCTTTCAAACTTACATTGACTTCTACACTATGGTAACACTGATCAACAGAGAGCACACACAGAACCTGCATTCATGTTTACTGTTTGTCTATTGTTGCAGTTGAATGCTGATATTTAACCAGATGCTACAGAAATGTTTTTCCCTTACAACAGGTTATGTTTATTTTTAAAACATGCAGTATGCTTTCTTTACACACGACACAAAGTTATATGTTTAATAGGATTTTTTGGAGACTTTTTGATTGTTCATTACAATCAGAATCTTGCTCTCATTGGGACCAGGTTAACGAGAGCATCTCTGCTCTTTGCAGTTTAAAATCACCATCCCTTCTTTGCATACTGCCTTCATGAGGTTTTGTATTGGTTTAGAAATGTGACACTCAGTGTGCTATCTAATTGTTTCCACACAGTTTTAAGTAAAGTTCACTTATGGATGTTTACATACATACTGTATATTTGTCTGACTTCAGTAAGACTATAGTCTGACAGACTAATACAATTAAACCTTTTTAGTCTTGAGCAGAGGACTCTGTGTGGGGACCTAATCTAGGTCTTAAAATTCCCAAAGGGAATCGATAAAGGAGATTCAAAAGAATTATCTCAACTAAACAGAGAATCATGTATTCGAGTATACCAGTGAAAATTAAAGGGAGTTGCATTCAGTACCGAAACTAGGAAACATCTTCTAAACGCGTAGAGTTGTCAGAATCTAGAGCACACTACTAAGACCTGTAGTTGAAGCAAAAACCTTGACAGCCTTTGTTGTGGAAAAAAAAAACTTTCCTCTATCTTCAAAGAAGGCAGTCATGGAACCCAGATGAGAATGCAGAACAATTATTTATTTGCACAAAATGCATAAATGTCTCAGTCCATGTAGTGAGCAATTAATTAAACGATTCTCTTTTATACTTTTACCAATACATCTCACAATCTAAGTCTTAATATGCAGAACTTTATCGTCTTAACTAATCAACTATAGCCACCAGTAATTTCATATACATGTCGATTATCCCATTAGTGTGAACACCACCTTGATAATAGGGGTTTTATTGATTTTCCTATTGAAATTTTCACCAATTATTACGAGGGATGCTTGGGCTTTCTCATTAGTTTATCCTCATTTTCTGAAGGGTGTTCATTACTCATTTACTTCTTTTTAACCTTGATAATTACTTCAGTGGCTCCTCTTAGATGATGCAAAAGCCCCCACATGCCTAAGCTTTAAACACCATTTAGTTAACCCTTTCATTAGATTCAATCCTTATGCCTATCGATTGCTACAACTTCATATAAGTATATACTTATATTAAATTGTAATTATTATAGATTGACTAAAAATTCAGTACCTTAAAGTATCTGGATGAGATATTGGGACAACTTAGCTAGTAGATAAACAAAGGAACTTAATGGACTGAATGGTCTCCTCTTACTTTTGCTCTTACTCACGTTTGTTATGCTCTTGTGCACTGGGTGAGTAACCCAGAAAGGCTTGCAAAAGCTTACCTGGAATGGGTTCTTGGACCCAGGCTTAAAAGCCCTTCCATTCTGTACACAGAGGGCTTGGAGTTAGGAGGTAGACACTGGCAGTGGCTTCATAGGCAATGAGGCAAACAGAAAAGGCTAAAATGGTGAGGTAAATAAGTAAGAAGTAGATATGGATAAGACAGGAGGTTTAGGCTTTGATATTTTTAAACCTTATTTGTTTCTTTGGTTTTTGTTTTGATTGTTCACCTGCTTTGTTAATTAAACTGCTTTTACATTTGTTACTTGGTCCCCCGATCATCATTTGGGTTTGGGGATAACACGTAAGTATCATCTACAGTCCACAATATTATGAGCTTATAGTAACAGTATAAGAGAAAAGGTCCAGAAAAACAGCTACGAGCCTAATTCCTAGGACTGTAGAATCTCAACTGTGGGGAAATATTTGGAGTTGAATCTTTTCATCCATAATTTTTTTAACCTGTTTATCCATGTCAATGTCTTGTGTAGGCAGCATTGAGTGCAAGGCAGGAACCAATCTTGGAAGGAGAACCAGTCCACTGACACGAGCAAAGCCATGTGAACTCACCAATTGCAGGTCTCCTAGATGAATAGTATAAACCTGGAGTAACTGAGGGGAAGCCAATGGAAACTCGTAGAAATAAACAGCATTCACACAGACAGGGCCTAGGGTGGGAGTTGATTCCTGGAGTGTAGTGCTGTCAGGCAGCATAACTAATTCATGCACTTCCATGCCAGCATGAATCTTTTCAGTTTGACCAAGTTCAGACTATGAGTAGACCTGCTAAGCTGTAAGGTTGATGCTAGCTATTAGTTTAAAATCTATGAAAAAAAAAAAACACCAATGGTAATTGTTTTGGGACATTTTTGCATTCATATCAAATGTATTTCTTCAAACAATGGGTTGTAGATGCTGTGAAATAGGCGTCCCGGACACAGGCAGACAGACACATTTAAATCCATCATCACACGTTTATTATACACTAATATATACAAGTCTTAAGTGCACCACACCAACAAACCCCCACCGTCTCCCAAAGTCCTGGCTCCTTCACTGGCCGTCTCTCTTTCCTTCACACGACACACTCATGGCCTCTCCTTGCCGCCTCCTCTCTGACCTCGTCCACCTGCTCACCCGACTCCAGCCTTGATTGTAGGGAGGCGGCTCCTTAAATAGGCAGGCGGCTGTGGACCACACCCAGCCACCTGCCACATAACTCCCCTCCACGCTGAAACCTGATGGGGTCCGTGAGGGCGGATTTTCCCCTGTGGCAGGTCCATCGGAGTCAGCCCAGGGCCCAATCCCCTACAAAAAAAAGGAAAAACAAGGGGCGGAGATGTTGCCCTGACGCGGTGCCTCTGTGCGCCTTTTCCCTGCTTGGGCCAACGCTCTCCGCTCCGTCCGGCACCCTGAAACTTTTACTCTCAGGCTCTTGGCCCGAGAGTTCCATGACCCCTGCCACTGGACCGTCAACTGGGGCACTCTTTTGTCTCGCCTCCCAGCCTGTGGGGTTTCCTTCTGCCTCGGCAGAGGACGGCCCTTCGAGGAACGCACGCACCCAGCTGCGCGTTCTCGTGTATCGGAGGAACTGGCTTCCCCAAGCCGCTTCCTCCTTTTATTTTGGGACGCCGTGACAGTTCGAATCTGCCCATGGAAAAAGGGCAGACCCAGCCCCACTGGGGTCCGGAGCTTCACGGGGTCGGTCCCACTTACCTTCCCCACTGTGCCTCTCCGCTCAGAAGCTCCTGCAGCGCGTCGAGCCTCCTTCCTCTGTGGCTCTCGATCGCACGCCACTGCCATCCCTCCTGACTCCTGCGTCTCCGCCCGGAGGGCACATCGCTCGGCCGGCAGCGATAGCACGAGCTGGAAGTCTTTCTGCAGCCCCTGCAATATCGCTGCCAAAGAGGCAGAGACAGTCAGCGGTGTGCTTACCTTCCGAGCGGCGGCACTCGCCGACTGCTCTCCGTGGGCTCTTCCCTGCAGCCCACTCGGGTTTCTTCTCGGCACGTGATGGGCATTCCCTGCTCCCGCCTCTGACCAATCGTTGGCGGGAAGACAGGACACGCTGCCCAATCCCGTGCCTGTTACGAGGAGGGACCTCCGGTCAGCGGCCTCCTCGCCCTCATTCCACACTCGGGCGAGATTCTGGGCAGCTCCGCGGCTGCTGCGGCTGTCGTGTGTGCAGCGTCTCCTTTCCGGCAGCTCTCCCTGCTGCCGCCGCGTTCATGAGCCACCCCTGAAACAATAAGTCCAACGGCGGACTTCCCGTGGTCCGTGACACACCTGGTACGTACGGGGTTGGGTGTACGCCGCCCCTGCAGCACGTGGGTGTGTTTGCCTGCTGTGCCGGGCCTTTCACAAAACTTTCCAACAATACAGGTCCCCACCTTGACCCAGATGGAGCATCCTGCCGACTACGCCACTGTGAAATAGGCGTCCCGGACCCAGGCAGGCATACACATTTAAATCCATCACCACACGTTTATTATACACTAATATATACAAGTCTTAAGTGCACCACACCAACAAACCCCCACCGTCTCCCAAAGTCCTGGCTCCTTCACTGGCCGTCTCTTTCCTTCACACAACACACTCATGGCCTCTCCTTGCCGCCTCCTCTCTGACCTCGTCCACCTCCTCACCCGACTCCAGCCTTGATTGTAGGGAGGCAGCTCCTTAAATAGGCAGGCGGCTGCGGACCACACCCGGCCACCTGCCACAATGCTCATAACAATTCAATGAGTAGGAGGGATCTTCACATCTGAACTTGGAATCATTTTGTAACTGACATGCCTAATTGCTTGTTCTTATCAAACACTGTTTTTTCACCGAGGCCTGAGGAAGATCTTCTTTACGGCATTTTAGGTTTATTACCTTTTTTTGGCAATAAGAGTAAGTAGAATAGAGAAAGAGAGACCCAAGAGTGTATTATACTAAATATATATATATATATATATATATATATATATATATATATATATATATATATATAATATATTTATATATTTATATAATATATTTATATATTTATATATTTATTTGTATTATACTGATCACATCGTTGCTGTTTTACAGCTGATTAAATTTAAAGTACACAATGTAGTTAGCTGTTGGTAGTTTTTCTTATGTGTCTTGTATGTACTATACACCTAACGTTTGCAACGAAAAGTTGATTTCCATAGAATGGTTTAATTGAATGAGAAAGTCTACCATATCTAACAGAGTTTGGAGACAAAGATACTTCATAAGAATACTCAGTACTGCTGAGGACGTTTGACAACACTAATTCCAAATTAGCATGTATACACGTCAGGCTAGGTTGGGGAGCATACACTGGTACAGTGTGTTGTCACACTCATCACATGATGTAACATCTCGGAATCTTGGTTGGCAACCCCCAGGCTGACACGTAGTCCAGTGCCATCCTCCGGAAATGACCCTCTTATCTCCCTGCAGCCAGGTGTTACGTGGGCATCCCCTTGGCCTGGGCTTGCCACTTGAGCCCTCAGCACTGAGGGCCCTGAAAGCCGCATCATGCTAGGGGAAGCAAGAGCACACCCCCGATGAACCCCCAGAATCAACTGGGAAAAACTCTGCACTGGACTAAGTAGTACCAGTGTACAGGCTGTAAACAACAAGGAAAGATTAATCATTTTAAACTATTGTATTAATCCATTATTCTTTTTACATTAATCAGACTTTTACATTAATTGTTTCTTAACAACAATGCTTTTTGCTGATGTGTTGCTGGAAGCTTGTTAGTTTTTTAAGCATTCCTCTGAGCCGTATAGACTATGTAGTTTCTCAGCATAGCTCCTGGGCATCATCTAGCAGTAATGAGTTTTAGAAATGCCTGTCTTGCAGCGTAGGCATTATTATTACAACAGATGACTGTATTATCCTTCTCAGAATTGGTTGTATTATTCGATTTTTCTACTGTTTTAGCATCATTTACAGTACCAATGGAAAGTATTCACCCCCTTGTAAGTTTTTTACATTTTATTGTTATACAGCATTGAATTAGTGTGGAATTAATTTGGCTTTTTTGAAAAAGGCTCTTTAACACTAGAATTACCAGAGCCTACGAAAAAACTCGTAAATCCGTCCCACCTTAAATCGCGTCTTAAATCCGTTTGCACCTCTCCGCCAGAGTCCTTTGTCATCTAAATGTGCTGATAAAGCTACTAGCAGCCAGCTATTCCATCCCCCCACCGACTTAGAATGAACTTCTCTCCTAGCTCAAGCCTTGCCTTGATTTGATTACCTGGGATTGAAGTGGAGTTTTACAGTGGAAATAATTCTAGCGTTATTTGGAATACACGCATTTCATGTGTGTTCCATTTCTATAGTTGGCTGTGCAAACACATTTTTAAAACAGAAACGTTTTTCATATTCTAATAGTAAATGACAAAATGTGGGCATAAACTATATAACGTATGAAGCCTGAAGTCCATATATCAAAGAAACACTTTCACAAAAGGTACAAATAAAAGAACACGTGCGCCTTCATTCAAAAAAAAAAAAAAAAAAAAAAGCCGCGTTAGCATGCCACATTGACACTCTTATTACAACTGCCGCAGTGGCGTAATGGTATCAACGCCTGACTGGGAATCAGAGGGTGGCGAGTTCGACTCCGCATGGCTCCACTTCGAGAAATTAACTGCTCTTATTCTTACAATTTTAGAATAACAATATAAATTTGATTTCAGTCTGTAACAGGCGGTGTAACTTATGATACTGGTAAAGGTTAGCTTTTTTTTTTTTTTTTTTTTTAATTCACTTTTCATTCTCGCAGTCACATTCAGAATCAATCCATACAACCCCATCTGACACAGCTGGTTTCACATAAATAAAAGTGCACTTTTATTCAAGACTATAACCGAAGAATAATGAAAGCAAGTTACAGTTGGTGGTTGATACGACAGCTTGCGTGGTGCAATGTTAAGAACTGCTGATTTCCGATCCGTGCTATATAAAATCATCACATTCAAATATTAACAGTTCCCACACACCCAAGGTCCGCCATTCCTACATTTACAACATGTGTACTTGTTGCAGTGTACACACCTCTCTGTGCTATGGTTCCTATTACAGCGAATGAGCACCTGACACTGTACTTTCTTCCCTGGGGGAAGCTGAGGTCTTAGAACGCAAGTTTGTTGATGCTGTATCATCTTTTCTTTTTCCATCGCCTTTTCCTGTAAGAAGCGACGACGAAGTTCCTCTGCAAGGTGAGCCATGAACACTCTTCTTTCCTCAGCGGACCCCGTGCATGCCTTATACAGTACGTGTGCGTTCATCGCTGCTAGGTCAAGGATGTTGTACAACACAGCAACCGGCCACCTGCGTGTTCCTGTGCGCACTGAACAAGCACGCGCCTTCTGGTCCATGATGTCAACGCCACGCTGGGGAAAAAAGAAAGACAAATATATGTGACATTTTGAAGAAATCATTTTATCACCAGAAGAGCACCAGAATACTTCGTCACACTAATATTTTTTTCATTAGCATACCTTCATGTGGTTGTAGTCTGTGACCGTGTTTGTTTTTTTTTTTTTATCTTGCCCAATCTCCACATCATGGTGCATTGTGCTGAGAATGCAGACAGACTTCATCTTTTTGGGCACATACACTGTCAGCATGGCACTGGGAGATCTAAACACCAGCGTGGAGAATTGTTCGTGTACTGAACTGACTTTAGCTGCAGGTGGAAGTTCCCGTCGCACTTTATTCATGGTGCCAAGCAGAGTTGTATTGCGGTGCAGCAGTCTATTAGCCAGCGAAAGTGACGTGAAGAAGTTGTCTGTTGTTACGGTTCTGCCTTTGTCCAGAAATGGCTCCATAAGCTTTATGACCACAGACTCGGAAAGTCTTTCTCCCGTGGGACGACTGGGATCTTTTCCTAAATAAGGAGTGGCATTGCACATGTACTTTGTCTCCAAATCTGCCACAATCCAAAAAGGCAGAACCGTAACAACAGACAACTTCTTCACGTCACTTTCGCTGGCTAATAGACTGCTGTGTGGCGTTGACATCATGGACCAGAAGGCGCGTGCTTGTTCAGTGCGCACAGGAACACGCAGGTGGCCGGTTGCTGTGTTGTACAACATCCTTGACCTAGCAGCGATGAACGCACACGTACTGTATAAGGCATGCACGGGGTCCGCTGAGGAAAGAAGAGTGTTCATGGCTCACCTTGCAGAGGAACTTCGTCGTCGCTTCTTACAGGAAAAGGCGATGGAAAAAGAAAAGATGATACAGCGTCAACAAACTTCCGTTCTAAGACCTCAGCTTCCCCCAGGGAAGAAAGTACAGTGTCAGGTGCTCATTCGCTGTAATAGGAACCATAGCACAGAGAGGTGTGTACACTGCAACAAGTACACATGTTGTAAATGTAGGAATGGCAGACCTTGGGTGTGTGGGAACTGTCAATATTTGAATGTGATGATCTTATATAGCACGGATCGGAAATCAGCAGTTCTTAACATTGCACCACGCAAGCTGTCGTATCAACCACCAACTGTAACTTGCTTTCTTTATTCTTCGGTTATAGTCTTGAATAAAAGTGCACTTTTATTTATGTGAAACCAGCTGTGTCAGATGGGGTTGTATGGATTGATTCTGAATGTGACTGCGAGAATGAAAAGTGAATTAAAAAAAAAAAAAAGCTAACCTTTACCAGTATCATAAGTTACACCGCCTGTTACAGACTGAAATCAAATTTATATTGTTACTCTAAAATTGTAAGAATAAGAGCAGTTAATTTCTCGAAGTGGAGCCGTGCGGAATCGAACTCGCCACCCTCTGATTCCTAGTCAGGCGCTGATACCATTACGCCACTGCGGCGGTTGTAGTAAGAGTGTCAATGTGGCATGCTAACGCGGCTTTTTTTTTTTTTTTTTTTGAATGAAGGCGCACGTGTTCTTTTATTTGTACCTTTTGTGAAAGTGTTTCTTTGATATATGGACTTCAGGCTTCATACGTTATATAGTTTATGCCTACATTTTGTCATTTACTATTAGAATATGAAAAACGTTTCTGTTTTAAAAATGTGTTTGCACAGCCAACTATAGAAATGGAACACACATGAAATGCGTGTATTCCAAATAACGCTAGAATTATTTCCACTGTAAAACTCCACTTCAATCCCAGGTAATCAAATCAAGGCAAGGCTTGAGCTAGGAGAGAAGTTCATTCTAAGTCGGTGGGGGGATGGAATAGCTGGCTGCTAGTAGCTTTATCAGCACATTTAGATGACAAAGGACTCTGGCGGAGAGGTGCAAACGGATTTAAGACGCGATTTAAGGTGGGACGGATTTACGAGTTTTTTCGTAGGCTCTGGTAATTCTAGTGTTAATGTCAAAGTTAAACCAGATCTCTGCAAAGTAATCTAAATTAACTACAGATATAAAGGACAAAATTATTGATTGGGTAAGTATTGACACCCTTTAAGTAAGTATTTAGAAGACATACTTTTGTCAGCCATGGCAGCCTTGAGTTTATGTATACTGTACAGGTCTTTTTCTCTTTTAGTTAGCTTTGCATATCTGGGCTCTGCCATTTCCTCCTTCTTCTTTGCAGAACTACTGTACTCAGGCACTGTCAGGCTTAAAGGGGATTGTAACATGATTGGAGCTCACCGAAGTGCATCACCAACTACCTCTACAATTATGTAAATAAAGGCTACTACTAAAAATCACTGGAAAGGTTTGTCTAATGTGACATGGCCTTAACGTAGAACCAGTTATTTTTAACCCTTGGCTTAGAAGAGATTCTGTCTCAAGAAATTTAAGAGTCAGAAGTTATTAAGTGATAAAGAAAAATATTGAGTACTCCCATCTGGGTTTATTTTATGTAACACTTGTCAGAGTGGGCTCCATCTGTACATGCTGTGGCCTACTAGTTAGAAAGTCTAAAATCCAGTAGTACAGAGTGGCCCTAAATCCCCAGTCTAGGATTTTGATGATTTGAACAACAGTGTTAAATGCGGAGACATAGTCTGCTCCGACAATTTTTATTATGAAGATGTGCGAGAATGGTACAAAATGCTAGATACAGTATATGGCATCCTCTATGCACTTGTTATAATGACATACTAACTAGGTATAAACTGGAGTATCTGGAATATTCTGTTTAATGTGTCCCAGCACCAGTTTCTCCAAGCATTTCATTACAACGGGAGTTACTGCTGGTCTGTAGTTATTGAGACAGATCATTTTTCATTTGTTTGGCACAGAGATAATTGTTGTCTTTTTAAAGTGCAGACCACAGATTCTGTCAGTAAGATGCTAAAAATTTCAGTGAAAAGTGTCAGCTAACTGGTCGCAAGTTTTTAGAATGTGTCCTAAAATGTCATCCAGTCCAGATGCCTCATGGGCTTTGACTGACTTACAAATCCTGTTTATGCCATCCACAGACACAGTAGATGCATTTTTTGTATATGTATATATTGTCGACCTGAAATGCATTGCTGTGGTTTCTTATTAGGAAATTTTCCCATTCTTTAATGACACACAGATGTTTACACATTTTCTGTTGTATCCAGTTACAATATTTGCATACTCATCCAGATGTGATGAGGAGTCTCTAAGCATGTCCCATATAACCAAATCAAATTTTTTCTGTGTCCCTTCAGTTAAGCACAGATGTGCATTTGTGCTTCTCTCCCATACAGTAAGTCACTCCATATAAGCCAGAACTAGGAGTACTAAAAATGATGTTATTATATTTTTGGGGTGTAGCCATGATCCATAATGTTAGCGGACTCAAAGACTTGTGTTAGATAGATTGGCAAATCTGAATTGACCCAGTGTGTGAGTGGGCCCTGTAATGTACTGGCACCCCATCCAAGGCTAGTTCTTGCCTTTCACCCAACAGCATAGTCTCCAACCCAGTGATCCTGAATTTCATTAATTGAGTTTGTGAATGTAATATTATATGTATGGATGAACATATTTGTGCTGCCTCTTGCTCCAGAAGCCACTTAAAATAACTCTTTAATTATTTTACTAGGTTCCATCCATCCATCAGGTTGATAGTCAACATTTCTACCACAACACTACCATGTTTAGATATCAGTCTTCCTATCAGCTTTCCAGGATTTAAAGCATTTGTCTGTTACACAAGATTTAACTCACACAGTTACTGGTACATTCTGTACCATTCTACCTCTTTAACAGTTCCTTAGACTCTGCTGCCTCTGGATTAATGAGGATGACTTCTGTAATGAAGCACTCAGAACGAGGAGTTTCTTTATTGACAGAAGATACCCTTCTCAAATTTTGGACTGAACCTTCACTCAAGCCAGAAATAGACCTAATTACATCCCCAATAATGAAACCCACATTCTGCTGGTCCATCCCACCCTAACACTCCATCTCTTCCACATTTCATCAAACAATGATTCCAAATTTTGCAGACTGATTCTTCCACAGGAGCCCTTTTTCCTAACCCTCCCTTGATCTCCCTTTGTTGACCACCTAAGCTATGCAAACTTCTTGTCCACCACTCACTTCCCAGAGAGAGCCCTCACAAGGTACCTGAGCTGTAATTTGCTGTGTCACTTGCAAATACCTCATCAATGATACCCTTGCATCTGATCACTCTGGTAAATTCAATATTACAGCATTAAACAGGCCGCTTGCCACCCTAAAAATCTTATTTATTGCATTTTTTATAGGAAGTATCCTGCCATCTACATAGGTGAAACAGGGAGACGGACTAGCAGACTGTTTCAGGAAGCACATTCAAGCTGTTACTAAAAAAAAACAACGTATACAGCCTATTGTAGATCAATTCACATTCATTTATCATAGCCACACTGATCTCCCTGTTTGTGTTCCTTCATGGGGATTTAAAGTCACTTCCTTCATCTTCTCTAATGGTAGCTTTTCCTCACCTACTCTCACCTTTTCTCCTTTCAGCTGCCCTGACCTTGTTCCCTTCTTCTACCCGATAAAGCCTATACAGCTGAAATGTATCTTTTACCTGCTTTTTTTAGTGTTGAAATAACCTTTTAACCTTTTTCTTTTGTGTATATTTCATATGTATGTATGTATGTATTAATCTATCTTCTCCCTTTTTTCCAAATCGACCTACAAGTCAAAACAGTGTAGTTGTCTCTGTATTTCTGCAGTTTTGAACAACAATAGATGAAATGACCCCCATACAACAGGTGAATACTAGGACTCAATCAGCAACGTTGAAGTTCACAGTTCAATTTCTTAGCTATCAGACTATGCCAGATTGCTTGCATAGTGATTTAGGAGCAAGCAGGAGTAATGAACTAGTAGACACTAGTAACACTTGCTCCAAAAATGTACTAGGAACAGGCTTGTTGAAGAAAGATTGTATGGTAGCATCATAGCAAAATCTCATCCTTTGGCTTCACCAGAATTGTTTGTAGTTGTGGTTACCCTTTAATAAGTGTCAGTTTTTATGTCTTTATAGGTTTGTTTCAGTATTGCCTTTAAAAAGGTGGCATATTTCTGTTATTAATGTGGTGGACCTGAAACCAATACCTGTGATCTTTTGTTTTAGTGTATTGGACAAATCAGTGTGAGAGATACACACTTGTTTAGTTTCAGGCAGTGTATGACGGCTGGCATTCCATTTATGAGTGGATACTTCTGCTGGGATGGACTCTGATGCCTAGTGACTGAGGTGATTCAGAGAATTAATGATTGAATAATGATTGAATAACTATGTATATTGTTATTTGTTTGGCCTGTCTGCCAGATCTGCATACAATGCAATTGTTTGGTTATGTTTTTTTTTTAAATACAGTGCCTATAAAAAGTATTCACCCTGTTGGAAGTTTACTATTTTATTCCTGTAATGTTAAAGATCTGTTGTTATTGTACAGATCTGCACAAAGTGGCCAAAATTAATTATAAATATAAAACACAAAATATTGCCATTGATCACATAAGTATTCACCCCCACCCCACTTGTGCAGCCAGTTAGCTTATAAGTCACTTAGTTAGTTCAGTGGAGATCACCTATCTGTAGTCAAAGAGCTTCAGTTGATTATAGTGTTAATGTACCTGTATGTGGAAAGTCCAGCTTGTTGTGAGTCACTGTGGTGGCCTAACCTACATAATGAAGACAAAAGAGGTAACTAAGCAATTCCATGAAAAGGTGATTGAAAAGCACAGAGCAGGTGATGGAGACAATATAATACCCAAGTCAGTGAATATCCCTTGGAGTCCAGTAAAATCAATCATTAAGAAATGTAAAGAAGTGACACAGCTGTAAAAGTCACCAACAACAGTGGACCAGATTAGAGAGATTTCAGACAAAAACTTTTACCCGGGGTGCTTCACAAGTCACAACTCTATTGGAGAGTGGTATAGAGGGGGAAAAAAAAATCACATGACAGATCAACTAGAGTTTGGCAGAAGAAACTTTTTAGCTGGAAGAAAGTTCTATGGTCTGATTAAACCACAAATAAGCTTTTTGTCCATTAGATTAAATGTCATGTTTTGCATAAGCTAAACACTGCACATTATCGAAAACATACCATCCCTACGGTGAAGCATGGTGTTGGCATCATTATGCTGTGGGGATGCTTCTCTATAGCAGGCCCTGGAAGGTTTGTAAGAGTAAAATAAATGCAAGAAGCCTGTGCCCTGGTAGTATATTTTTTTTTCAGCAAGACAACAACATTAAGCATAAAGCCAAAGCTACACAAGCAATGTTAATGGCCTGTAGTTGATGAGTCCAGTTGAGAATTTATGGCTGGACTTGACAAAGCTGGACTTGACAAAGGCTATTCACTCATGATATTTAGGAGACCTGACATAACCTGAGAAGGGGAAGGTTAGGAGCACGCGCTGATACAGCGCATTGCCGCACCCACCACATGACAAACCAACTCAGGATCCAGATTAGGACTCTAGTGCAGCCATGCAATGGGTGACACCTCAGCACCACACTAGTTCAGATGGAGTAGAACCAGTGTGAGTTTTTTTTTTTTTTTTTTTTGGTGGCTTGAGTGCCAATTCTGCTACCACCCCCCCAGTTTTTCCCTGCAGGTTGGAGGGCCTACATGCAGGGTTGGATGCAGATTAACGTCATACCCAGGACGGAGCAATTGCAGGTTAAGGTCCTTGCTCAAGGACCCCACCGAGTAGAGTCCCAACCTGAGAAGAATGGAGAAAAATATCCAAATGGCGAAAGCTGACGGAGACCTCTGCACACAGACTCGAGACTGGAATGGCTACCAAATGTGCATCCACTAAATACTGATTTGTAGGTAGTGAATACATATGCAATCAGTTATTTTATGTTTTAGATGTGACATTTATTTAGACCACTTTGACATTAGTCCTTTTATGCTGATCAGTGTAAAAAAAAAAACAAATGAAATTCACTGTGGTTCAACACATTATGAAAATGAAATGTGAAAACTTCCAAGATATAAATACTTTATATAGGCACCATATGTGATGCGGGCTGGTTTAATGACATTACTAGGTTAGAAGTAGGGAATGAACCTGCAGCTTTGTGGTTTTAAGTCTGCCTCTTTAGTCACACAGCCATAAGACCTGCTTTTCAAGCCCATGACAGTTCTTAAAATTTCAGTCTTTGTGTCAATGAAAAGATTTGACGTATAGTGTACATAATTCTGGTTTTTTTTTTTATTATTCATTTGGTTAACAAATTTTCTCTATTCGCATTTCTTTGGGTACACAAACAATTAGGCTTTCAGTGATTTTTTTTTTCAGATTCATTTAAGTGAACAAGTATAAGTGACCATCAATAGAATGTGAATAAGTACAAAGCTTTTATGTGTATTCCATGCTTTGCAGCACTGCTCAAGTACGGTTTATTTATAGCTAAGCAAAAGGGAGTTGTATATTCTGTAAATCTGCCTTTGTTTCAGGCCATGTAAATGTTTGGAAGGCTGCAAGCAGAATTTACAACAAATGATGTTGATACTTGAAGCCAAAAAATACTTTTAGTTTATACAGTGTATCAAATGATACATTGATAGCTGGCTCTGAAGAAGACACTTGAACAATATTGTATGGGAGAGAACAGAACTTTACTGATTTACTTTACACATAGAGAGACTTATAATGTCACAGAAAGAAGAAATAAGTCAATTGATTTGACCCTTGGTCATCCAGATATGTCTCCCATAGCCTGTTCTAAGATACTTATGATACTGGGTTATGAAAATGTGTTGCTGATCATCTGTTAAAATTCTGTATTTCTGAATGTTTTGCTGTCGTGCAATAAACAATTTTGTAATGGTTGGCAGCTCAGGCATGTTTCTGCAGGGCAGAATTAAAACTCACATTTTTCATCTCTTTTTAAGACTTAATTATACAGTACATTTTTTATAAATATATGATTCACTACCAGAATGGCAGATTCACATTTTAAAGTAATACTGCAGTTATTTAAAACAGGTGTTAAGTCAACTGATTAACAGTGAGTCATCTCTTGTAAAAAAATTTTTGCTTTAATTTTTTCTTTTAATTTAAGTTGTCATGTTAAAAAATACAGGCAGCTTAGCCTAATGGCTAGGGATGTAATTGATGTTCCAGGACTGAGGGCTCGTCCTCCATCACTGCCTAAAATGTACACTTGCACTGGACATTATTGAATTGTAACTTACTTTGGATAAACATGTCAAATAAATAAAAGTAAAATTAGTTCAGCTTTTCAATGTGGTGTGTCTTAGTTGCTGACGTTTTGGAATGGTAATAACAAGTCTGTTAGTTCAGTGTCCAGCAAGTCCAATTGTAGACATACTGACACAAATGTCATTCTGCACTTGTGATTTGTCTCTTTGCCAAATTTTTCACTGCTTGTTCAGGCTATAAATAGTCACAAAATGGTCATGTAAATGGATGAATTAATTCTGTTGTGTATAGTATAATGTACATCAGTTGTTTTAATTAGGTGGTTCCAATTTAAGGCCTTCTTGACGAAGAAAAGTCTGAAAATTACTTGAAAAAAGGCCTGTTGTCCATTTTGTATGACAGGATTTAAAGCTACGATAAAAGACCGTGTAACAAGAGACCGAGCCTCTGATATGGACATGAGCAACACTGGAGCAGCACAAGGAACAACCCTGTCTCCATTTCTCTTCCCTCTGTACACCTCCAACTATACATATAACACCAGGTCATGTCACTTTCAGAAATGTTCTGATGATTCTGGGCTTATAGGGGTGTATTGATAAAGGCAATGAAATGGAGTATAGGAATTGGGGAGAAATTTGTTTCTTGGTGCAGAAAAACTTGATTACACCTTAGTATCAGCAAAACCAATGCCCTGTACTTGGCATGTACAGTATGAGTGAGTAGGAGAGCATAATGAGTGTGCCCAGTTATGAGAGTGATGTCCCTTCCAAAGCTGGTTCCTACTTTGGACCCAGCGCTATTAGGATAGGCACCTTTACAACACTTAAGTGAATTAATCAGGTTAGGTAATGGCTAGATGGCTTCAACTAAGCAGTATAATTTTGTATGACAGTTACAGCAAAGGTTTCCATTACTGTGTTTGGCATTGATTTATTCTTGTTCAGTGAAATCTGGAGTTAAACATGAGAAATCCATTAATATATCTAACCAAGTGCATTTCCAAAAGGCTTAGAATCCAGGACTGGGGAATAGTAACCCCAATTACTGCTTTGCCACCCTGCTGCCAGTAAAGCCTTGCTATTTTATTGTATGAATATTTTGTGTTTATACAGTATGTGGGTTTGTTATGGGTGTTTGCATAAAGTTATTAATTATTGTTGTAAGTAATTTAGCTATCCATTTTAAGGATTTGCTTGTTCCATAGCAGGGTGACATGTGTAGATCAACTCTTCTTGCAGTGTCAGGGACAAAGCAGTACAGTCTAGGGTACCATTACTCACAGAATTAATGTAACCCCCCATGTCATTTTGGATGTGAGAGAAAACTTAATCAACTGGATTTGCTTGATCCACTACAGGGTGATATATATACATCAGCTCTCCTTGTAGCATGGGGCATATTGCAGTGCAGTGCTTTCACTTTCAACCCCAATGAACAGAGAGATAATGTCTCTCTATTAAAACCTGCCATTATAAAATCATACTGCTTTTTATTTAATTAATTGATATTTACTTATCCTGTGACTAAATTCTTCTCACAAATATGATTATATTTTATATCTCCTCCAATAATCTTAACAGATTCAAAGATAACCAGGACATATATGTTAATACATAATAAATGTGTTATACTTGACTATTATTGAATACTGTTGTTATAATTAGGAAGCTCAATTCACTAAGTTAAAAAGGCAAACTGAAAGTGAAAATGAAATAGCCAGTAATGCAGTTTACTCCATAACTGATACACACAAACACTGAATAATTCATACACCAGAAAATGCTTGAAATGGATGCATAAGGCCTTATGGTGCCACTTCTTGCGTGATATGAATCGCTGATTAGTGTAGTTTTCTGACCACTGACAAAGTACAAGTATTTTAAGGACACAAGTTAAGTATGAGAAAGTGTGTTTTGCAAATGTGTAAAAGTTAACTGATGATGTTCTCTCCTTTCATTTGCTAGTCCAACAGCAAGAACCCTTAGTTATATAGCACATTTTCATGCAAAGAATATAACTCAAAAAACTTTATAAGATGTCAAAGAGAAAGTTACAAGAAAAGAAAAAACAAACAAGATTAGTTAAGAATAATAATGAATAAGTAGAAAAGAAAAAATAAATCCGTATGATCTTCTAAAACATAAGTATTTAGTAGAAGAGTCTCCTTATATACAATATCATATTGCAGGTCTCTAAAGATGAGTCTGGTGATAAGGTCCGATGGCTGGGAAGACAGAAAAAAAAAAACTCTAGTTAAGCTAGAAAAAAAAAATCTGCAGGGGTTCCAAGGCCTTTCCTAGCCTCCACTGTGTATTATACATAACTTAAATGTGCTTAAATCATTCTTCAATGTTTCCAGTTTACATCTGAGAGGATTCGATATAGTGGGTCTTACGGACAGCTGGGGCACTTGCCTTGTTCACTCATACGGTATGCTGCAGAATGGTGAACTTTTTATGGACGTTTACTTAGCAGGGACCCGTTTTGCCAGAGATGTGGAAGGGCACATGGCAGGCGCCGAACGTGCGTGGATAGCCTCTTCATATGCAGTAATACATTTTCACTTTTACTAACTGTAGCATTCTAAGCTTATCCTCTTGTAATCTTTGATCCATTTTTTTCTCACATTCATAACCGCAAGGCATCATGGGAGGAGTCAACATAGACACACTTAGAGTGACGTTGTGGAAAATCAAACAACAGTGCTGGTCACAATTATATTTCCATTTGCTTATTGATTTTTCTTTGAAACAAAAGTAGAAAATGTGATATAAAGCCACTAGAGAAGTCCACTGACAGTGACATGGGCTGGATATAGCACAATGCTGTCCTAATTATATATACAGTATATATTTTTTTAAATCTTACATTCATATCTTCTCTTTTGTGCCAGATACTCAAAATGTCCCTTTAGGGCTTTCTTTAAACGTGAAGAAATAGCAGACACCAGTAATCTAAAATGTTCTGTACATATCTAATGACCCTGCCTTTCTTTACATAGTATTGAATTGGGCAGCATCTTTTTATGCTTGTCATGGCTGTGCTTTGCCTGAATGCTTGATTTGCTTTGTTTAATTTGTTCAGCCACCCGTTTTCTTAAAAATAGCTTGAAAGACAACACTTAAAACAAAAATGTTTTTCATTATAATAGCCGTTTTTCCCATCCATATTATTCAGTATCTCATTTCTATGTTAATGAACATTCTTTTGTATTTAAAGTCCTCTAAAGTGATATTACAGATGTATCAGAAATGCATTTAATAGTGCAACTCCGGGAGAAAATGTAAAAATGAAGAGATATTGCAAAAAGAAAAGCAATTAAACTGTGATATCAATAGCATGTTGTTTTCCACTTTTATGTCAACCATAAAGAAGCAATGAGAGAGGATTGATTCATACATTTCATATTTGCAATTTAGCAATATTTCCCTTCTTTTATTGATGTGAGAGAGCATTAACATGGCTGTATTTCTCTGGTAAAACACTGAATTTTGGGGCTATTGGTTAAATCGAGGAAGCTCTAAGCACATTTCACAGTTTAGCATGTATCTTCCTTCCATTTAGATTAGATTAGATAGGATAAACTTTATTAGTCCAGTGAGGAAATTCAAATGCATAGAACAGCAGTATACATAACATACATCAGTTAGAAATGGTAAAAACGGTCTGAACAGTGTTTAATCCTTACATAAAGTGCCATGTCCTTGAGTCCTGTACAAATTTGTGGCCCTTTCACGCAACACAGCTGCTGCCATTCCAGTCTGACATTGCATTGCATTTTACACCAGTAAATGCATGTTCTTTTCCTTCCTGTTCCCACTTTAAAACTGGTACTGAATCAAAGCTCTCATAGTTGTCTAGGTACGTTTACATTTCTCACTTGCAATGTCCAAAGGTGGCTGTTAATAAAATGAGACATGTCACTTATGGTACCACAGATTACAGAGACAGGGTGGAGGTGGTTTAAAAGATTTTACATCTGTCTTTAATATTTTGTCAGGCTTCAAATGAACATATTCTTAAAAAAATTTGATATCAACAGTCTTGTGATGCCAGCAAGCTCCTCAGTGCATTGCTATTGCAAGCAACTCCCATCATGACTTCGGAACATTTGAAAATGTAAAAGCAATTATACCTTTGTGACCTGTTCCACTCAGCTTCCACTCAGCTGCCGAACAGAAACAGGCGTGTGTTTTAAAAGAGGTAGAATGTTAATGTGGCCTCTTAACCATCTAGTGAAAAACATTTACTGCACACTGAAATGCTTCCATTATTTATCCTAACATCCCAATTTCATGAACTTATCCTTAATGTCTCTTTACAGAACGATTCTGAGCTTCAGAAAGTAGTTTATAACATACCAAATGCTTGCAACTGCTTTTCTCATCCATGCCTTCCATTATGTCTAGTCATTGCGAAGTTTGTGAAGAGCTGTGTGTTACTTGAAGAACCAAGAGAAGTAGATGGTGAAATTTTAAAAGTGGATACAAAGTAGATTTTGTTATTGTGGAATCAGTTGGAGCCATGGTTAAAAAAGCTGGAAATGAGGTCCCTAACTGACTGCTACAAATAAAACCATTGTAAAAGACAGTCAGTCAGTCAGTCATTTTCTAACCCACTTATTCTTGAACAGGGTCACAGCCAGGGGGGCGGTGCTGGAGCCTATCCCAGGTAAAAAAATAGGCAAGAATTTATTTAATAAGAGTGGAGCTGGTAAACAACCATGTTAATGCAGGGTAGCCATGTGGTAGAAAGGTAAAGAAAGGAGACAGATCAACAACAACAGTCTTACACATACTCAAACACAGCAAAAACACGGTCAAAATACTAGAAATACAAAAAAAAGAAGTAATTCACTCCACCATGCAACTGTCACAACAACACTTAGGACAGGTTACAACAGCTGAATGACAATGACAATTATGTTCTTATCTCCTGAAGTTGTTGAAATCTTTGCTTATTTAAACAGGCCTGTACATTTGTAAGTCAATTTATTGTTTTTAGATTTCTTTATGAACTATTACAATGTTGATGTCATGTTTCAGTCAGGGTTTTCACTGGCTGGGGTTTAGATGTCACATTTTTTGTTCATTGTTTATGTTAGCATTGCTGATTATTATTTCCTTTATATTTAAGCATCTTTTACTACACTATGTGTAGTAAAAGATACTGAGTGTGTTTTGTGTGTGCTCCCCGAAAAGGTTAGGCCATTTGTTCAGCCGACAGTCCCTTGTGGTTCATTGTGAAAGTGAAGCTGTTTTTGAGAGATTCTTGATTACTGTGCTTATTGTGAATTGACTGGATTTCTAATCCCTTTTGCTCTGTTTTTGACTATTGTTTGTATTTGGATTGGGACTGTGTTTGCTATTGGGATTGCCAATTTTACATGATAGTCTTCTGTGTCTTTGTGCTCTTCTGAGCTCCTTGTTAATTAACATTTTTTGTAAAGTAAATCTTCTAATTTGTAAAGATTGTTCATTGCATTTTCTGTGACTTGCAGGGATTTGATGTTTTTTTTTCCCTCTAGTGAGAATTTTCTTTGGAACTTGGTGTGCTTTGAAACTCTCTAGTTCATAACAGATGTGACCTTTGCAGAAGTTTTGATTTTGTTTAAAGCTCACCCTTGACCCTTTTTTCTATTTCATTTTTTTAACTCTCTGTTTTGGTCTTTGCTCTTACTTGTTTAGTATATTGACCTCGTTGAGCTGACTGTGTCTCTGTGCCCTCCTGATGTTATCTTACACGTACATATCCACTTTCTGTTCATGAGACTTAACTCAGAAAAAAGGGATACATTTAAAGTACTGAAAATCTTGTCAGAAGGTTGATTAAATTTGCTTGTGGTAATGCAACACTGCAAATGCATTTATTTCAATCTGCTATTGGGTTTATATCTTGTTTTGTTTTTTTGAAAGTTTTAGCCAATTTGAAAATAGATTAAACTTTAACTCCAACAAGGAGCTATCTCTTAGTCATGGACAAAGGGATATTTTACAGGTCACAAGTGTTTTGCTTGCTTGTTTTCTGGTTTTGTGGTAGCAACATACAGATCTCAGTGTAAACAGGAAAAATATTAAATCTGTATACAATTTGCAGTCAATTAATTAATACTAATGCAATTAATTGTATTTTTTGAGTCAAATTACTGAGACCTGTATGAGATTTACAATTACCTAGTATTTCCTTAATATGTACAATATTTTTTAATATTTAAGTTTTATTGAGCTTAAAGATCACATTTCAATTGAAAAGTAATATCAATACAAATTTAAATTATAATCATCCCTGAAGACCCTGACCCCTTCCCATATTCTCTATAGGCCTCTGTCACCAGCACCTTGATGAATTCACTTGAACAAACACAGTTTAAGCAGAGCTATACTTGCGATGGATTTATTAGTTTCCTGCTCCTGAAAGGATTTTAACTAAGCAGCTTTCTTACTGTCAGTTAACTGATGACTGCTGTCAAATAGTCATTTCATAATCAAGCATTTTGTAAGTTAAAGTAGAAGAAATTTTTTTTTCTTCTCTTTTAATGTGCATGTTATTTGTAAGTGTATTTTTGACAATATTTGCTTATATGTTAGTTACATTGCTTGGGTTCAAAGTTAAAAATTTAGCATCCTCAAATTTCATACTCAGCCATTGTCTGTGTGTTGTTTTTTTCACATTCTCCCTGTGTCTGTGTTGGCTTTCTTCTGGGTACTCCAGTGTGGCATGTGGTGGTGGACGTGGACTGGCTGATCCAAACTGACTGTGTGAGTGCACCCTCTGATGGATTAGCACCCTGTTTCCTGCTTTTTGCTCTCAGGATAGACTCTGGTTCCTTGTAATCATGAATTGGAATTAGTCTGCACTCTACAATATTATTTTTGCAGTTAAACTTGACATATGTTATTAAATAGAAGTGATATTTCTGATAATAGTAATAAAATAACTGGCCCATTTCCCAATTTTAGTACAGTGAAACAAAGTTTGTGAGGCAAGTGAATCAAAGACAAGAAGAGCTATAAGGTCTCACTTCATGCATGCTGCATATTTAAAGCTTTGATCCATGTTTTATTCAGAACTCTAATGCTGGGTCATCTGTGCTCTGATGATTAAAAGGAAATGACCTACTGGTGTTGATCTACCACCTACACTCACAACATGTTATGTCATGTCACTTTTTCTCCACAACTCTTTCCTTCCTGTCAGATACCAACATCATTTATAAATTATGTGTACAAATAGCAAATGCAATCTTAAATATTTCTTACTGCATTCAATACTTTTTTGATTTTTAGACACTTTTTTAAATTTAAATGACCCAACATTGTTAGTTTTGACCTTTAAAAGAAGTAGGAAGGCCTGTGCTATTTTATCACTTCCAGTTACATTTGCAGTTAAGATATAATTAAAGATCAAATGTAATACCATAGACTTTAATTTTATGTTTATGCACCAGTAAAGCACTTAAAAGCATACATTTTATTGTCGGTATATGAATTAATATGTCTGCAACAAAAAGAATTTTTTGTGAATTCTCTATGTAATAAACTTAATAAGTTATAGCGTAATGAAAATTGCATAATTGCATAATTAGATCTGGACCACCCTGTAATTATTAACTTGTTAAGTTTGTATTGGCATTTTACCTGAGAACTTGTCACAGCACCCAATGTCTGCACTCCACGAAGAACACTTTACAAAAATGAACTAAATTAAATTGAAATTACTTTTGACCTTTGGCAAAACATTGTTATTTAATATGAAGCAGACTGCATTAAATTTGAAAAATGTTTATTTTAAGATTTGTACAGCATAATCCTGAAATCTGTAATGGACTGTATCTGATAACACCTGGGGCCTCATGTATAAACGGTGCGTACACACAGAAATGTTGCATAAGAACGTTTCCATGTTCAAATCGCGATGTATAAAACCTAAACTTGGCGTAAAGCCATGCAACTTTCCACGTTAGCTCATACCCTGTCGTACGCAATTTCTCTGCTTGGTTTTGCAGACTGGCGGCACCCAGCATCAAAGCAGTGCTACTGTTCCTGTGTGGTTTCCTTTTCTTTTTTAGATCCACATCCCTGACGCGGCTTTATAAATACACTGAAATTAACCGCATATTGTTTATTAGTTTAATGCATCTGATTGTAATTAACCTGCAACAATATAATGGTCCACAGAATGGTCAAACTATTCTAAATACCATAACTGCTTTAGCGTTGTTACTCTCACTGCACCTTCTTCTTCTTCTGTCATCTGCTCCCGTTAGGGGTTGCCACAGCGGATCATCTTTTTCCATATTACTCTCACTGCACCACTCAGAGTATTTATATCACTATATCTGAGTGTGAATCACAGATCTACTGTGATCGGAAAGAGAATTATTGGTATACAGCATCAAGCACACACTGCCTCAGCCATTCGCTATTTGAACTGGTCTCATCCGACCAACGCTTCAAAGCCTTTCCTGTTCAGACCTCGCGGTTCACAAACAGTTTCATCCCAAGAGCTCCAAACACACATAATCAGTCCATCAAGTGCTCCTTGTAGAACTGTTTGTACTTGCAAGTTACCGTGAGGTAATTGTACTTATGATACAATTATAATATTGCACAAACTGAGCCACTTTATAAAGCGTGTATTTACATATGATGATGGTATCATTTTTAAGATGAAATGCAGCAAAATATATTTATTATATAATACAGATAAAACTTTAACTACACGGTGCCGCAGCGCTAGCGAGAAACTTCAGCTTCGTTCACAGTTTGTTCCTGCCTCGCGCTGTATTCATGCTGTGGCTGGCGCGACACTGGAAGGATAGATGGATAGAATAATTAAACATTATGAAGATATTTCGATGTCCTTAAAAGTTTTGAAGAATAGGCGTTCTAAGCTTACAGATGGCTTAACATCTATTACAGAGCTGATTGTGTGGCGATTGGGTATTTGGAGAAAGAAAAGTAAGGACAGGAATTTGAGGTTAGTACGTTTGAAAAAGACAGTACTTCTGTAATAAAGCATTTCATCGAAGGTCATGCATGGCGCAGCAAGCATCTTGTGTAAGACATGAACAATCACTGCGCCACCGTGTTCTCATGTTTAATAACATGCTTTAACTCATATCATCACAAAAATTATATCACGTATACTTCTCAGTATTTTAATTATTCAGAGAGCTGTAATATTACGAATGTAATGGATTCTGTGTCCTGTCGGAGGAAGAGCATGTAGTGATTCAGGCACATAGAGTACATAGAAGATCAAATACAAAACAAAGCATTTAACGTGCTACTTTAGTTACGATGGGATTTGAGAAACTAGTAAATTAAATGATTTTAAGATGAAGTTTATGATGTTCTACTTTAATGACAAAATAAACTACGTAATTAAAGTGGAAATTTCGAGATTAAAGTTGACATTTTGTTCTTTTTTTCACACTGTGCACCTTTTTTTTCCACTGTACCCTAATAAGCTTTCATATGACACTCAGACGGTGGGCTGCAAGTTGCCTTTTCACACCGACTTTGATATGTGACAACTTCTTTTTTATTTCGAGCACTGTGCGACTTTGTGAACTTGAGCTTTTGAGTTTCTCCGACACTCCATATCACTCGATCAACTTCCTTTTGTTGCTTATATAACTGTTTAAACCAACAAATAGTACGTTTTTCTTTGCCTCCATTTGGTATTCGCTGAAATTCTTCTATTTTTCCTCATACTTTTGCCATTGCCTTTTCACAGAATGCTGAGCTTAAGGGATATTTATATTGATTTGCATATTCAAAGAGGCGTAATTCTGGGAGGAGTTGGGGCGGGACAGCAGGTGCGTGCACGAGCGTTACTTTCCACGCTGACCGGGATTTATGTAGCAAAGGAACGTGGACGTTGGCAAACGCACAGATTTATGCATCTGGATTTTTCTGTGCGTAAGCACAAATCGCCTTTTGTGCTTACGTCATGTTATAGTGTGAATTCTATGCACAGCGTTATGCATGAGGCCCCTGGTCCTGTTAGGAATGCCCTCTTCAGAACTTTGAGGAAAGACATCCCATTCCATATTTACATCTTCCTATCTAAGACTAAACATGTGGTCATTAAAAAGTCAAGAGTAAAAAAGCACATCACTAAACTTTTAGGCAACAAATAAGTAATTTTGAAATCTCTCTATGAATCCATACTCTCTGAGTTGAACAGTCAAAGAAGTGCATGCAGACTCACTATAATAAAACAGGGAAATAAAACACAGAGGACTAACAAATTAGGAAGTATGTCCAACGTGGATCCATAGTATGTTGCTCCTCTTGGCTGTTTGTGTTGCTCAAACGCTATTGAAATGGTGCTGTTTGACTACAAACCACTACGGGCATTATACTTTCTTAACTTAGAAGCTTTTCTTTAATTATTCTGCATACCCACGGATTTAAAGGATCTAAATGAGTGTAACACAGAGTTGATAATTAAGCTAAGAGCCGCAGGACTTTTGTATTGATAGTGTAAGTGTCTAATAGCAGTAAACCAACTGTAAAAGTAGTTAAATCAATTAAAAAGTACAAAATGCTAAAATCTACAATACATCTAAGATGAAAGACTAAGCAATCTGTGTCTCAACTGTGCTGCTGTAAAATGAAAGTTTCTAAGTGATCAGCCCTGTCACTCTAAAATGCTCAAGTCATGGCCATATAAAGGGCATTACTAAAATCAAATGTCTGTTTTAAAAATAAGAACCATCCCAATCACTTCAAATCATAACTATGCCACTGTAAATTTTAGCACTTTAAAGGCTTTTTGGTATTAGAAACTGTAGTTGCATGCTACTTATTTTCCTAAAGTGCTGTGTTATCAAATATTGTCAGTTATTATGCTAAAAATGTTAAGTTAAATACTCTGTGACCAAAAGTTTATGGACACCATCACACCTGTATGAGCTTATTGGACTCCTCAATATGGAGCTGACTGCTTACCCCCCCTTTGGAATTTTGTTGTGAGTGATGCAACATAGGATAGGTGATTTTTATACCCTATGCGCTTCAGCAGTCAGTGGCTCTGATCTGTGAGTGTGCATGGTCTACCACTTCATGGCTGAGCTGTTGTTGCTCCTTGATGCTTCCACTTCGAAGGCATGTCTAGCAGAGTGGAAATTTCACATTCTGACTTGTGGAAAAGGTGGCATCCTATTACTGAGCTCTTTAGTAATTGGCAATGGATATTGTGCTGTGTTTTTATTGCATGCATCTACTGAATTGCCTAAATTCAGTAATTTGTAGGGATGTCCATATACTTTTGGCCACAAAATATTTTTAGTCATGAGGCTCATATATAGCTGTAAGTATAGATGAAGTTGTACAATTTCACACAGGCACTGATTAGACTTTCACAGCATTAGTGGTGGCACTATCTACAAATCAAGCAAAATGTATGTTACAGTGGCTCAATTTCATGTAATATTAAGCATTTCTGCGTTATTTTTCAATTGTCCTTATTGTGTAATTAATTTTATAAAGCATTTTTGTATTCAACACATTAACGGCAGTATTTAAACAAATAAAATCATCTGCCATGTTTTTTGATGAACAATAGCACCTTTCTGTCTTCCCATGACCCTGTAAAACCATATAGCTATACTGTATTGTTTACATTTAGTATACATTTTGGAAATTCAGCACTTACAGGTTAATAACCTCCTTAGAATTATACGTTAAGACTGGACTGAGACTGGAAACTGTATGCCATAACAGTCCAATTCCTTAGCCTCTGGACTGTAGCGCTTAAAGTGCCTAAATAAATAAATCCTGTATGTTTTGTGTTTAACAGTATCTTGTGTTTGTCACCTGCTAAGACATTAATATTTTATTGCATTGTAAGCCATATTATGAATCTACACATCTTGTGTGAGATTATTGTAGACATCTTACATGTGCTCAAGGTGAACCTGCCCTCATCTTTCAGACGGCTACAGCTACAGTGACTAACCATTTTATTAAGCGTATCTGTCCAAATAATCAATCGTTCAAACAATGAAAGCATCATGTACAGTATATAGAAATTCTATTTTGTATAGCTAGGAACAACAACAACGACATTTATTTATACAGCACATTTTCATACAAAACAGTATCTCAAAGTGCTTTACATAATGAAGAAAAGAAAAATAAAAGACAAAAAAAGAAATTAAATAAGACAACATTAGTTAACAAAGAAAAAGAGTAAGGTCCGATGGCCAGGGAGGACAGAAAAAACAAAAAAAAAAACTCCAGACGGCTGGAGATAAAAATAAAATCTGCAGTGGTTCCAGGGCACGAGACCGCCCAGTCCCCTCTGGGCATTCTGCCTAACATAAATGAAATAGTCCTCTTTGTATTTGGGGTTCTCACGGAAGGACTTGATGATGATGGTCATGCAGACTTCTGGCTATTAATCCATCACTGTTGGAACATCACGGTGCTTTCAGTGGATGGAAGGGACCAACATAATTTGTACGTGTTTGTTTTTGTGTGTGTGCCAGTTAGCGGAGAATGATCAGGACAAAAAGCTTAAGGGGGTTTCAATATGACATGATAATTAATGGGCTCCAAGACTGCCATTATGTATGCATCAGGATCAGCAGTGTTTCAGAGCTTTTCTTGCATGACACAGTATCATAGTTGTATCCAGAAACAAGTACAGTTTGCAATGTACAGGAATTAAATGTACATAGAAGCCTGTAAGCATACAAGTTATTTATCCATTTTCCTCATACTTATTTACTCTTACAGCCATAAGTGCTGTACACATGTCCAATGTTACAGTTTTCTTTCAACAGAGAGCAGGATGTGCTATTATGGCTAGTTACCACTTACTCACCAGTAGCGGTTTCTCTGTCTAAAGACCGCAGCCCCACTCCTTGCAAGAAAGCATCAGAGCTTATTACAGGGGCGAACTGGCAATCTGTTTCAATAACTGATTCCCCCTTGAGCTTTCTGTCCATTGAGAACGGAATTACTTCTGCTCAGTTTTTCAGAACCTGGGGAATCTGTTGCTATGTAATGCTGTTGTCTCCCACTGATGCATTGTTTCCATATCCACTGGGTTTCTTTTTTTTCTCCTCTGTTGAGCATTTTGGTTAAACTAGCACACCACATAGTTTCCTGTTGGTGATCTGGTTATCCCTAAGATCCTGCACTCCTCCACTTGGAGAAGTCTTGTGTGCATGGTGGGAAAATGGAGCTGGCCATGAGATTTGTCTTTTACCACTTTTAATTTTTCTTATTTTTCTTATTATTTTGGTAAAGAACAATAAAAAATTATCTCAAATATAAATATATATATGTACACACACACTGTATATAAGCTACTTTTCAAACACCTCAGTTTTTTTCAGTTTCTCTTCAAATTTAATCAGTGGAAATGCAATGAATGACCTAAAATGTTGAAAAAATAAGCAATAAACTATTAGAGGTTTAAATTTAAAGTTTAGGTTAGCAAAAATTTAAAAAAGGAAATTTCAGAATATTACAAATGGGTCTTCTTCAGGGAATAACTAATAGGTTAAAACCTACAGATCTTCTGCTGCAATTAAAGTAAATTAAGCCTTCTAAGTGGAAGCAAACCATTTGCACAGGTGTCCCAACTTCAGTTGATTACTTAAAAACCCTCAGTCTGTTTTAAAGCAGAGTTGGAACAAACTGTGTTACTACACCCTTTAAAGTACTACTTGGACAATATTCCAGTGATAATAGCAAGAAAACTGCAATTAGCAAATGAAATGAGACAGAGCATTGTTACTTTTAGAAGTGTAGGCCTTTCATTTAGAGAAATTGTGCAAAAAAAAAAAAAAAAGTGTCAGCGGAAACAGGAAGAAACTCTGATAGGAAGAGATCTGGCAGACCCAAAGTCACAACCCAATCAGGAGACAAGTTTCTGAGGGTCACCATCTTGCGTGACAGGCGCCTCACAGCACAACAGTTTCAAGCACAGCTTAACAGTGCAGGTTGAAAAAAACAAGTGTCAGTTTCTACTGTGAAGAGGAGACTTTGTGCTGCAGGTTTGGTGAGTGGCAGGAAGAAAGCCATTCCTTAAAGGACAAAATAGGGTCTTGAAATACTGGCCGTGGATTACTGCAGACTGGAAGAAAGTCTTATGGACTGATGAATCGAAATTTGCAATCTTTGGTTCATCACGCTGGGTGTTTGTATGACGTCAGGTTGGTGAAAGGATGATTCCTCAGTGTGTGACACCAACTGTCAACCATGGAGGAGAAAATGTGATTTTTCTGGGATTGATTTACTGGAGGCAGAGTTGGTGACTTTGACTTATTTTTTTTTATTTGCCATTGTTTATTTGTTCTATGCCTTGATTTCATGAAACATTAAGACATTAAACTGCATGAATTTCCAGAAAAAAACTGAAAATACTGAGGTGTTCTAAAACTTTTGACTGGTTATGTGTGTGTGTGTGTGTGTGTGTGTGTGTGTGTGTGTATATAAATATCTGTAATGATGAGATCATGATCTCTTTTGATGTTGTCTCGTTATATACTACGGTCCCAATTCATCTGGCCACAGAGACTTAAATGACAAAAGTAAACAGTAAACAATAAACAATGACTTCACCATAACAGCACAAACGAAGCTGACCACTAATGACATAGTGCATCTAATATCACTTTGCCAAAATAAAAAATAAGCTTCCAGTCTAATGGAAAATACTATATACGTAAAGAAGGCATGCCACTAGGATTTCCATTATCAGGTCTCAAAAATATTAAAGGAACACTTTTTAATCAGAGTATAACATCAAGTCAGTGAAACTTCTGGGATATTGATCTGGTCAGTTAAGTAGCAGAGGGGGTTGTTAATCAGTTTCAGCTGCTTTGGTGTTAATGAAATTAACAGCAGGTGCACTAGAGGGTCAACAATGAAACGATCCCCAAAACAGGAATGGTTTAAATGGTGAAGGCCACTGACATTTTTTCCCTCCTCATCTTTTCTGACTTTTTTTTCATTAGTTTTGCATTTGGCTACGGCCAGTGTCACTACTGGTAGCATGAGGTGATACCTGGACCCTATAGAGGTAGTCCAATTTCTCCAGGATGGCACATCTGGCACAATTTCCCCTTGGGATTAATAAAGTATCTATCTATCTAATCTATCTAATCTATCTAATCTATCTATCTAATCTATCTATACATACGTGCCATTGCCAGAAGGTTTGCTGTGTCTCCCAGCACAGTCTCAAAGGCATGGGGGATGTTCCAGGAGATAGGCACTTATCTCTAGGAGAGCTGGACAGGGCCTAGAAGGTCCTTATCCCATCAGCAGGACTGGTATCTGCTCCTTTGGGCAAGGAGGAACAGGATGAGCACTGCCACAGCCCTACAAAACGACTTCCAGAAGGCCACTGGTGTGAATGTCTCTAACCAAACAATCAGAAACAGACTTCATGAAGGTGGCCTGAGGGCCCGACGTCCTCTAGTGCTCACTCCCTGGCACCGTGGAGCTCAATTGGCATTTGTCATAGAATACCAGAATTGGCACATCCACCACTGGCTCCCTATGCTTTACACAGATGAGAGCAGGTTCACCCTGAGCACATGTGACAGATGTGAAAGGGTCTTAGAGAAGCCGCGGGATGAAATCCTTGGACCCATTGTCAGACCCTATGCTGGTGCCGTGGGTCCTGGGTTCCTCCTGGTGCATGACAATATCTGGCCTTCTGGGGCGAGAATATGCAGGCAGTTCTTGGAGAATGAAGGAATTGATATCATTGACTGGCTCCCACGTTCGCCTGACCTAAATCCAATAGAACACCTCTGGGACATTTTGTTTCGGTCCATTTGACGCGGCCAGGTTGCACCTCAGACTGTCCAGGAGCTCAGTGATGCCCTTATCCAGATCTGGGAGGAGATCCCCCCAGGACACCATCTGTTGTTTCATTGTATCATGGGGGCCATACAAGCTACTGAATATGATTTTGAGTTGCTGCAATGAAATTTCGGCAAAATGGACTAGCTTACTTACTTCTTACTTATGCCCTCCACCCCTTCCGGGGTATGGGCCGCCAAAGGTAGATCTCCAGAGGTTTCTGTCCTGAGCCATTCTTTCTAGTTGACTCCAGGTGTAGCCCATCCTTGTGATGTCTGCCTCGAGGTCGCGTCACCAGGTGTTTCTTGGACGGCCTCTCTTCCGCTTTCCTTGGGGGTTCCATCTGAGAGCCTGTCTGGTGATGCTGGTTTGCGGTTTGCGTAGGGTGTGCCCTATCCATCCCCATCTTCTCTTCCAGATTTCTGCTTCTACTGGATGTTGGCAGGTCCTTTCCCATAGATTAGTGTTATTGATGGTGTCTGGCCAGCGAATGTGGAGGATCTTTGATCAACACCTGTCTTAGAAAGTCTGGATTCTTCGTGTGGTGTTTTTGGTTGTCCTCCAGGTTTCAGCCCCGTACAACAGTACTGACTTCACATTTGTGTTGAACAGACGTATCTTAGTGGTCAAGGTCAGTTCTCTGGAAGCCCAGATGTTCTTGAGCTGGATAAAGGCGGCTCTTTCTTTGCCGGTCCTTGCCTTGACGTCTGTATCTGTTCCACCCTGCTGGTCGATGATGCTGCCCACGTAGGTGAAGGACTGTATCTCCTCCAGGGAACTTCCATTTAAGGTGACTGGGTTGTTGCTGCTGGAGTTGATCTTAATAATCTTTGTCTTCTCCGTGTGTATTTTGAGTCCAACCTGTGATGATGTGGCTGCCAACACATTTGTCTTTTCTTGTATCTGCTGCTGACTGTAGGAAAGAAGCGCAAGATCGTTGGCAAACTCTAAGTCTTCCAATTGGCTCCACAAGGTCCACTGGATTCCATTCCTGTGTTCACTAGTGGATGTCTTCATGATCCAGTCAATAGTGATGAGGAAGAGGAACAGGGATAACAAGCATCTCTGTCAGACTCCCGTCTTCACTTGGAAGCTGTTGGTGAGCTGCCCTCCATGGATCACTCTGCAGGTTATTCCCTCGTATGAGCTCTTGATCAGATTGACCACCTTGGCTGGGATGTCGTAGTGCCGGAGGAGCTTCCACAGGGTCCCTCGATCCACACTGTCAAACGCCTTCTCATAGTCGACAAAGTTGATGTACAACGGTGTATTCCACTCCAAGGACTGCTCAACTATGATACGTAGCGTTGCAATCTGGTCTGTGCATGATCGATTCTGCCTGAAACCTGCTTGCTCATCTTGTAATTGTGGATCAACGACGTCCTTCATCCGTTCTAGGAGGATCAGGTTGAAGACCTTGCCTGGCACTGACAGGAGTGTGTTGCCTTTGTAGTTGTTACAATTACTTAGGTCCCCTTTTTTTTGGAAGCTTGACTAGGTAACCCTACTTCCAGTCAGTCGGTATCTCTTCCTCCTCCCAGATCTTCTCAAAAAAGGGGGTACAGCATCTCCACCGATGCTTCCAGGTCTGCTTTTAGGGCTTCTGCTGATATGTTGTCAGGTCCAGCTGCCTTCCCGTTCTTCATCAGGGTGATGGCCTTCCTGATCTCTTCTCTGGTCGGCTTACCGCAGTTCATGGGGAGATCTTTGTTGGCTGGGTTGATGTCTGGAGGGTTTGGTGGTACTGGTCTGTTCAGAATTTCCTCAAAATGTTCAGAGCATCTATTCATCTGCTGTTCTAGTCCTGTGATGGCCTTTCCCTCCTTGTCTTTGACTTGTCGCTCTGGCCTGTTGTATTTCCAAGATAGTTTCTTAGTTGTGTCATACAACTGTTTCATGTTACCGTTGTACACTGCCTGTTCTGCTTCAGCTGCCAGTCCATCTATGTAGTCTTTCTTGTCCTTCCTAATGCTCTTCTTCACTGTTCTATGGGCTTCTGCGTATTCCTCTTGGGCCTTGGCTTTTGATGCCCTAGTCCTGCTGTTATTGACTGCTGCTTTCTTCTGTTTCCTCTCTTCTATCCTTCCCAAGGTCACAGCTGTGATCCACTCTTTGTGATGTTGTTTCTTCATTCCAAACACTTCTTGACAGGCTGTTCTCAGTGTCTCTTTTACTGCCTGCCAGCTGATCTGCACCCTACTTCCTTTCTCGTCCTGGTGCCGTTCTTGTAGCACCTCAAACTTGTTCTACAACTGAAGTCGAAACTCTTCCCTGACGCTGGAGATTTTTAGACGGCTGACATCGTACTTCACTCTACACTGTGTTGTTTCCTTCCAGTTCTTCTTCAACTTCAGCTGCATGCTGGCTACTACTAGGTGGCGGTCGGAAGCCACATCTGCTCCTCTTCTAACTCTAACATCCTGAAGGGATCTTCTGAACTTCTTGCTAATGCAGATGTGGTCAATCTGGTTCTCTGTCAAGCTATCTGGTGATACCCAGGTGCTTTTGTGGATCCTCTTGTGAGGGAAGATGCTGCCTCCGATGACCAGGTTATTGAGCGCACACAGTTCTGTAAATCTCTCTCCATTATGGTTCATCACTCCCAGCCCGTGGATCCCCATGACTTGTTCATATCCTGTATTGTCAGGTTTGATCTTGGCGTTGAAGTTTCCCATAAGGATGACAATGTCTCTGGCTCGAAATGTCTCTACGATTTTCTGCAGTCTGTTGTAGAACTGGTCCTTTTCTTTTTCATCAGAGTCATTAGTTGGAGCATAACTCTGGATGACATTGAGTTTTATCTTCTTGTGTTTGGTTCTGAAGGATGCTGTGACGATTCTGGGGCCATGTGCCTCCCATCCAATCAATGCCTTCTGTGCTTGTTTGGACAACATGAGGCCTACTCCCTGTGTATGGGTTGTATTACTCTCTTCATGCCCAGAGTACAGCAACAGTTCTCCTGTCTTCAGTTTTCTCTGTCCGACTTGTGTCCATCTGGTTTCACTGATGCTCAACATGATCAGGTTGTTCTTTTTCACCTCGGCAGCTACCTGTGCCGTCTTTCCTGTCTCGTACATGGTTCTGACATTCCATGTGCCAATAAGGGTTCTCCTGGTCGAAAGAAGGTTGGTCGGCTCGATTGCTTCCTTCCGGCTTTCACCCTCTAGCGTCATATGTCTCAGAGTTGTCGGAGATCGTTCATTTCCCAGGAAGTTAGTCTCTGTTTCTCTTTTTGGCGTTTCTATAGCGGTTAGAATTTTATGGGGTGGAGTTGCTAGCCGAACGCCCAACCCTCCTCCTTTTTCATCCGGGCTTGGGACTGGCAATGGCGGAGTTAAAAAAAAAAAAATGGACTAGCCTGCCACATTATTTTTTCACTTTGATTTTCGGGGTCTGTTTGAATTCTGCCCTCTGTAGGTTGATAATTTTCATTTACATCAAACAATGTGGCATCGTTTCGTTCCTTAAACATTACCCAGTCCATATCAGTACAGATATCCAGCAGGATTTTTTTCCCCATTGAGATCTGATATGTTTTCAAAGTGTTCCTTTAATTTTTCTGAGCAGTATATACATATACACACATACACACACACAAATTAATATATATATAAACATATTCATATACCGTATATGCTCCAATAAACGCTGAGACTCTTATTGTCGCCAGTCTCTAATAAGCGCCGGGCTTCAGAGGGGATGCGGCCAAATAGTAGCCGGTCTCTAACAGTAGCCAGGTCTTTGATATTTGCTTACTAGCGTACATTGTAAGCGTCTGTATCTTTATAAACGTGTGTAATACACGTGCATGTCAGCACGTTGCATATACAGTATAAGACATACGGATATACCAGTTTCTAAAACTGCTTCATTTTCAAATGAAATGATTCAGGAATCTTTCAAAAATTGTGGCATAACCAGTTCTATTGACGGCAGTGAGGATTCATTAATTCATTGCCTCAAAGAAAATCAGCCGTGTTTTGAAGGAAGAGAGAAATTGTCAGCGGCAAGAATTCAAAGCGTCATGACAAACCTGGAAGAAGAGGAAGACGATAGTGAACTGGACAACAACGAAGCCGTCATTGCGGATTCGGACGACGAATAGTAGCGAAAGGTTCCGAAAGACATTGCCATTTATCTTTAAGAGTCTTACGCAGCATGTGAAATTCAAATATAGTAGCTGTTTGTAATATTAGCTGATATTTTTGTGTACCTACCTGTACCGACACGAGCGAAAAAATATTGCATTCTGAAGGTTTTTGTTAATAATGGCCGGTCCCTAATAGCAGCCGGTCTCTATTAAGCGCCGGGAGCCGAGGCTAGTTTTGCAAATAAACACCGGGGGCCTCTATTGGAGCATATACGGTATATAGGTGCTGAGCCATTGACTACTCTGTAGAGAAACATCAAGGATATGAACTTAATGCATGCCACTACTGGGAGACTATGTAATGCTCTGAAAAGTGGTGTGACATTTGCTAACCTTAGCTGGTTGAACTCCAGATGTGGTATTGCATTTTGAATCATCTGTAGCAGCTTGTTGGCAAAAAAAAAACTCACACAAAAGATCTGGCAATATATTGTCTTACAGTAAAACCACCAAAGGAATGTATTACAAGATATATCAAAATCAACACCAAATACTCGATACCAAAAGCAGAAACTCAAATGAATATTCATAACTTTTCTGTTTTTCTTCAACAGCCTAAGTGCTAAATTATATCTATTTAATGTGTATATAAAAAGGTGTGCGTTTTAAAGCTATGAGAAACATTATCTCTGATGTGGGCAAAAATCCCAGTGCTAATCTTACTCCTTGTTTAGTTGACACCTTGAAATTCTGAGGCTGCTTTGAGAGCATACAGGACACCAGTTAGTTACTTCATAAGTTGTTGCTAATTAATTTTTACACAAGGCTCAAAATCTTATCCACTATGTTTATATATTGTTTTATAATCAAAGATGATACAATTAATTAAAATATTTAATAGCAAATGTTCAAGTTTGTACCTTAGCTTTGGGAACAGAAACACCGAATATAAAACATGTTAAGGATTAAACGTTTTGTAAATGTCATCCTTCATTATGGACTGTCATACTTGCATAATTAGTAATGATTTACACGTAGTTGAGGAATTGCCACGGTTCTTTTCATTACATTGCTAAAACTTTGTTATTCCTTAGAGGTGCTGACAAAGCTTTGCTGCATCCCTGATGCTCCCACAGTTCATGAAGATGAATGACCCATAGAACAACTGTGTTTAATTGCAGAACTCGACACCCTTTTGCTAAGTAAACAGTGCCGAAATGTTTCTCTGCAGTTTGCCTTTAAACAACTTAATTGCTGTTTCAGCAGTTTCTAGGTATAGCCATTTGTAATATTCTTTCTTTGTTTTTCTGTTGCTGTACATTGACTAGTTATTACTAGTGTAATGATATGAGTAAACTGCGGTGGGTTGGCACCCTGCCGGGGATTGGTTCCTGCCTTGTGCCCTGTGTTGGCTGGGATTGGCTCCAGCAGACCCCCGTGACCCTGTGTTCGGATTCAGCGGGTTGGAAAATGGATGGATGGATGGATATGAGTAAATACTGTATTTTCTTATTATTTCTATAATATGTGTTAATTATTATCTTCCAGATTTTTTCTTTTTTTAAAACTACATTTGCAGCACTGGAGCAGTTGATCCAAATTAGGAAAGTAATGCTGTTCTATATTAACGACGCAGAGAGAAAAATTAAAGAGATTTTCCACAAAAGATGCAGAATGTGCTTAGATTTTCAGTTTTTGCTTTAGAAATTTCAGAATGTGGTGCCATATGTAAAATAACTATTCAGTGTGCATCTACACAATTAATATTAAAATTGAGTTAAATTAACTTCCCCAGTTGCCGATTCCCACAACATTAGACAGTTTCACTTGGGAGAATTTAACTGTCCTTTGTTTAATTTTTTTTTTTCTCTACAGTTTTTGCACTCACTGATTTGCTGCCATTTCTCATGTTTTGCACATGTCACCTCCTTTAATTTTATGTTGCTTTTTAAAATTTGCATTCCCTGTTTTTTGGACAACAAACATTAGATTTGTCATAAAATTGCTTTTACTTACTCAGCTTAAGGTCCAATAGGGCTGACCTGTGACAGGCACAACATAAATATGTTAAAATATTTTTTGGCCCTTCAGATGCAACTTTGGAGGCTGAAGAGGTCCTGCTTCTTGTAACAACAAAATTAATTAATTGTTGCAATTTTTGGAGTACAGTAATCCCTCCTCGATTGCTGGGGTTGCGTTCCAGAACCCCCCATGAAAGGTGAAAATCCGCGAAGTAGAAACCATATGTTTATATGGTTATTTTTATATTGTCATGCTTGGGTCACAGATTTGTACAGAAACACAGGAGGTTGTAGAGAGACAGGAACTTTATTCAAACACTGCAAAAAAAATTTGCCTCTTTCTCAAAAGTTTAAACGTGCTCCATGACAAGACAGAGATGACAGTTCCGTCTCACAATTTAAAGAATCCAAACATATCTTCCTCTTCAAAGGAGTGCGTGTCAGGACCAGAGAATGTCAGAGAGAGAGAGAGAGAGAGAGAGAGAGAGAGAGAAAAGCAAACCATCAAAAATCAATAGGGCTGTTTGGGCTTTTAAGTATGCGAAGCACCGCCAGACAAAGCAGCTGCAAGGAAGGGAGCAATGTGAAGATAATCTTTCAGCATTTTTAGACGAGCGTCCGTATCGTCTAGGGGTGCGAACAGCCCCCCTGCTCACACCCCCTTCGTCAGGAGCAGAGAATGTCAGAGCAAGAGAGAGAGAGAGAGAGAAAGGCAAACAATCAAAAATCAATACGTGCTGTTTGATCTTTTAAGTATGCGAAGCAACGTACGGGAAGCATATCGCTTGACAAAGCAGCCACATGTAAGCCCAGCAAGGAAGGGAGCAATGTGAAGGTAATCTTTCAGCGTTTTTTGAGGAGCAGCCGTATCCTTTAGGGGTGCGAACAGCCCCTGTGCTCACAATATATTTGAGGAGTTTTATTTAATACGTAATACGCGCTATGGTTGGGTAGCTTCTCAGCCATCTGCCAATAGCGTCCCTTGTATGAAATCAACTGGGCAAACCAACTGAGGAAGCATGTACCAGAAATTAAAAGACCCATTGTCCGCAGAAATCCGCGAACCAGCAAAAAATCCGCGATATATATTTAAATATGCTTACATATAAAATCCGCGATAGAGTGAAGCCGCGAAAGTCGAAGCGCGATATAGCGAGGGATTACTGTACACAATTTTAAACAGAATTGATATGGATTTGGTTCTCATCATATGACGTGAAATCATTTAATGCCAGCGAGCCTCATTTCAAATTCTGTACTCTAGTCCTCAGAGTTTGAAAGATAGTCATTAGATTATTTTGCCTACTAAACTGCAGCCAGCAGAGAAGCATCCTTTAAACATAAATCCCTTAAACTGTAAATGATGAATTGTTAAGCAATAGTACAGAATACATAGGATGTTATTTCTCTCCCAGGCAGTTGCCTGTCAGTGTCACAGGGCTACCAAGCATTAGCTTTTATGATCTTGGTAATTTATTGACTTCTCTGAATTTATGCTCCATCTTTGAAATGACCCATTTATTAATAGCAAGCATCTGAGCACACGAATGCCGTCTTTTATGGAACTTCACTAGTTGACTGCTCATTTACTGTATATTGGAGGTGTAATGGGCTTGAATTCAGTGTTTTAAAGAAAAGACAAAATTCTTGGAAAATTCTACTACAGGTTATTGATGATGGCTTTCTACAGGACATAAATATTTACCTGTCTTGCAAAAGAGTTACTTGCTTTAAATAATCAAACTGCTTTGATTAGTATCTCATCCACACACAATGTGGTGATACAGAATTGCCTGCTTCCTTTAAAAAAGTTCTGGGGACATTGGTTTCTAATCAGGTACTTCTTGACAGCTGACAACAATACTATTGTTGAACCAAAGTAAATGTGTTTACACTGTTGTTCTGCAGAGGAAATTGGCATGCACCATTGTTTAACTGCTCGTCATGTTGATCTTTGCAGAGATTGAAGCATTTATATATTTCTGGGTAAATGAGAATAAAGTAGAACAGAGAAGTATGGTCTGAGACTTGGGACTGCTACCTGCTTCTTTTATGCTTTTCACCATATCACTGTGGCTACACCCTGTAGCAACAGTGGCTTATACCTGTCCCAGGTTCCCCTAGGCCTGAGGCCGGTAACAGAGGCACTTGTTCTATGAAAATTCTTAACCTATATGAGGTGAAACGTTTTTAGGCCTTAACATCCAAATATAGTACTTTTCTTTTTTCTGTGACATTTTTCTTTCCAGTCTTTCAACCTTATTTTGTTGCTAGCAGGTTCTTATTTAGTTATAGCCAACGATGTCTGCTTCTGCTCTTTGCTCAAATTGTTTTGGTAATTTTTGTCTTTCTTTGCAGTTGCATCAATAACGTGCAATTTATCAGGAAGCTCTTCCCAGACCTGGATCATTTTTAAATTGTTCGAACCATTTTCTACCTTTCTTAATTGGAGTGGAGCACAGGGCATGACCTTTTTCAGAACAGGACAAATAAAAGACATATACAGGCACACCAACGTATTTCAGTGATTATTGGTATTTTTTGCTTTGGCTTGATTGCAAGGATGTTTTTTTCAAAGTAAAGCAATGTAACTGATTCATGATGTACAGACTTTGGTGTTGGTTGAGATGAATAGTGAATAGATGGGTCGTATGGAACTCCATTTTTTACAATGTCTACCTTTGTGCTGTGGGAATCCTTTGTGTCAACTCTTTTCCTTTGTAGTGCAGTCTAGACTAGAGTTAATGTTTTTCTAGGACATTGTATTTCTTTATATTGGCCATGAGGATATACTTGAAGCTTTTATTTTACTGTCTTCTGCTGTTATTAGAAGTTATGCTTTGGAATCCAAAAGCCTGACATATTCACTTCAGAACTTATGCAATAATAATGAATGCCAATAAGCTTAATTTTTGTGGCTCCCTCATATTTGTGTGGTTGTTTTCCACTTGGCAAGCAGTATTATCCACATGCAGCATCAATGGTACTTCTAACATACTTTGTATTTTCTTCTATGTGAGGAAGCCAGAGACTACAGAGAAAAGATACACAACATGTAGATAACATCAAATGGAATTTTATATGCAAGAGTCGCTTTGTTATAGTGAACTTAATGCTTTATTTGTGCAGTATGGTACTTTTCAATATTTACAAGCATTCATCCATACATAGATACTTGTACAGGATGACACAATTAGCTTACAGTAAGAAGTAAACCGGCCATCCTGTCTGCTTTATTTTACAGTCTAAGTCGATAACCAGAAGCCTCCTGCCTGTCCTGAGTCTGTGCGGAAAATCCACCATCCCACACATAAACCAGAAAATCAAGTCTCATGATTTAGTGACAGAAGTAGATAGAACTTTATTTGTCCCCAGAGGTAAATATGTTTTTTTACAGAATCTCTTTAAATAAATAAGTACATTCATAGGTAGATACCCAGGTAAGTAAATAAAGTATACAAACGCACTTTGGTCTGAACACACACCAAATAAATATAAAGCAAGAAAATTATTAAAGAAGTGTTCTGACTTGGCAGCCACAGTGAGGTATTATACACACATTTTGCTGTTGGTATAAAGGAACCCTAGTAGTGTTTCTTGACACACTTCTGCTGAATAATTCTTTGGCTGAAAGTCCTCAGTGTTAGTGTGTAAGAAAGAAGATGCACTGCATTGTTCATAATGGCACTTAATTTTTTTTTTAATCCTCTCCTTTGCTACAAACTCCAGGCAGTCCAGAGCATGTCATGTAACTGACCTTGACATTTTAAGTAGCTTTTTTGATTTGGTGGGCCTCTCTTGAAGTGATGTTACCAGCTCAGTATATCACAGCATAGTATTCAGGTGTTTTTTTGTTAGTTTATTTTTTTCCCAGAAAGCTAAATTTAACAAAGCACGTAATAAATTTTACTAATGCTGCATCACACTGTGATGTGTTACTTGTAAATATTTTGGTCATCTCTTGCATAACTTTTTTTACAGAATGTTTTATTATTTTTCATATAATAAAGTATCTGGTAATTATGAAATAATCCTGTTCCATACTAGTTTCCTTCTTTTTACTGTTTATAATTTTTTGAAACAACATACTCCAATCTTTTTCAACCCTCTGTTATACTACTGTTAATCCTGAATATTTGAATGACTGATGCACAGTCCAAGTTCCTGATTTTTTTTTATTTCTATTCAGTTTATTATAGATTTATGGCATGTTGTTAGGGTTAACTTAGATTTGTCATTTTTTACTGTGTTACAATATGGCCAATTCACATTAATTACATTTTGTGGACATGCTGAACAAAAGTATGATTGAAATCAGCCTCATTTGTCTCTGAAAATATACAACGTTCTGAAAACGTATTACATAAAAGAAGGTTCACCAACCTATTTATCATTATTATTAGCCATGTCGGACAGGTTTATTTTTATTTATGTTCTTATAGTTGGAATCTAACTTTAAGGAAACACTGCTAGCCTAGTATATGGTATTAAAAAGGCATGTCTTTCAGAATGCAACAATCATTTAAGTTTCCATTAGTAGAATTTACTTTTTTTGCACTAGTGCAGAACTTCATTTCAGAAGGTTTTACAGTTTTTTGAGCGGGTACACATTGAAGAGTACCATGCAAGAATAGATTGTACTGAACTGAATAAAATGTATTAGTCTTGAAAAAGGCTTACTGTATATGTTCAGATCCTTCTTTTTTTGTATTTTTTCCAATCAGAAAGATAAAAACCCCTTGTAAATGGTAAATCTTTAACTATCATTATAATTTCACAGGGTCTAATGTTTTGTTTTTCTGGAACTGATGCCTAGTAAGTTGGCTGCAGCTTTGGCTGATAGGACTGAAAAATAGGTTTCCCCTACTTTGTACTGGCACTGCCCTGTTTGAGCTTTGGAGTACCGGCAGATAATATATGTGTATTGGTGTATACCTGCACACACAGAAAGGCTATTATGTGAGGGATTAGCATTATATACTCTGGGGAATTGTGCCTCTCAGTATCTGGTCTGCGCTGCATAGCGAGGAGCATAACATGCTTAATCCAACAGTGAGGGCACAAAGTACAATAAATCCATGCAGAGCTATAAAAGTTTTTTCATAATGTTTTCATTATGGTCAGATAATGTACAACTCTGTGACGTTGCACTAGTCTTGGGGTGCTGGGAAAAAAGTTTGTTTAAGTTAGCCACATGGCCAATTTCCAGGAAAATATGCAGTAAACAGGGTCACCTGCGAATACAGCATATTTGCTTTGAAAAAGGCAATGGTGAATTTTGTCAGTCAACACAATTGGCAAGGTCCTTTTACTTTATGGTGTTAAATATTGCAAGTTTTATATCTTTTGGAGCAAAGCACTGTTACTTTCTGGACTTTCTGCTGTAGTTATTTTTTAACATTTGAATTGATTAACAAGCTGTGATCCAAACTTTCCCAAATTATTTATGTGCCACCTCACATCTGACAGTCTTCGTTTAGTAGAATTAAACCTCCTAAGCAGTTTATTTCTTTTTACATAGTGGAAATAAAAATCCTAAGCAGTTTATTTTTCTTTACACTCTTCAAAAATATTGCACAATAAATCTTTTGAATGTCATTTGAATGAGTTCAGCTTTCTGTTTACACATCAGACTGCATCTGTGTTCAGATAATGTGTTCCTGTATGAATGAATTCGAAAAACTAACTTACACTCCCATAGATTACCCATGTGTATAAGCAGAAATATCTTTCTTTTGTGACTATTCTAACCATTCAGTATTTACTTTGTGGTATGTGTGTCTACACAACACAATCCACATTCAATATTTTTATCAACAAAAAAAGAAAATAAGATGAAAAGATCAACAATCTTTTTTAATCTGGTTCTTAGAAATTATTTAAAGCTAGAAGTGCCGTGGATGACACTAATGGGTGCTTTGTTTTTAAATTTTTAATTAATTCATTTGTGTTTGTCATGCTCCTGTCCTTCCTTTACTTTTTCTAAATAGTTGCACAACAATGTTGTAACTACAAAACACTATTTCAGAAAACTTGATTGATAAGATTTTGTGTGCTTTTTGTCCCCCAATTGAAAGGCCACTCATTATTGTTATTATCAAAACTATTGAATCCTGATGCAAAGGTGTGAACCTCTGTCTTTCTCCAGCTCACGCTTGATCGTATTTGTATACTGTATTCTTTTTATCTAAATTCTCTCCTTCTGCTGTTATTTTATTGACTTTATGGCCCTTTGCTGCCCAGATGTGAATTGCTTTCTCTGTTCAACAGACATTTCGAAAATAATCACCAAAAATGTGTCACACTTATAATCATTCACATTGTTTCATTCTACTTGATGAAGTAAACAATAGACATATCTGAATAGCTGTCTGTGCTCCATTTTTAGTTCAGTTAAGTAAAAGTCACTGTGATGTCATGTCAAGTGAGTGCTGACACTCGTCTAGAAGAAATTATTTCAGTACTGCTGTATTGAACTGCTGCAGCGCAAAATGATTTACATACACATAATTGCATAATTTTAACTACATACATACATAATGGTTTTACGACAGGCATGTACTCTATCTATCTATCTATCTATCTATCTATCTATCTATCTATCTATCTATCTATCTATCTATCTATCTATCTATCTATCTATCTATCTATCTATCTATCTATCTATCTATCTATCTATCTATCTATCTATCTATCTATCTATCTATCTACTCAAATCATTCATGGCCAAGACTTAAGTTTCGTTAGTCCTTTCATCTTCAGCATGGTAAAATCGTGGATGTGTGTCAGAACCTTCATGTAGCACAAGGAAAGGAATCCAACTATTTATATTAGCATTTGCATACATTATCAAAACTGTTGTTGTCTGTAAATGATTTTGAGTGGGCTACCTTATAGCTTTGTACTTTTTCACTTGTGGCTTGCTGCATCCAGAATGTGACATTTCACAAATTTCATCAAATTGATGCTGCTTATATATTTTGAATGCTATCAGTTTTACCGTTATATTAGGCAGACTTCATGCAAATCTGCTTCTTGTGTTATAAGTAAGAACATATCCACTTATCAGCATTTAATTCATGATGAAATGATGATGCCCTTTAAATCTGTTCAGTTCAAGCAAACTTGATAGAGCTGGTAATAAATATGGGATTGCTGTTGATGTAATTAACATACAGTATATACAAAAAACAGTATTGCCTCTTTGGAGAAAGATTCCACTTGATTACCAGGGAAGACCATCAGAGACTGTGGTGATGCAACTTTTTGATGAAGAGAATTGTCACTGCTTATGATATTTTCACATCTCTTTCCCTGACAAACAAGCCAAGAAGACAAGCTTGCTGAGTACAGTGAACCAACTCAGGTGGGAGATGCCTCCCCACATGAAAGGCAACATGAGATATAGTGAAGGCAGCGGCAACTGAAAAAGTGCAGTTGCAGTGCCAGGTAGGTCAATGTGTACACAACAAACGTAACTGCATAAAGTGCAAATATAAACAGTTTAAAGTGAAAATTATATGCAGACAAGTAGCTGTGTGCCAAGAAATTATTTATTTTTACAATCACTTAAACTGTTTTAGGCTGTTATTTTTGGGGGTAAGTCAGTTGGGATGCACTCTCAGCCTGCAGAGCTAATGGGCCGTTAGTGAACACAAAAGCATTCAGGTGCTACTTGTTGTAGCCTCGGTGGTTGTACTGCTGTGCTATACTGTGGTGGTTCTAATGTTAACGGGGAACCTAAACTGTTTTGGCATAACTAATGCTGTCAGGTAAGGTTGTAGAAACTTGGTGTGAATCTTGAATTATAGTCTGTAAAGCTGGGGTTGAAAACAGTAACTAGTTAGTGTTATTGCTAATTTTTAACATCTGTTGTTTGATTGGTTCCATTTCCAGATAAAAGTTTTAGAGTAGTCCAATGTGTGTGTCTGATTTTTCACTTGTAGCGGGTGTCCATCTTTTTTATAATAATGTAGCATAGATTATTCCATGCAGCTGGTGCCCTCACTCCCAGGACCATGACAAGAATCTGAGTCCTATTATTTATGTGGAGTGCAAAAAATAACTGCTTAAGGTAGTAATAAGGACACCTTTCAACCCTGTAACTGTTGTTTTTAGACTGCAAATATTTGTAGTGTCATAACCACACATTATTTGAATGCTTATTTACAGACACCTATTTTTCGAAAGTAAAGCTCCCTCTGTGATTTTTGGCACAAAAACACATTTTTTCCATGATTTACCCCTCTACTCCACAGTATAAAATTAGAAATCAAACGATTCAGACATGGATAATATACACATTGCAGACTTTAATTTAAGGATATTTGCTTAAATATTGGTCTCACCATGTAGAAACATTTCTACACGGTCGCCCCATTTCAGGGCACCAAAGTGTTTGGGACACAGAAATGGCAGGTATATTAAAGCAGTTTTATTTAGTGCTTTGCATGCAAGGGATATGCAATAATGACTGCTTGAAGTCTACGATTCATAGGCATCACCAGGTGCTGAGCACCTTCTCTGGTGATGCTCTGCCAAGCCTCTGATGTAGCCATCTTTAGCTTCTGCTTGTTGCTACACCTCGGAATTCATTGTGCAACTACCATGAGCTGTTGCATCATAAATGAAGAGGAGTGTGCCAGTACCTTTGGCAGCCAAACATGCCCAAAGCTATAACACCCCCACTACCATATTTAACAGATGAGGCGGCACGGTGGCGCAGTGGGTAGCGCTGCTGCCTCGCAGTTGGGAGATCTGGGGACCTGGGTTCGATTCCCGGGTCCTCCCTGCGTGGAGTTTGCATGTTCTCCCCGTGTCTGCGTGGGTTTCCTCTGGGCACTCTGGTTTCCTCCCATATTCCAAAGACATGCAGGTTAGGTGGATTGGCGTTTCTAAATTGGCCCTAGTGTGTGCTTGGTGTGTGGGTGTGTTTGTGTGTGTCCTGCGGTGGGTTGGCACCCTCCCCGGGATTGGTTCCTGCCTTGTGCCCTGTGTTGGCTGGGATTGGCTCCAGCAGACCCCCGTGACCCTGTGTTCGGATTCAGCGGGTTGGAAAATGGATGGATGGATGGTGGTATGCTTTGTATCTTGGGCAGTTCCTTTTCGTCTCCACACTGTTTGTTTGTCTGTCCACAATACCTTTTTATAGAATTCTGCAGGCTCTTTTAAGTACTTTTTCGCAAACTGACCATCTGACTATCTGACTAACTAGTAGTTTGCATCTTTCAGTGTGGCCTTTGCATTTTCTGTTCATGAAGTCTTCAATGAATAGTAGTCTCTGACACATACACATCTGCCTTCTAAAGACTGCTTTTGATCTGTCAGACAGTCATTTGGGACTTTTTTTATTACCATAGTCAGGATTCTTTTGTCATCTGCAGCAGAGGTCTTCGTAGACCTACCAGTCCCTTTGCGATTACTGAGCTCACCAGTGTATTCTTTCTTCTTAATGATAATCCAGACAGTTGATTTAGGTAATCTTAATTTTTTTACTGATGTCTCTAATTGTTTTACTCCTTTTTCAGCCACATAATGGTTTCTTTGACTTTCATTGGCACAGCTCTTGTCCTCATGTTTAACAATGGCAACGACAGACTCCAAAGGTAGTCTGTGGGTAGAAGGAAACTGAGGTGTCTTAGGCCTGCTCTAATGAAGTGACAAAACACACCTGAGTAATCACAAACACTTGTGACACCAATTGAACCAAAAATTATGAAATGAGAGGGCAAAAAATGCAAATCCCTCGTCTGCAAAAGCACATTAATTGCATCTGAATTGGTGTATTTCTAATTTTAAACTGTGGAGGGGTAAATCAAGGAAAAACCTACCTTAGTCCCAAAAAGCAATAAAGAACAGTATTTTTTATAATGCTAGGCCATGCAAATTCTAAAACATTAATTAAGATTTAACTTTTGTAAACAGTGCAGGTGTAAAAGGCCTGCCTTCCAAGTGAAGTTGAAACACAATTTTTTTTTATCGCTCTCTTATTTAGTTGTTTCCATGTTGCAGCTTATTATTGAAGTTTGACTTTTATGTATGTTTTTTTGCAAATGGGAATGGTACAGTAGGCTGTTTCACAGGTAAATTAATCATAACTTTGTAAAATATCATACATTTTAAGAGCTTTTCTGCAAGCTTGTGTGATCTTTTTGCTGGGTTCTGGGGTCAGAATGTTTTTTGTTTTTTCCTTATAGTCTCTATTGACAGGCATCTCAACATCTTAGGGAGCTTCTATTATTAGAGTATCCTGGTGAGAAAATTAATTACATGATATGAGTCCTAAAAAATGGTCACTTTTCTCGGCATACAATAACCTTAATTATTAGCAATTTTATTTTCGGTGTTTCTTTAAAGGAAGCAATTATGAAAAATTTCAATTTAGTGCCCTTTATAGTCAATTTTAGTGACTTCAATCAGATCTTCTTAGAATATTCAAATGTTAAGTGTGGCTTTTTGGACACCTTTTATTTAGTTAATTAGAATATTTTTTTATCAGCAAAAATATTTAAATTAGAGTATTATAATTATTTATTTACTGAAATCAAACAAGATTGTATTACACTATACCAATCTCAGTCCAGTCAAGTCCTGGCTAATTAAGACCTGAAAGTCATTTTTTTAGCATACCTGTGTTTATAAAGTTATGCATGTATTTTGGGGTTGGTGGAGCTTCTGTTTGTTGTCGCATTTTTAATGCTATGTATGAACAACCACCATCATTAGAAATCCTAGTGGTTACTGACAGAAGATAATATTTTTGGAATTTATAGAGTTGTAGGCCTTAACATTTAGCATATGATATGGCAGAATGTGTGGAATGGGAAGATGGCCAAGTAGACTACATCAGTAGGACTTTATCTTTTCCAGTTGGGTACTCCTAGACATTCATTTTCTTGAGTAATGCTGTACTCTAGATTTTACTTTCCTGTTCTCTGCACTCAAGTGAAGTAATTTTTTAAGTTATATGATTTTGTGTAGATCTTAGGCAAAGATTTTGATTTCTGTATTTTTTCCTATCTACTATCATAAGTGTGATTATGTACTTTACTGTTGCCATATTTGTGCATCTTTGTAAAATGGCTTTGAGTTTATAGTCTTTGGAGTATATTATATAAGTGTAAACTGAAATAAATTCAGATGATGCTAATGGCTTGAGCAAAGTCATCACAAAACTACTTCTGTTTTGTGAGTCTGGTCTGAACTCCCTAGAGGTAGTGACTAAAAAGTGGAGGTGTACAAATTATTGCCACCATAGGCAACATCTCCTGCCAACTTTATTACATGCTTACCAGAATGAAGAGCAATGAGCTCATATTATTTTGGTGTGACAGGGAGTGCTACACAAGGTCATTCTCACTTACTGCCATAGCTTTATAACTCCTACATCATCTGTCTGGGCAGGGGCAACATTCATTTGTTTTGAGGGTAAATTTGATTTCTGTTTATGGTCATTGGTCTGTTTATAGTTAATGTGGAACATATGAAAGTGGGCTGTGAAGGACAAAGTGGGCATTGCCCATTCTGCTAGACTGTTTAGTGGCACACAAGGCCTGTTAAGGCAGCAGATTTAACACGGCTACAGAAATCCAGCTTCACCCCCAATTAGCATTCCTGAGAAAATGTCTTAACTGCAGCTCTTACTGTACCAGGATCAGCCTATACTTCATCTGATAACAAAGGCCCCTTCAGACCAGAAGTTCACACCTACATTTGAACAAATAGCTATACTTCAGTGAGTAACAACTCTCATGGACAAAGATAACACACTTATGAGCAGGGACTAGTTCTAAAACTGGAAGGGACTTTAATCCAATCACCAGTGGTTACAAGCTACATTCCTCACTGACACTGCTTGTACCATCTTGTACATTCTGAAACCTTCAAGTTGATGAGCCACTCCCTCTTTGGTGAGCTGAAAGCTGACAACCTCTCTCTTTGTGGACCCAAAAAGTGAGATCCACTGTGCCAAGTAAAGCACTGTGCCTCTGACTAAGCCCAGTCTGACAAGACTGAGAAGCAGCCATAAAGGGTAATGCTTTCCCCTATGAAGTTGCAGATGATACAACAGAAAGCTTAATAGTGAGCTGAGAAAAGCAGAGCACACCACGAGAAAGAAGAAAAAATCACTCCAATGCACCTGAACCAAGAGTTCGGACACCATCTTTAAAGACTTAGAATCATAGAACTGTCTAAGTGTGCCAAGATAAATTAGAACACTAAACAGCCAGACTCTTCTGTTTTATATGTTTATCTCATAAGTTATGTAGCATGTCTTTTATGTTGATATTTATGCAGTTATCATATTTCTGTAGTACTTGTGTTTATCAGTAAATTCTATTATTCCATCCATCCATCCATTGTCTCCCGCTTATCCGAGGTCGGGTCACGGGGGCAGCAGCTTAAGCAGAAATGCCCAGACTTCCCTCTCCCCGGCCACTTCTTCTAGCTCTTCCGGGAGAATCCCAAGGCGTTCCCAGGCCAGTCGAGAGACATAGTCCCTTCAACGTGTCCTGGGTCTTCCCTGGGGCCTCCTCCCGGTTAGACGTGCCCGGAACACCTCACCAGGGAGGCATCCAGGAGGCATCCTGATCAGATGCCCGAGCCTATTATTCTGTTTCTTAAATTAGTGTTCTTCAGTTACATTAATATAACCCAAATGGCTGGAAACTGCCTCCTACAGAGAAAGTTAAGGAAAATAACTTAGGAGTCTTGCTAAATTATTTAATTTATTACCAACATTATTGAGGGCAAAGCAGATGATTAATGAACCAAGTTAAACTTCTTTCCTCTTTCCTACATTGTTTTTCTGTTTCCAGGGTTGGGCAAGTTAAATTCTACAACTGTGTAAATTACTAATTACAGTGGTTCAGTTTGTATTTTTTGTATTAAGTGAAATTTATTTTTTATTATGGTATACTATGTTGTGTTTCCTGTAAGTACTTTAATGGGATCAATGAAGTTTTTATTACTAGTACTACTACTGCTTTATAGAATACAATATTTGATGTGTAAAAGCAATGATCCCCTTCCTTGTATTTCTGTACATTTTTGTTATGGTTGGATTTTTCTTGGATCAACAGAGCAGAATTTGTAAGCATATATAATTAAATGTGTCGTGAAGAATTTTTTGTTGCATATGTATGTATTTATTTCGCTGTACTTGAAATACAACTTTGAATGAAAACTGTAATTTTCGATCAAAACTGAGAAGGAGGGCTCTAAGCTTATACCGTGTTTCAATGGGTGAATTGTCAGTAGCGTTGATGCTCACAATCGAGAAGGCTATTTTAGTACAGGTACAGCATTGCACTTGCCTATTAACCTCAGGATTTCGAAGGCAAACAAAGGGCAGGCTCAGAATTGTGACCTAGCAAACATGAGCGCAAGAAAAAGTTTTCCCAAATTACTACATGAAGAAGCCCTGGATTCATCATCCTCTCAAGACTTTGCATGTGACGTGTGGTGTCTGCCAATAAATTTAGCACTTGTGTACATAAATTTTTAGCCACCTCCACTGATGATGCACCAATCAAAACAGTTCTTGCTAGAGCCCACTCTGTCTGTTTTGACAGGTGAAAATAGTTTCACTTCAAATTGTATTTGATGTTGCATGACATGTCACTGAGATAAAAAATGAAGAAAGAATTAAGTTAACACATAAAAAAAGTAACCAAAAAAGTTTGTGACCGATTCAATTATTTATCCTTACATATCATTGTGTTTTTAATGTATTTTTTGTCACTTTTCACAAAATATTTATTTACTAGTCATTTAGCCCGTTATAATAACGGGCGCTAGAACAGTAGTGCATAAACATTAGTAGGAACAGTCTATATTAAATGGCAAGGGACTTTGACCTCATTCTTTTTGTTGGTCGTATTTTTCTTTCTTTCAGCCTTTCTTTTGTTGATGTTTACTTGCTGAGCTGACCGTTCTTCGTGGTCTGCCGCCGTGTATTGTGTGTCTTTAATTTTCTGTGACAGTGATACTGTCTTGTACGGCTGTATTCAATAAGGGCGCGCACAAAAAGGCAAGCTTCAAAAAGGTGACCTCAATTGAGCGTGCCTTTATTCGCTGCGCCCAATTGAGGTCGCCCTTTTGAGGCTCGTCTTTTTGTGCGCACCCTTATTGAAGGATACCGTCTTGTACGTCCGCTGGCTTGTACGTCTGTAATATACCTTTAATTTTCTCTGGCGGTAATACAGGCGTGCGCGTCGGTAATATGCCTTTAATCTCCTCTGACATCTGACAGTAATACTGGCTTGTATGTGGCTGTAATATGCGTCACTGTATTGTGTACCTTTAATTTCCTCTCGCAGTAATACTGGTTTGTATTTCCGTAAAACGCCTCTAACTTTCTCTGACAGTAATATCGCACCGTGCCCCGCGCATGCGCACTTCATCAGAAGACACCCACACACGGACACCTGGACGCACATAGGGATTTTATATATATAGATTTGCAGATTTATTTAATTAATTTACTTTGTCCGAAATAATCCTCAGTTGTTGACTCGCCATAAGTATTACATGGCAGACATTTTCCACTAGTAACAACCTCACACTGATAGGTGTCTATAAGAAATAGTGTGATTGCGAGGAGCAAGACTTCCTGTATTTGTTTGGCAATAACACAGCAATAATATAGCTGTACAGTTGTTTGTCAATAACACAACAATAATGGAAACAAAACCCTAGATAATATGTAATTTCTTGATTATAATCAGTCATTGTGTCAGTCAGTCAGTCAGTCATTTTCCAATCTGCTACATCCTAACACAGGGTCACGGGGGTCTGCTGGAGCCAATCCCAGCCAACACAGGGCGCAAGTTAGGAACAAATCCCAGGCAGGGCGCCAGCTCACCACAGGACACACTCACACACCCAGCACACACCCCCGCACACACCAAGCACACACTAGGGACAATTTAGGATTGCCAATACACTTAACCTGCATGTCTTTTGACTTTGGGAGGAAACCGGAGCACCTGGAGGAAACCCACGCAGACACTGGGAGAACATGCAAAATGCACGCAGGGAGGACCCGGGAAGCGAACCCAGGTCTCCTAACTGCGAGGCAGCAGCACTACCACTGCACCACTGTGCCGCCCTTCTTGATTATAATATCAAATTTTATTTACTGTGATTGTTAAGATGGTATTTTCCTTTTAGATAGACTGAGTAACAAAGCTATGGTGAACACTGACGTATTCATGCAAAATGAAAATTCCATGGTCCTTCTGCATCATTGTGGAAATCATTTGTTTCTGCAGGCATGTACTGTCTGCTTTTATGAGTAAATAATATTTAATGTCATCTGTTAATGTCACAGATGATTTAATGTACAACCCAGTGTCATTGGTATTAGCAACTTTATCCTCAGGGATGCATTTAGAGGTTGCTATTTGAAAGTTGAAAGTGAGCTGGAAATTGGTAAGAACTGAAAAATCTGTTGTGGTTCATTTTTTTAGTTAATGAGACTTTAATATTTTTTGATAACTGGTTTTCATAGTGAATCGTAGTATCTTCAGAAACTTGTTTTGTTTATAAAGACCCCCTGCTTCTCCTGCTGGGCTATATGTACACAGTAGTGCTGTTGTACTTCTGATGAAATCTCAGCCAGCTTAGTCACTTCCATTGTTATCATTTTTGTTTAGTGGTGAGAATGTCGGAGAAAAAGAAGTTTTATCTTTGTAGTACAGGTAACTCTACAGCTGAACATTTGTTGTGTACCTTTATGTCGCGCTTCCAGTAAGTACAACAAGGTACTTAGTTTTCATATATTTCCATCCGATGCGAAAACCTGATGTAAGTGGAACAGTTATCCGGAGAGAGAGCTTTATGGTTAGTCCCCATAGCCAAGTCCATGGTGTGTGACATGCTCTTTCATCAGAATTTATAGATTCTCTTTCCACATCCTACAGCCAATAGGGCATCATGGTAGTTAAAGGCTTCTGATGCAAGCCAATTCCAAAGTGCCATACTTCAGACTAATGGGGCACAGAATACATTTCACACCTGCCCCCAAAACCTGGCTTTCCTGTGAGGGTTGATTTAGAGAGTCTTGCAGAGAAACACTTGCCAAACTTGTTTAAAGCACTTCCCTCAACCCTGTCGTAAAATTACAAAGGACTGGTTCTTAACCATCAAACCATTGCTGTTCTTATCAATGATAGACATTAGTGTTATAAGTTACAAATAAAGACATACAAAATATTTATCAACTTATATGCAAAATTTCACACTACAACAATGACTAATTATTGAAATTCTGTTTTTTTTTAAAGAAGTCGCATGTAATCACACATTTGTCCCATTTATTTTCACATTATCTTACCTTCATAATTGTGGATGTAGCTTGAAACATATAGTTTGAAGCCCTTCTCCTTTTTAACTCCTGATGTTTTACACATTGTTTGAATAATGAGACGTAAGTCTGGGCATGTCTTGAAGCGTTCTGACATAGCTAGTCCATTTTGATATCAGAAGGAACTATGTGCTTTCCGGGATGAAGAAAAGGGCTTTTAATCTGACCCGGAAGGGATAGCGAATCATGGACTGCAGGGTTGGAATCACTTCCGGGTCAGGAGATATAAAAGGACTGTGGGAAAGCCCAGACACTGAGCTGAGCTGGGAGGAAGGGTGGCTAAGTGTCTGGGACGGGAGGATTGGTTATTGTAGTGATTATTGTATTGTATGAGTAGTGTGGAGTGGAGGGTGCTTTGTGCACGTTGTTATTATAAAAATAAAAGTCTTGGACTTTTACCTGGTGTTTGGCGTGGTACCTGAGGGTTCAAGGGAGCACTAGCGCCCCCTACTGTTACAAGGATCCTGAAGAAAAAGCATCTAAAAGTACAGAACACACAGAAATGGTATCTTAACTAGAAATTGATCCAGGACCCAAATATAAGAGATCTGTTCCTCCAAAAGAAAATAAAGTGAAAATCTGGAAAGATATACAAAAAAAAAAAAGTTAGGAATTCCAACTTTCATCAGTGGTATTTCTTTTTACATTTCCATTTAATGATCCTGAGATTTGTTTTGAGTAAATACAAGCTTTTGAGGCAGTCACTTCGCTTGTCAGTTGTCTGTGTTTCTGGTAGCATGGTGTAGGACATGAGGCATGGGGGTGGTAAAAGGGTGCTGTTTGGGTTTATTTTACATGCTGATTGCTTCTTGTTCTGGCATGTTGATTTTCTTTTGATCTCCTTAATAAAAATTGATCGCAAAAAAAAAAATCCTTAATTGAAACCTTTGATCAGACCTGACTGTCTATGCATTGTGTAATGGCTCATATATCACAAGACATGAGGGAAAGGGCCATTGACATGCTGCTGGATGTCACATTGCTATCATTGCCAGAAACTACTTTAAGATGCTCCATTGTAGCCTGACGGTACACAGGATTTCAGCAGACAGGCAGGACAAATGACTTTCCAAAGTTTGGTAAGCCCAGAAAACATCAGATGAGTTCATTTAGAAGATTATTTTAGATCTGCTACCCGTTCTGCTGTTGAAACTTCTGGCAGACTCATCTAAATCAGTGAAGTAAAGTAAATAGACATTTATAAAAATGTATCTGTATAGTGAACTCAGATATTTGTTTTTTATTACTCGCTTTCTTATTAAAGGAGAAAAATATATCTTTTTACAGTCCCTTTGAAGCATTTACATCATATCTTCAGCCTTCTTCACTTATGGTTTCTAAAGTAAAAATTATTGCCCAACTGCAGCCTTTAGTTGTGGTTTAACTAAATCTTTTAGGTGTTTGGGGAAATTGGAAAATCCTTTCCTTCTTAATTTAGCAGTAGAGAAGCCTTTATTTTTAGGGCAGTGAAAAATGGGAGTCTCCAAAAATAGCAACATAAAAGCATTGTGTTGTGATCATTCATTAGCAATCATAGCTTGAAAGCCAAGCTTGCCTTTGGGAATTGCTCCACAGAATACAAAATCACCAGGTTTAGTATTAAGCAGTGTGGTAATCAGCTCTCACAGGGCTACTTTCTCTGTGCAAGAAGCATGATTGTTTTTATTACCTGCTGCTGGTTTCTCACTCATAGGCACTCCTTCTTTACTATTTATATTACACTTTCTATTATTATTCTGTGATCAGTAGATGCCTGTGAATGTTCATTACAATGGTTTAACTGTTTCATACCGTTGGCACACAGGCAAGTCAAGTGATGACGGGTGCGACCAAAGGTCACAGTTTTGCAGTTTAAAATCTAGTGTTCCAGGCAGTTTGTTTTGTAAAAGTGTTTGCTTTCCAGTAAACCAATGTCCCGGTCAATTTTTTACATTTTTTAAATTAATATCGGATTTTAACATTAGCCTGGAGCTTTGCTTCCCAATTTACTTTCTTGGCTTCCACCTTAAGCAAATCATTGCATTTCACAAATTTGTCCAAAATGCTAGCCTTTGAAGTTACTTCCACCTTCTTGAAAGAGCTTTTCTTTGACCCATTGTTCATTAAGAGACCACATCTGTTAGTTTCACACTGTGGATGTTGAATGCTGCCCTCTTTAAACATACAGTTTACACAGTGTATGCGTGTACTGTGCTTCCAAGAAGCCTTGAGCATCCTACTATATGACTTGTGTGTGTCTTTAGTGTTGTCTTTACAGTACTGATGAGAGGCATATTGTCAGCTTATTCTTGCTTTTCATTTTACTGTAGCCCTTCAGAGAGAAAGGGATTTGGATTTAAGATGCAGGAAATGTAACAGATCTCTAAAGTGTCTTATTGATTGCTAGAGTTACCATGAGGAATATACATGGCAGCAGTTTCCCAGCTAAGCTTGTTCTGCTCCATTCAGCTTGTGCCAGTCGGCATGACATGAATCGTTGTTATACTGACATTTTGGAACCATTATTAATCATTTCTCTTATTCAGTTTAACTCGGTGTAATAGAAGTTGGTCTAGCTGACAAAACATGTTCAAAGGCAGTTAAAAGCATTTCTTTTTTTTTTATTTTTTATAACTTATTACAGTAACATAGCAGGCACTGGCCACACATTTAATTCAGGCTACATCTGCTTCCTTTTATTTACTTTTTCTCAGGTGGAGTTGAATAAGCATGGTACTTGTGGGATTTTTTTTTTTTTTTTGGGGAAAGCATAGTGGGGGTGCAACCATCATAATTTACTTTTCAATAATTCTTAGTAGGAAAGACACCATATCAGACTACACTAATGTTTAGTGTTCCCACTGTATTGCCCGGTGTGTGCCATACAATTTACCCACTCACCTAGGCTGCAAGTATGCCAATGCTCACGAGTCTTGTTGAATGGAGGGTACTTGTCAGTGATTACCCAGCTGTCACTTCAAACACCCTGATGACGAAGACTTCTGAACTTGGGTGGTTGCATTCTTTCACTTTCTAAACCCACATAATCCAAGTTCAAAGTGATGGGGCCAGAGTCTATCCTGGAACCATCAGGCACAAAGCAAGAACAAGCCTCTGCCAGCCCATCACAAGACATACACACATATACTGAGACAGTTCCAATTTGCTAAATAATGTTAAGAACATGTTAAGAATCCAAAACACAAGCACCAGATCAAAAACCAAAAATGCTATTATTGCACATCTTTCACATATCTCCAAGCTTGGTAGCACAGTGTTCTCAAACCTGCCTGTATGATGACTGTATAGTACAATATTTTGCACAGTTTTTTTTTTCCCCACCTGATACTGTTGGAGTGCCAATCAGTTAGGCAGAAATTTCAGCGAGTAAGTTTTCATTTATAAATGAACAGGACTAGCTATACCATTTACTCAGACTAGGTGGTTGTGTAGGGTGTCAAAATTTGGGGGAGGCTTTTTTTTTTCTTTAACAAGCAACACTGACCCTGACTTGTGAAAACTCTTGATAATACAACTTTCTCACTTTCATTAGCCCAGTTATTATGCAATGAGCACTGCGAATGAACAGACAGGTGCACACACAGACACCATGCAGGATGTGCAGCTTTTAGCCCTCAGACAGCCAGGTGTATTAATTGTTTAACATCAGAACACAGAACAGGCAGATTAGCAAACCTCCCTGATGTTAGGGTCATGGGAATACCACCCAAAACAACAAATACTCTGCAACACACATAGGAACAAGTTGTGGCTCGCCTCGTGCATTGTCCCTTCTGCACATACACTTTCACAATTTGCAGTCACACCTCCTTTTCCTGCACATGAATCATCCGGGGTCCTGCCTCCTGCCTCAAATTCCTCTCTGTCACCTGCATTATTCCGGCTCTTCCATTCAGCTCATATCCCTACTTTAGGTCCTCTTCACCTACCGTCACCTTCTTGGAATGCTGTACCTCCTCACACTCACAACACTCCTATTTTAATTAACCAGAGCTGCATGGTGCCAGGGTGCTCAGCCCCTTGACAACATTTCTATAAAAGCTGTGGGATAGATTGATTATTTTGGAGGAGTTTGCTGCCAATTAGATGGCTGTCTCCACATCGCAGTCTCCCGTGTGCCCAAGTGACTAATGACTGTTCCAGTTTTCTGACTGCTAACAATACGTAAGCCCTTTAAAAGGTGGTCTGCCAAAACTCCATGTTGCTGAACCGTACTCTGCTTCATAGAGGCTTTTTACACTTAAAGTAGTATACAGTATATATGATATATATAGTCCATCATGTTGATTTTTGTTGTAATTTTAATAAAACAAAATAGCAATTTATGCATTACAGTACCAGCGGTGGACAGGTGTCCCCTCCAAAATGGGCTGATTCTCACTTTGCACCCATTGTTTCTTTAATAAGCACCTGCTCCATGTAAATATAAATATAATTTATATTAATTATATAAAGGGGGTAAACGTTAACATTATTCAAAGTTATTGTCTGTTTTTTACCTACATGTTTATTACTGTTTAATTTAATATTGTTTTTTTTGTATCAGTATGCTGCTGCTGGATGTATGTGAATTTCCGCTTGGGATTAATAAAGTGTATCTATCTATCCATCCATCCATCCATCCATGTCTCCCTGGATTTAAAAAAAAAAGCAGGTTATGTGGATGGGTAGAAGGATAAATGAAATATTCTGGTGTATAAACATGGTGTAAAACACCTGCTTTGCTAACAAGATCATTTATGTTGAGAGTCAACCTCTGGAGTCCTGCAGCAGACTTTGATGACTGCAAGAGTGCAGTAATCTCATTATGTCATTTTTTAATAAATGTAGCATTTAGGTTACATTTGTGCATGCTACTTAGTACTTATTGCATTATTCATATTCATTTAATGATTTGCAATTACTGCTATTTTATTATGAACAATATGATTAATCATTGCTGTTTTGGAGTTTACAGTGAGCAATTAAGGATAAAAAAATGTTTGTGTCATAGCATTGCTGACCTTATAGTTTTTTTTTTAAAAAAGCTATTGACATCCATTGGTGTAATATATAGTAACATCTTAGTGCATGATTCTGTGATGGTCATATAAACATATAGGATTGGTTTTATTAATCGTGACAGAAAACTGATGCTACCCTCTGAACAGTAGAATACAAAGATATCAAGACTCATTGCTTACTGATTTTCTTCTTCTTTGTTCACTCAGCCCTGTAATGTGAAAAAATAATCTTCACCACTATATTTTTTAAAGGAGTAGTACACTGCTGATTGTATTATATGTACAAGAAGATGGTTACTTCTGAAATTTCAGATTAGTTTTCTTTTTATTTCTTACATTTTTTCTGATGTTAGTTGAGATTTTCCTCCATAAGTTGTCTCATTCTATATGTGTATTGTTAACAGTTAATGTATATTGTTGGCCGTTTTGAGTATGTTTGTGATCATAAGGATGACTTGAGAAATAGTTTGTTTTTCTTTGAAAAGTGTTTTTTAAGCCCTGTGAAAGAGCACAACAGAGAGATCAGCAGTATGATCAAGGAATCTACAATAGGCTTTGTAAAGACTTTGATCTTCAGGGTGCAAACCTGTTCCCTGAAACGGTCTGCTAGCTGTCTTCCTGTTCCACCTGTGTAAATGGCTGGACACTTCCTGCAAGAATTGCAGCAAATAACATTTTTAGACTGGTAAGAGACCTATTGTTTAATATTGAATTTATTGTAGGGACGGGCACAAGGTATTGATAGTGTCATATTTGCAAATGATACAACAGCTCAGTGTGCCTGGTAGGAATGTGACTCTCTTCTGTGAAGTGAGCTGTGGATGACAAGCTTGTGTAGGTTAGGTGTTTTTCAGAAGTAGATCAAGAGAAGGTTAGGAAGAAAAAGGGTCCTGTGGAAGGATGAGTCTACAAAATTGAGAATTTTGTTTTAATGATCTGTGGGGGAGATAAAGTGCTAGGTTGAAATGGGAGGGCCAGCAGGATTAAGGTTTCATTATTGGGGTTCCTCCTAGAGTGGACGTTATGATGTCTGCTCTTGGTCCACCCTGTCCCTGAAGGCCCTGTCCACAATAACAGAAGGGTATCGGTCTATCAGTGACACAGCTTCTCATTCTGAGTGCTTCATAATAGAAATCCGCTTTATCAAGGTAAATGTGACAGAGACCAAGGAACTATGAAAGAGGTAGAGAGCTGTAGAGAAGGTATCTTGTGAGTCAGTTGGCTTATAATAGATAGGGATTTTAAGTTCTGGAAAGATTATAGTAAGGCTGATATCTAAAAATGGTAGAGTTGTGGTGGAAATGTGAATAGAAACTAGTAAGTCATTCATGTATTCCTGCAGCTGGCTTCTTAAGCAAGAGGTAGCACCAACACATATCGTTCATCAGTATACTCATACAGGTGCACCTAAGAAATTTACAAAGGCACATAGCATAATAAAAGCTATTTAGGCTGTGGACAAGTTCCACCTCAGTGTGGATGTTGCATCTTCTTTCATAGTAAGATAGTTCCAACATTTTCAGTGTGCTTTATGACAAAAGACTACATTATATTTCCTGATGTGTGTAAACAGGAGGTGCTCAACCAGCCAATCTTCCCAGGCGTCTTTACAAGTGCTTATTTTCAGCAGTTAGCAGCACAGACACATGACTAATTACACAATTAAGGAGACTAATAACAATTTGGCCATGCTACAGAATGACTAAAGAGTGGTAGGATACCATTTGAGACTTGCCTGAAACATTGTTTAGTCTGAATATTCTTCTTGGGAAAGTAAAATCATTTAAAATTACATTACATTACATTACATTCTTTAACCTGCCTAATCAAATTCAAGGTTGCTGGGTTCTGAGCACATCCCAGAGATTGCTGCAAACACTCTAACCAACCTTGGACAAGGTGCCAGTCCACTAACACACACACACTTACACTCCTGCAAACCATGAATATTTTGCTATTGTTAATTAACTTAACGTGTGTCATTGGGGATATATGGGTGGAAAATGTTATCTTTTGTCTTCAGCCTTTTGTAATCTTTTGAGCGCTCATGTAGTGATAACCTTGTCTTATGTGGTGCATGGACACAATCAGAGTTGCTGGAAACATTCTAAATAAATGTGTCTTTAAAGTCACCATTATTTCAAAACTAGGGGGCTCCACCCCCTGCTCGCTTCGCTCGCCAACCCCCGGTGTTGGGTAACCCGAAATACATTGATGTATGTATGAGATATATTGGAGTGTAAAGGTGTAGATGACGAAACAAAGGAAGTAAAGAACCCATAGCATGGCACATTAGAAAGATGTATTGGAATATTTCTTTATACACAACATTTGTAGTAAAGATGGTGTGTTGTCCCTTGAATGAGTTTTCCTTGGTATGGAGTTTCTACAACTTTAACTTTAATGTCAGATGAACGCCGAACTCTTGAGAAGGCTACATAAAGTTGTCCATGTCCAAGTACAGGCTCAGAGAGGTATATGCCAACTCTGTCCATGGTTTGTCCTTGGGATTTGTTGATTGTCATGGCAAAATGCAGGTCTAATGGGGAAATTGGCGTCGTTAAAGTGTAAAAGGTAATTCCAGATCAGAACTTGTAAGGTCAACTCTAGGAATCAAAACAGTATTGTTAGAATTTGATCCTGTAAGTACTTTTGTAGACTTAGCTAATGGGTGACTGTTTATGACTTCAGCGACGTTTCTCATTATCAGCTCTGTGTATTGCTTGTTTTCAGGAAGGGTCATTCGTTGATAGATTGCGTCATCTGGATCTAACACGTAGATTTGTGCATATTTGCGTTCGTGATTTGGTTCAGGGTGCACTGTTCCAATCCGATGTATATTTGTCCACATACGCGAAAGCAGTATGGGCCATTGCCAGCTGGTGGCCTGATATTTACCCCGGTAGATGCAAAAGCAAATGAACTATTGTAGGATCCAATGCAGTCCATAAAGTTTTTACTTTCAGGTACATTGTTAGTTAGAAGCTTCTGTAGATATTCAGGAAAGTCATCTAAAGGAGGCAGTCTAACCTGACCCTTTTGACAACAACGTGTAAACTCATTAGTTGTATTGCCAGTTGTTTCTTCAGGGAAGTTAAGTAAATGACAATGACAGCAAATGATATTCATTAATCCTAATGAATGTTCACTAATAGTGGACTCATTACAGAATGCGTTGTCAGCTAATTGGCAGAATTGTTTAGCGGCTGTTTGTCGTTCCTTTCTTTGCCGTTTATCTATTGCCTTTGCTGTTTGAGAGACGCGTTGTAGGCGCCTGCGTTCATTAATTGTATTCAGGCGGGCTCGCTTCTGTATGTCCGTTAGTTGAGATGTTTCGTTTTGGAGCCGTGACTCCTTTGGTTGCGTTGTTTGAGAGGTGCGTTGTAGGCGCCTGCGTTCATTTTTTTTATCCAGGCGGGCTCGTTTTTGTAGCCCCACGTCAGTCGAGCTCTTTCTTTTTGGAGCCGTGCCTGCTTTGCTTGCGGCATTTCAGACGCGCGCTGTAGGCGCCTGCGTTCATTGATTTTATCCAGGCGGGCTCGTTTTTGTATCTCCGTCAGTTGTGGTCTTTCATTTTGAACCCGTGCCTGCTTTGTTAGTTGAGCTGGATCGTTTTTGGAGCCGTGACCGTGACTCCATTAGTTATCCGTTCTCTACAGTTAGTAATATGGATAATTGCACTTACTGTTAATACGGAGCGTTTTTCTGTGGTTTTACTGTTAATAATGCATCACTGTAATGTGATTCACATATGCTATATGGTTTAGAGGTGTGAGGATGCCGTACGTTTAATACGGAGAGTTCGTTTATTCTTATTACCCGGGACCATGCTGTGTAGTGTGGACGGTTAGTTCAGAAGCGCGTTGTAGGCGCCTGCGCCTTTCGTACTTTCTCGTGCCTTCCGTACTATCTTTGTGGACCTTTGCGGACTCCGTAGTGTCTTCCATTTGACTCTGGGTTGCAGTGCAGAATCCTGTTTTCTGTGTGGCGTTAGTTGAGCTCTTTCGTTTTTGAAGCCGTGACTCCTTCGTTAGTTGAGCTCTTTCGTTTTTGAGCCGTGACTCCTTCATTCGCGGTGGATCAGACTTCGCTTGCGGTTTATGAGACGCGCACTGTAGGCGCCTGCGCACTATGTCTCCTGCGTCCATCGCGTGTACCTGGGTCCGTGCCTTCCGGTTTACCATTCTCGTTTAGTAATATGGATTTTAAGATGGGCACTATATGATGATTTTGTCATAGAATTCCATGTAGGCTATCTGTAAGTCAGCTTCGAAGCAATCACACTTTTCATTGCAAGCATGTAAAGCCCATTTATTCTTTTCCATTTCAGCAGATATTTGGGGAGACTGTGTGCAACATTTTCTTCTTTGCCCTAAAAATATCCATCATTTTATCAATTTAGAAGAGCTGCTTAATTCCATTTTAGGATCAGCCATGGGTAGAGGTTGCGGAGCATGCAGCCAATCCAGTTGACCTTATCTGTATGTTTTTTGGGATGACGGAATAAAAACCCGCACAGACATGGGAAAAACATGCAGATATCACAGACAGCAACAGTGCTAGGATTTGAATCCAGCCTTTTACATTTAAGGTAAAACAAGCTTAACACCATAACACAGCAATGTCTGCTTAAGAGATGTTTATTCTGATTTGCATTTCAATTTTGGAAGACTAACCTACTGTATGGTAATTCACAGATGTATATTGGCATACATCAAGTAGTGGTATCCCTAATTTTTTGGGGGCTTAAACTCATTACTTTCCATCCTTAAATTTAACATAAAGTTGTGCCTTTTGCGTTTGCATATCTCAATTACTGGTACTTATGCTGCTGGAATACTTACTGTATGTGACATATGGCCTCTGATTTGCTTAGCATTGGAAAATTGTTCCCAGTTATGACAGAGGAGTGACATCAAAAATTGTGATACAAACGGAAATGTGGAACTTGTGAACAGTTGCATATCTAGAGCTCAGTCATCCTTTCCTAGCCTGATGAAGTGTGACCTTCTAAATTACCAAGTTTGTAGTGTGTTGTTAGTTTATTTTTGCGTGACATTATGTCATAATAGTGAAGCTGCAGAGCAAGCTTCAAATGAACCTTGTCAATAAGCGCCGTGCCTTTGCAAAGCTGCCTAAAGAGCTCTTGCATTCATTTTGATCTGAGTGCTTCCTGCCTTCTCTTTATAAAGTAGGCACAGTAAACGATTAAAGGCATTTATAAGCAGTCTAGGAGTTTTCTTTTTTTTCTGTTCAGTAGCCTTGATTTTATTTTTAGATCGCTTTCCAAGACTGGTTCAAACTGGCTTCCAGGCAAACCTCGGAGTGCCTATTACTGATATAGTGAGTCACTAATCCCGCCATGGCTTCTGAGAATTCATGAGGCATCTCTTGTATTTTTTTCTTCATCTATGTATTTATCTTTTTATTTAATTATTTATTTTCACGCCATTGATCCCAAATGTTTTGCAGTAAAGGTAAGCACTTAAACAAGCAAGTTTGCTTACTGAGTGTGCAGTGCTTTTTCAGATAATCCTGTTATTTTTAATGATAACTCCTGTTGTGTCTTGATACTGTCTTGCATAGTAAGCACAATCTGTATACACAGTATTTACAAGCCCTCAGAAAGCCTCACTTATCCACAGCTGAGCCCCTGCTTCACACATTGTCAAAGGCCACTGGTACAGCCTAAAAAAGCGAATGCAGTGGGCCTGCAATCATAAAGCAGTTCAACCCCCACCTCTGACTCACTGTGTGACTTCAAGCCAGCCACTTAATCTGCTTGGCTCCAATTGTAAGAAATGTGCTTAGTGTGTATGCTTCTTTTATGTAGTGTAGTTTAAAGAATGCTGTACAAATGTACAGATATGCTTAAAGCAAGACCGCATACAGTAACAGAAAATAGTGCCTTGCAGTATCTACATTAAAATATTCATTTTTACACATGCATTTAGAGATATTATTTATTATTAGTAAACATTTTTGTGATCAGGTTTTTACAAATATGATTAAAGACTACAGAAAAAATGATGCAGCCACACTGGAAATATAAAACCCAAATTGTAGTTGCCCCCCACCCATGTCACCCCTGTCCATTCTTTTGTGTTGTACTACCAGGGAGAACAGCCAAACCAGCATATGTCACTAACTGCAGTGTTAGGTTAGATAGATAGATAGATACTTTATTAATCCCAATGGGAAATTCACATTCTTCAGCAGCAGCATACTGATACAATAAATAATATTAAATTAAAGAATGATAATAATACAGGTGAAAAAAACAGACAATAACTATGTATAATGTTAAATATTAACGTTTACCACCCCTGGTGGAATTAAAGAGTCGCATAGTTTGGGGGAGGAACGATCTCCTCAATCTGTCTGTGGAGCAGGACAGTGACAGCAGTCTGTCGCTGAAGCTGCTCTTCTGTCTGGAGATGACATTATTTAGTGGATGCAGTGGATTCTCCATAATTGATAGGAGCCTGCTGAGCGCCCTTCGCTCTGCCACAGATGTTAAACTGTCCAGCTCCATGCCAACAATAGAGCCTGCCTTCCTCACCAGTTTGTCCAGGCGTGAGGCGTCTTTCCTCTTAATGCTGCCTCCCCAGCACACCACTGCGTAGAAGAGGGCGCTCGCCACAACTGTTTGATAGAACATCTGCAGCATCTTATTGCAGATGTTGAAGGAAGCCAGCCTTCTAAGGAAGTATAACCGGCTTTGTCCTTTCTTGCACAGCGCATCAGTATTGGCAGTCCAGTCTAATTTATCATCCAGCTGCACTCCCAGATATTTATAGGTCTGCACCATCTGCACACAGTCACCTTTGATGATCACTGGGTCTATGAGGGGTCTGGGCCTCCTAAAATCCACCACCAGCTCCTTGGTTTTGCTGGTGTTCAGGTGTAGGTGGTTTGAGTCGGACCATTTAACAAAGTCATTGATTAGGTCCCTATACTCCTCCTCCAGCCCATTCCTGATACAGCCCACGATAGCAGTGTCATCAGCGAACTTTTGCACATGGCAGGACTCCGAGTTGTATTGGAAGTCTGATGTATATAGGCTGAACAGGACCGGAGAAAGTACAGTCCCTTGTGGCGCTCCTGTGTTGCTGACCACAATGTCAGACGTGCAGTTCCCAAGACGCACATACTGAGGTCTGTCTTTAAGATAGTCCACGATCCATGCCACTAGGTATGAATCTAATCCCATCTCTGTCAGCTTGTCCCTAAGGAGCAGAGGTTGGATTGTGTTGAAGGCGCTAGAGAAGTCTAGAAACATAATTCTTACAGCACCACTGCCTCTGTCCAAGTGAGAGAGGGATCGGTGTAGCATATAGATGATGGCATCTTCCGCTCCCACCTTCTCCTGATATGCAAACTGCAGAGGGTCAAGGGCGTGTTGAACCTGTGGCCTAAGGTGGTGAAGCAGCAGCCTCTCCATGGTCTTCATCACATGTGATGTCAGAGCAACAGGCCGAAAGTCATTCAGCTCACTAGGACGTGATACCTTTGGGACTGGGGTGATACAAGATGTTTTCCAAAGCCTCGGGACTCTCCCCTGTTCCAGGCTCAGGTTGAAGATGCGCTGTAGAGGACCCCCCAGCTCCGATGCACAGACCTTCAGCAGTCGTGGCGATACTCCATCTGGACCCGCTGCTTTGCTGGCACGAAGTCTCCTCAGCTCTCTGCTCACTTGCGCTGTTGTTATTATGGGTGGGGATGTTTTTCCTATGCTGGTATCAGCAGAAGGATGTGTGGAGGGTGCAGTACTCCGAGGTGAGAGTGAGTTAGGGTGGTCAAACCTGTTAAAAAAGTTGTTCATTTGGTTTGCTCTCTTCACGTCTCTCTCAATGGTGGTACCCCCCGCTTCGAGCTGCAGCCAGTCATGATCTTCATCCCATCCCACACTTCCTTCATGCTGTTATTCTGCAACTTCTGCTCCAGCTTTCTCCTGTACTGCTCCTTCGCCGCCCTGAGTTGGACTCGGAGTTCCTTCTGCACGCGCTTGAGCTCATGCTGATCACCGTCTTTAAAAGCCCTTTTCTTCTGATTCAAAAGGCCCTTGATGTCACTTGTAATCCATGGCTTGTTGTTAGCATAGCAGCGTACTGTTCTTACTGGAACTACAATGTCCATACAGAAGTTGATGTAGTCAGTAGTGCAGTCAACAACTTCCTCAATGTTCTCATTATGAGATCCCTGCAGGATATCCCAGTCTGTAGTTCCAAAAAGTTCTCTCAGAGTATTCTCAGCCTCCAGGGTCCACTTCCTGAATGATCGTGTAGTTGTAGGTAGGATTCTAAATTTTGGTTTATAGTGAGGCTGAAGCTGAACCAGGTTATGATCTCCTTTCCCAAGCGCAGGCAGCGGGGTGGCGCTGTATGCGTCTTTAACGTTTGCATACAGTAAATCAATAGTCTTATTTCACCCGGGTGTTACAGTCCACATACTGGGAGAATGCAGGCAATGTTTTGTCCAGCGTCACATGGTTAAAGTCTCCAGCGATTAGCACAAGCGCCTCAGGGTGCTGCGTTTGTAACTTAGCAACAGCGGAATGGATGATGTCACTCGCTGACTCCACGTCTGCCCGAGGAGGAATGTATACAATAACAACAATGACGTGTCCAAACTCTCTGGGCAAATAGCACAATGTGTAGAGTACAAGTCAAAGGAGGTTATGGATATGTCTTGTATCACTCTGGTGAGGCCGCATCCTGGGTATTGTGCACAGTTTTGGTCTTGGGTATGGAATGGCCCATCAAGTGCCCATCACTTACTTTCATGTAAGCTATACTTTAGTTATACCACTGGAAATCACTCAATGGAGGGTTTTACAATACTGTACAAATGATTGCAATGAACAATAATATAGAATCAATAACTAACTTACACTGTATATTTTGTGTATATGTGTGTGTGTGTGTGTGTGTGTGTATATATATATATATATATATATATATATATATATATATATATATATAAAATGGAACTGGAAGTTGAATTAATAAGCAATAAATGAACAACTTTAGTAATATTTCATTTTAAACACAGGGATGTTTTAATGCTTCTGAGCATATCAACCTTTACAGATCTGTTGTGGCGTGTGTGTGTACTTTTCTTTTAGTATGTCAGAGAGTGTGTGTTTGTGCATACCTGTGCTTGTGTGCCTGTGTGCATATGTATGCATATATTTAAATAAATTCTGTATCTCAAAAACTACTCATGTCAAAATTTGGCAAATCAGTTAGGCCTGGTCCCTTGACTAGACAGAGCAAATTACAAAATCACAGTTAAACAACTTGAGCTGCAGTTATTACTGGACAGAAGTGAAGCAGTTTGTGAAGGATAATGAAGTAAGTACTAGACCAAAAATGATAGGTGTGGATTCCGTAACAAGGCATAGACAGTCCAACTTGTTTGATAAAGATAGGTCAAATTTTTATGAAGTTCTTGTTGTACATACATTCAGGGTAGATACTTTGGAAATCTCTTATTCTAATTTTTTTGCACTTTTGTTAGGATGTAGTTAAACAGGAATGGTACACACAGCGAAAAATGTGTAATTTCTCTGATGAAAATTATAATTTTTAGACATGGAAAGCAATTTCATTTTTCCACAGACACACACACACACACAGACCTAATGCTGAAATCAACTTTTCTTGATATTTTGAACATCATTGAATCAGAATCTAATCTTCATTTGATAGCAATTTTTGACCCCGTTACCTAACTTCCATTTACATGGAAGTAAAAAGACACAACAACGCTAGTAAAAGTCCAGAGAAGAACAACTAGGTTGATTCCCAGACTGAGAGGTATGAGTTATGAGGAAAGATTAAAGTAGTTGAACCTTTTCAGTTTAAGCAGACAGAGATGAAGAGGTCACATGATTGAAAATTTGAATATTATTATGAAAGGAATTATTGCATGAGACCCAGGATGTTACTTTAAAATAAAAAACACAGGGAAATGTGTTAAGGGTAAATTTTGCACAAATGTTAGAAAGTTTTTCTTCACACAAAGAACCATAGATGCATGGAATACATTACCAAAGTAGTGTAGTAGAGAGTAGGACTTTAGGGACGTTCAGAACTCATCTTGATGTTATTTTGGAAAAATTGGATGGATAGCATTAGCAATTTCTGGGCTGAATGTCCTGTTCTCTTCAAAGTGTTTTCCAATATCTCTAATTTCTAAAGGATAATGAAAGATCTAACCTGAGAAGAAGCAAAATCCTACTTTTAAATAGACTCACTGGTTGCTTTAATCCATGATGCAGATAACTCTAGGCGACCAGGTTATACTGTGCCCAAGAAGATTAACTTATCTTCATACACAGAGATCCTTATGCCAGAGATGTGTAAGAGAATTTGAATGTCACTTAAAGGGGGGCAGTTTGAGTTATGATAGCAAAAATTGTAGATGAGCAATTAAAAATCAAAAATTAGAACATGAGGGCAACACTAATAAGTATGCATATACCCTGTAAGTCCTAGATACACCACAGGGGCAGAAAGAGTGAAGGCACAGGTTGAAACAAGCAGATGCTGAAACGGAATAGACAGAAAAGCAAGGAGATCACACAATAAAAAATACTTTCAAGATGTTATTGATTGCTTCATCATCCCACCGGTCAGTGAATTAAAATTATTTTGTTAGCTTTATACATCTTTTCATCTTAACAGATAGAACACATTAAATGCCTTCAAGTGAAGAACAGCAATTTATAAAGAGATTGTTATTTCACAAAATAACTTGGGGGAAATACTTCTTATTTTGTAGCACTTTTCAGTCTTTTGCAGCTGCAGTGTTCTTTATGACTACAAACACAAAATATATTGGTTCTTGTTTTCTCTCAGTTTGTAACTTGCACTCAGTAATGGAATGCTATGCTTGATTAACTTGCACTCTGTCAGTTTTTGCTTTTGCTCCATTTTCTTCTCAGATAGAATGATTACAGGCTACATGATATAAAAAGTAAAACTTTTTTAATCAGAAGAAAATTCCAACATGCACAATATTCCACTAATGAAAAAGGTGGTTTATGCAGATTGGACAGTTGCTCCTGCTGAATTCCCTTCCTCAACTTTCCATTTATTTCATCTTCCATATGGTTGAGTTCATTCTTTTCATATAATCAGGTTCTATCAGTTTAGCTTCATGCTCTCCTACTGTATCACCTAAGTATCCATGTGCTAAACATTTTCTGCGACTGTTGTTTTTTCACAACTTGTTCCTCCAAACCAATCCTTTTCTAACTTTATTAGTCCTACTTCATTGTACGTCTTGCTCATATAGACTGTGCAGCTGTTCACACCTCTTTTGCAAACTTCTCTCTTCAAGACATGCCATTTTTGAACACTGAAGGAAGGGAAGGAAGGCACCCTCCATGCACATTTCATACCTGCTGCCACTGCAGGCTCACTATTATTCAATATGTCACTTAAATAGTAGATCTTCTATGTTTGTTTTAAAATCACTTAAAAGCCCATATCTGACTTTATACTTTATCTTCTACCTCATCACCAGCATCTCTCTCGGGAACTTTTACTTATATAGTCAACCACACTCCAAATGTTCCTTCACCTCGCACAATCTACATGTTATTTCTTTCACTCACCTTGAGTTCCTTTTGCTTTCTTGCCAACGTTCCATTTCAGGTATCTTTTCCTTGTGTTTCCTCTCTCCACAAGACTTTCGGTACCAGAGTTCGGGTACTTACTTAGATTAAGTAATCCAATACAAACTACTAATAAATTGTTTTACGTTGCAATGGGATTTATTTGCTAATTACTTCCTGGAAAAAGTAATCACATTACTATCTGTTTTACTTTTACATTACTCACTCAGCAGATATGTATTAATTGGAAGATACAAGCAGTCCTTTCAGTATTTTAACCTGAATTTAGCAGTTAAACACGTAAACTGCATGATTTATATTAGCCTTATATCATTTCAAACATATAAACTCATTCCTGGAAACATTTCCTGTACTCCTCTTTTGCTACCATTTCAAGAGGCTACTGACTTTTTTCCTGGAATTCTTCCATGGTAGAAATTTTCTCAATTTTAATTTCAGGAACAAAGAAAAGTAACAGGGAACAAGATCTGTCTGTTATGGGGCATGCCATAATAATAATAACCACACAGTTCTTGGTCAGTACTCTGACTGACACAATAGTGTGTTCAGGTGCTTTGTCATGGTGTAAAATCTAGATATGCATATACCCTTTTTTCTTGATGCCTTTCCATAGACGCTTCAGCATTTCAATGTATTGTCAATGATTAACAGTCTGTCAAACAAAACTCTCTATAAATTAATCGGTCAATGTTAAAAAATACTATAATCATTGTCTCTTGAAAATTGGCCATGGTTTTCTTGGAGAAAAAAAGATAGTAGAATAAGTGCTAGAAATTGCCAATTGGCGTACTGATTAACCCGACTGTAGACATATGATATCTACCTTCAAATTTGATAAATACACCCTACTCTTGTTCTATTGAATGATTCTGGAATTTTGGATCCCCGCTTATAGAGTCAGTAAATGGCAAAATCATTGCTAGTGTAGCAGCCAGCTGACACAAACACTCTATTTATCAGGCATGGCTAGCTACCTGCAGTGTTTACCATGTTCACAATAAACATGCCTGTGTTCTCTCCAGCACCAGCTTTTTTCTCCTCCCTCCCTTTTTTCTCTAACCTCCGTTCTATCTTGTTTCTTCTCCCTCTCTTTTTTCTCTCTCTTCTCCTTTTTATTATGGGGATGTGGCACAGTGTAGCGATTAGCAGCTCCCGGCATCAATTACAGATACGGACAATCCCGCACCTGCGCACTTCAGTGCAGAAATGCCCATGGCCCACATCATACCTGGGTACCGCACCTGCCACACTACCACACCCACTCTTTAAGCCATGAGTGTGGTGACTATTTATTTAAAAACTGGCCATTAATTTAGAGCCGCGGACCTGTTTAAATTCACACATATCTGAAGAGCACTTGACTTCTGATTAATAGGTACCAGGCCCCACCACAACTGAGATTGTTTGGTAAGTGTTAAACTATATGGGCTGCGAGTGGCTAAAAACAAATTTTAGACTAGCGTCTAGATCCGGTCCTAGAAGGTTATCAGTTTCTCTTTTCAAGGCCAAGGGGTGAGAGATATGTTGGCAATGGTGATCTTAGGGTCCCTTAAGCTTCACCCTGCAGTAGCATATCTCTGGTTCTAGCACCTGGTGTTCAGACTTAAACAGGTTTGGTTACCAGTTGCAGGCCATTGTCTCACAGACAATCCCATCACCCTGTTTAGCCCTTTGGTGAAACCGCTAAGTTGGTAATCTGTCACCTAGACCAAATTAAAATTGTATAAATATAAAGGATTAAATACAATATATAAATATTAAAAATAATATTCTTATACCAGTTAAGCAATGATAAAACTGACTCAGACCTTCCTCTCTATCTTCAAGATGATGTGTTTTATTTTACAAATTTCATTGGTCTTTATAATAGAAAAACTGCAACAAATTGTTCTAGTCATCCTGTTTCTTACTTAATGTTTTGTTCCACACTGGACTTACCCTTCCAAGATGGTGCAATACTTCAAGTAAACATCTTGTGTGAAGAAGGGGCCTGGGTTACCTCGAAAGCTTGCACATTTGTAATCTTTTTAGTTATCCAATAAAAGGTGTCACTTTGCTTGACTTCTCACTTCAGATTTATAAGAACTCCACAAATAGTTCATGGTTTTCTGAAATGACCACAAAAGATGCAAGATACTGCATTGTGTCTCACATGTACAACAATTTATACAACCTATTAGATGTTGTCGTCTCCTGCTTTAACTGAAAAAAATGGGTATACATGTACATACACTGGACTCTATCTGTTAAATAATGATATTGATGACAGGAATAGATAAGTCATGTATTTATTCATTAATGTATCAAGTGATTAATTTGTGATTTAAAAAGTAATTAAAATACACTATTCTATCCATGGTTTAGAGAAGAGTAAATCAGTTATATCTGTTCAGGGTCTCCAACAATTCATAAGCAGTCTCGACTTGGGCCCAGTTTTCTCTCCTTAAATGTACGGCACCTTAATGACATAATTAACTGCCATTAAAGGCTTACTGTAGTTAAGCTTCTGTTCTTGATTACAGGTTCTAGCTGAACTATATTGATTGTTTGAGACTGATTTATGAATGTGAGGCAGCTGAAATAGCATGAGAGAGCACAGCAGATCTGAAAAGATATTAATTTAGAGAGCGAGGTGAGGTCAGCTGCAGAATAAGTAGGGAGCTCAACAAGAGACCTTGAAGATTGATGCTTCTAAGTACATTGACTTCATATACTCAATTCTCTATTCTATCTTCTCTTCCGCTTTGTCATCATTCATCATTTATTGCACCATTACAAAAAGCAATCCTCAAGCCTTGTGGCAATGAGCTCTCTGTATAGGGTGATCTCAAAAATCCATTCAGCTTTATGTTCTCAGGCTTATAGGCCATAGTGTTCTCTGACTATATTAAAATTTTGAATCACCTAGTCACCACTATTGAAACTAAAGAGTTTCTTGGCAAGAAACAAACTATGACAAAGTTTGTTTTGTGTGTGTAGTATCCTAGAAGATTATTTTAATCTTTTTATGAAAAATTGTGTTTGTTCAAATATTATTTATTTTACATATAGATAAATAATTTTCATGATTTATTATTTGTACCTAGTTCAATAAACGGACTGGGTGGAAATGTTTAGTAGATTAATTTCTGTTCTTGGTTGGTTGGTTGGTAAGGCAAAAAGGAAAGGTGCGAAAGCTGGGAAAGAAAAAGAGCAGAAGGGGTGCGCAAGGAGGACACGAGTTGGTGTGGAGAGGTAGTTGGTGTGTTTTTTCTTTTTTTTTTTTCCTTCTAAGTTCGGGGTGAATATAAAAGTACTAAAAGTATTATTATAGTAAGTGATTATGGAAAAAGAAGAATGATTGCAGACTTTAGAAAGACACTGTAGTTTTGAGTGTCCTGACGGATTTAGGATTTGGCATTGTTGCCACAAGCTAGAGGGAACCTCAATGAAGAAGCGACAGTTGGCATGCTAGTATTAAAAAGAAGAGGTTCTTAAAGACTGTTCACATCTGGGCAACAGGCTTTATGGATTTTAAAGGGCTACAAGAAACAGTGCATCTTTATTTTCTTGGTCTTGATGCAGCTTGATGACAACAATAAAACTATAAGTAATGGATTTCCTTTTTTTTGTCATCTTGTCTAAACTCCAGTGCACACCAGCGTTAGGTAGCCACCACAGACTTTGAAGACTCCAGTCACTTTATTATTATAATACGATAAATGTACTTTTCTCTGTTTTCTTACTTAAAGAGTTGTTGTTAAAGTTCAGTACATTGCTGTTGGGTTTTGATTTAAGAAAGGAATGCCTGATGAAAAATGAAATAAATCTTTTTGTGTTGGTTTATTGATGAAGTTACATGTTGCATGACAAGGAGTGTATTTTTTTAATACTTAAATGCACATGCACATGTTACATGAGAATGTGGATATTTTTTTGAATATTTAAATGTTTATGCAACCCAGTTCATTTGTTTTTAAGCAGAAGCCATTTATTGGTAGATCTTGCTGTTAACCTTCTCATGAATTAGGAGAGTAGTTAGTTAAGATCTTTTTGCACTAAGTGCAATAGTAAGAGGGCCACTAGTGTATATATCTCATCCAGGCTAAGCACATAGTTTTGTATTGCTATTTTTTATGTGATTGGATATTCTTAAATGTAAAAAAAACTCCTCCTGTATACAGTGTCACAGGAGGCTGGGGGTCAGACCCAGCCGGGACGCCTTGAAGGAACGGGAGGTGGTCTATACGTCCCCCCAGGCCATGAGGGGGCAACCGCCCTGGATGATGAGGGGACCACGGGGATGGAGCAAGGAGGCTCAAACCCACTGTGGTCCGTGGCCCGTGGCCACTGCCAGGGGCCGCCCCGAGCATCTTGGAGCCTGGGAGATCGACACTTCCGCCCACACCTGGGAAGGCGGAGGAAGGAACTTCCAGGGATGCCTGGAGTGCTTCCGGGTGCAAGGGCAGCACTTCCGCCACACCAGGAAGTGCTGCCGGAAGAATGTTATCAAGCACCTGGAGCATATCTGGGTGGAAATAAAAGGGGCCGCCTTCCTACAGTCAGGGAGCTAGAGTCGGGAGCCGGAACAGGAGGAAGCTCCCATAAGGAGAGGAAAGGCGGCTCATGGACATTAAGAGAAAGGCCCATGTGGAGGGTGATTGGTGCTGAGAGAACTGTGTGCTGGGCGGACTTATTTGTAAGAAATAAATGTGTGTTTTATAAAGAAGTAGTGTTTGTCTGATGGTGTTCGGACCCATGCTTACAACAACATCTGAGTATGTTTATTTTGCAATTATTAATTCAGAGCATTCTGTGACTCTGTTCAAAAAAATCAAGTAGGGTGGACTTGCCAACACTGACAACCCACAAGGAAGAAGGAAGGCAGGTGTTTCAAACAAAAGAACAGAGAGTCATCTGCCTAATATTATGTGTTTTACGCATCACGATAGAATGTGGAAAAAATGGTCAAGATTGCTACTGAACATGCAATACGTGTAAAGCCTTTGCATAGGCAATGGCTTTGTCAGGCAGCATGTTGTTGGCTGTCAGAAACGAGGTGAGCATGCAAAGCTCTGTGAATCTGAAATGTTGTCACACAGCTGTCTAATTTGAGTTACTCTGATCGTGTATTCTGTCATCCTCTGGTGACAAGATCAGTAACAGTATCCGTCAAGTTTGACATCCCTTCAGACTAGAAGTCATGTAATGTGACTTCAGCTTTATACAATTTTAAAGCAACTCCCACATGACAAAACATCTGGGGCCTCATGTATAACGCCGTGCGTAGAACTCACACTATAACATGGCGTAAGCACAAAAGCGGGATTGTGCGTACGCACAGAAAAATCCAGATGCAGGAATCTGTGCGCACGCATACTTTCACGTTCTTCTACTACATAAATCCCGATTTGCGTGAAAAGTAACGCACGTGCACGCGCCTTCTGTCCCGCCCCCAACTCCTCCCAGAATTACGCCTCTTTGAATATGCAAATCAATATAAATAGCCTTCTGTGAAAAGACAATGGGAAAAGCACAGGGGAAAATATAAGAATTTCAGCGAATACCAAGTGGAGGCAAAGGAAAAACGTACTATTTGTTGGTTTTAAACAGTGGTATAATCAACAAAAGGAAGCTGATCGAGTGACAGTGTGTCGGAGAAACTCGAAGGCTCAACTTCACAAAGTCGCACAGTGCCCGAAATAAAAAAGAAATCACATATCAAAGTCGCCGTGAAAAAGCGAGTCGTAGCCCACCGTCTGAGTGTCATATGAAAGCGTATTAGGGTACAGACAAAAAAAAAGGCACACAGTGGGGAAAAAAGCACGAAATGTCAACTTTAATCTCGAAATTTCCACTTTAATCACGTAGTTTATTTTGCCATCATAGAACATCATAAACTTCATCTTAAAATCGTTTAATTTACTAGTTTCTCTCAAATCCTATTGTAACTAAAGTGGCATGTTAAATGCTTTGTTCTGTATTTGTTCTTCTATGTGCTCTATGTGTATGAATCACTACCTGCTTTTTAAACGGGCTTTCGCTTTCTCCGACGGGACACATACTCCATTACATTCTTGATATTACAGCTCTCTGAATAATTAAAATACTGAGATGTATACGTGATATCTTTTTCATGATGATAGGAATGAAAGCATGTTATTAAACATGGGAACACGGTGGCGCAGTGCTTGTTCATGTCTCACGCAAGAGGCTTGCTGCGCCATGCGCAACCTTCAGTTAAATAATTTATCACAGCAGTACTGTCTCTTTCAAACGTACTAACCTCCAATTCCTGTCCTTACTTTTCTTTCTCCAAAAACTCAATCGCCACACAATAAGCTATGTAATAGACGTGAAGCCATCTGTAAGCTTAGAACTTCGATTCTTCAAAACTTTTAAGGAACATTGAAATATCTTAGTAGTACGTGTTTAATTATTATATCCGTCTATCTTTCCAGTGTCGCGTCAGCACCAGCAATAATACAGCGCAAGGCAGGAACAATTACTGAACTAGCTAGCGCTGCGGCACCGTGTCCTCACATGTTTAATTATTAACAATACAGATTATTTAAATGAAGTTAAAGTTTTATCTGTATAATATAATCAACATGTTTTGCTGCATTTCGTCTTAGAAATGAATACCGTCATCACATGTAAATACGCGCTTTATAAAGTGGCGCAGGTTGTGCAATATTATAACTGCAGTGCAAGTTTACAGTGGGGTAATTGTACTTATAAGTCCAAATATTTCTACAAGGAGCACTTGATGGACTGCTTTAGTGTTTAGAGTTCTTGGGATGAAACTGTTTCTAAACCGCGAAGTCCGTACAGGGACTAAAGCGTTTGCTGTGGCTCAGGCAGCATCTGCTTCATGCTGTGTACCGATAATTCTCTTTCCAATCAGCTGCTGCTGTGATTTCCCACTCAGATACAGTAATATAAATACTCTGAGTGGTGCAGTGAGAGTAATGTGGAAAAAGATGATCTGCTGTGGCAGCCCTTAACGGGATCAGCTGAAAGAACATGCAGTGAGAGTTACAACGCTAAAGCAGTTATGGTATTTGGAATACTATGGCTATTCCCTGGCCCATTATATTGTTACAGGTTAATTACAATCAGATGCATTAAATTTATGAACGATATGCGGCTAATTTCAGTGTATTTGATAAAGCCGCCTTCGTGGATGTGGATCTAAGAAAGAAAGGGTGATCACACAGGAACAGTAGCACTGCTTTGACGCTGGGTGCCGCCAGTCTGCAAAACCGGGCGGATAAATTGCGTACGCCAAGGTATGAGTTACCGTGGAAATGTGCGTGGCTTTACGCCAAGTTTAGGTTTTATACATCGCGATTTGAGCGTGGAAAGGTTCGTACGCAACATTTCTGTGCGTACGCACCGTTTATACATGAGGCCCCCTGGTTGTATTTTATTTAATTATAAACCCTTTCTGACTCATATCAGTTAAACAAAATAATATTTATTAATTTCTTCATAAACCAGGTCAGGAAAATCATGTATTACAACTACAAATAATTGCACTTACAGTGCTATTGCCACTTGGCAATATCTTGTATCTTATTTTGATTTGTATACCAAAACTTTTATTGCCTGTTCTAATAGTTATCGGTAAGAATGAGGCACAAATTTTCAGTTTATGTAATTTTAATTACATTTTGTTTTGTTTTTCATTTCCTAATTAACTTTAGATAATAGATATTATCCTTTAACAACTTAAATCCATCTGCTTATCTATTTAGTAAGCCCCGTTCATCTGGTATATTATAGCAGGAGCTGGAGTCTATCCCACCAGCACTGGGTGAAAAGATTGTGCAACAGCGCATATACACTTACTGTAAATGCTCAGTCACACTTATTCATACTAGGCTAATTTAGAGCTACTACATCAGACCATTAAATTATATGCTATTACTTTGCTATTTCTGCAAAATTACAGTTTTTGCAGAGTGTAATAGAATGAAATTGTGGCTCTTTAATAAGTCAATTAAATGTTTATTTCATTGTTGCAAATAATTATGAGAGCATGCAAACATGTTATTAAATAAACCTCCTTTTCTATATTCTTTCTATTATGGTGATCTGCATGCATATATACAGAAACAGCCAAACAGAACTTTTTTTTACTATTTTTTGTTTGCTCCCCTTTTATGTCCTGTTATTTTATGCTATTGATTGTATAACCATTTTTCCTCTTTCCACTATTCCTATATTCCCATTTTATTTTTAAATCATTCAGTAAGTGGGCCAGAATAAAAAGCAATTCTATTGTACCTGTGACATGCTTCAAAAAACTGAATCTGATGTTGATTGTGTTGTTGACAAAAGCTGAAGTACCCTTTATAGTGCAATTTACTTTTTGTAATGTGTTCCAATATTAAGGACAAGAATGTAGTTTTTAACGGTCCATCACAGGTCACAAGTGCTTTTTAAATTTATGGGATCAACCAGAGCACACAAAGAAAAAGTAAATTGTTTGGGGAGGAAAAAAGGCTATTCACAGCACCAGATAAGTCAATTGATGATTCCTTGTGAACATCAGAGGAGAACTATACACAAATAAAAATACAAGTTGCTCTATTAAATAAATTCATTTTTAATTTACAGTGCAAAATAATATCCTTAAACATAAAGATAATACAGACTACACAGTGATTAATACTATAGTGTGGGGATATGTTTGATTCCTGCCTTGCCTTTGTTCATGTGGAAATTTTCCAAGTAATTCTCCCCCCCCCCCCAACACCCCCCCCCCCCCCCCCCCCCCCCCGCTCCCCCCGCAACTCTAAGAAGGGCAAGTTATGTTAACTGACCACTCTAAATTGGCCCGTTGTGTGTGAATGTGCCCTGTGATGGCTGGTATTCTATTGAGGGTTCTGTCCTTGGACCATTGCTGATGGCTAAGATGGAGCAAAAACTGTATGAATGGACAACGCATAATTCAATAAGGCGATTAAGCTCTTAGTTCCACTTGCCTACTAATGATTTTAAAGTTAATGTACTAGACGCTGTGCTTAGTAATTGGTTTAGCAGGTTACATCTACTTTGTAAATAAACAGTATCTAATCCTATTTAACACATCTGGATTGTGTTCACCAGTCTTCTTTATGCTGGGATTAGATAAGACCAGTCTTATAACAGTGCTGATCATCCTCAAAATGTGGTTCTGCTTAATTCTCAATTTAGCAGTTTTGCTTTTAACGTCATGCTGACTTTGTTTCAGTGCTTTTGTCTTTTGACAAAGTTAATGATAGGTTGTAAAATGCAATGTACCTTTTGTAAGTTTAAGGGGATAAAAACTCAAAAAATGCAAAATAGGTGCCATAATAAGGTGTTAAATATATACATATTTTTTCTCAAGCACAACCATTACTGAATTGGATCAGATCTCTACAATTTGTGTTCCTAGTTCAAACAGATTACAGAACCAAAATGTTACAGTCAAGCCATAGCAGACACTAAAACAAAAATCATCTGGATCCACAAAAAGTGTCACTGGGAGATGAAACAGGGAGGCAAATAAAACGCACGTGATGGCAGAATTCCAGCTCTGAATTTGTGTTGGAACTGATCAGTGTTCATCTCTTGTACCTGTATTCCGCAGTCTCAAAATCTACAATAAAATATTTAGTTTAAATTTTTTTATAATGTTTAAGCAACATATATTACCGAGTGTTTATTTAAACTTTAAACAAGTAACCTAGTTAACTTTACCGCTATCTGTTTTTTGATTGACTGTATGTGAAAAACAAAAAAGTGCACCAAAAACACTGGAAGATGCACAAATCAAATTATATTTTCAGACCAGTGTAGACGTAGGTTAAGTGATAAAAGGAACAGGGGCCTCATGTATAACACTGTGCATAAAATTCACACTATAACATGGTGTTTGGACAAAAGCGGAAATGTTCGTACACACAAAAAAATCCAGATGCATAAATCTGTGTGAACGCCAACTTCCACGTTCTTCCACTACATAAATCCCAGTCAGCGTGAAAGGTAACGCACGTGCATGCGCCTACTGTCCTGCCCCAACTCCTCCCAGAATTATGCGTCTTTGAATATGCAAATCAATATAAATAGCCCTTAAGCTCAGCCTTCTGTGAAAAGACAATGGCAAAAGCACGGGGGAAAATAGAAGAATTTTAGCGAATACCAAGTGGAGGCAAGGAAAAACTTACTTTGTGGATTTAAACAGTGATATAATCAACAACAGGAGTTTTCGAGTTTCTCCGACACTGTGTCACTCGATCAACTTCAAGTTCACAAAGATGCACAGTACCCGAAATAAAAAAGAAGCGGTCAGATGTCAGAGTCGCTGTGAAAAGGTGGGTTGTAGCCCACTGTCTTAGTGTCATATGAAAGCTTATTAGGGTACAGAGAAAAGAAAAAAAAAATAGGGACACAGTGAGAAAAAAGCTCGAAATGCCAACTTTAATCTTGAAATTTCCACTTCAATCACGTAGTTTATTTTGTCATTAAAGTAGAACATCATAAACTTCATCTTTAAATCGTTTAATTTGCTAGTTTCTCAAATACCATCGTAACTAAAGTAGCACGTTAAATACTTTGTTTTGTTTGTGTTCTATGTGCTGTATGTGAATCACTATGTGCTTCTTAAACTGACTTTCTCTTCCTCCGACAGGACACAGAATCCATTACATTCGTGATATTACAGCTCTCTGAATAATAAAATACTGAGATGTATACTTGATATCATTTTCATGATGATAGGAATTAAGAAATGTTATTAAAAATGGGAACATGGTGGCGCAGTGATAGTGACAAGTAGGCGCCTCGTCCACAGATTGTTCCTGCCTCCCGCAAGATGCTTGCTGCGCCATGTGTGACCTTCGATGAAATCATTTATTGCAGTAGTACTGTCTCTTTCAAATGTACTAACTAGTGCTGGGCGGTATACCGGTTCATACCGAAAACCGTTTTTTATTTTTGTTATGATATGGATTTTTCTTATACCGCAACACCGGTTTAAATTGCCTAAACGACGTTCGGAACGTGGCGCAGTGGGAAACTTTTCAAGTATGGACCTTTTTCACTGCTACACCGCTAATCACAGAGGTGTTGCGCGGGGGCTCTTTTTCACTGCTACACCGCTAAGTAGGTAGTGCAGGTATTGCACGGTGAAAATGGACAGAGAACATTCTGAAACTGAAGCTATAGCTGACGATAAAGTTGAACATGATGACACAGAAGAACTTTTGCCAAAAAAAAGGAGTCATGGCCGTTGCCTGGAGATACTTTGGTTTTAAAAGGTCGGATGTGGACCATTATGTTCAAATGTGTAAATACTGTTTCTATACTACTGGATAATACTGCAAGCCAAGTTGTACTTGTTTTATTTGTTTTCAATACAATGTAATGTATCTGGGTGCTGTGTAATAATGTGACGACATGTTGACTTTAATCTCGGTACTTATGACGAGAATAAAGTCGACATGTTGACTTTATTCTCGACATTTCTACTTTATTCTCGACATTTATGTCAAGATTAAAGTCGACATGTTGACTTTATTCTCGTAATTTGTCATTAAAGTAGAACATCGTAAACTACATCGTAAAATGAATATTTAATTTACTAGATTTTCTCAAACCCCATCTTAAGTTATATAGCACATTAAATGCTTTGTGTTAAGTGTTCCCCGAGCCATGTTAAATCAGTACGTGCTTCTTAAACTGACTTCCTCTTGTACTGAGGAGGCGCCGCAGCAATCGCCGCACAGAATACATTCACTTCATGATTTTCCTGCTCTCTGAACATTTAGAATGCTAAGATAAATACTTGATATCATTTTCATGATAAAATGCATTAAAGCATGTATTAATCATGTGGGGGCACGGTGGCATGGAGGTTGCACTGCTGCCTCGCAGCAAGGGTGTCTCGGGTGTACCCTGTCTTGAATTTGCACGTTTTTCTGGTGGGTTTACTCAGCGTGCTTCAGTTTCCTTTCAAAGTCATGTAGGATGTGGGGTTTTGTTATGCTATATTGACTCTGCTAGTGTATGTTTTGCTCGTATTCACCCTACGATGTGCTGGCAACTCGTTCAGGATTTGCTCCTGCCTCACACAATGCTTACTGGGATGGGCGCAACCCTGAATGGATGGCATAATTAAACATGTATAACGAAGATATTTTTAAAGTTCTGAACACTCCATGGGCTAAGTTTATAACTAGTTTTAAGACGTTTATCATGTGGTGATTGGTTATGTGGAGAAAGAAAAAGGAAAGATAGGAACTGGGGTTTTGGTACGTCAGACGGACAGCACGCATGCAATAAAGAAAGCCTGCTCAGAAGAACATCCATTGAATTCTTTGTTTGTGTCTCTGACACAGTATTTAAGTTAAACCTTTGCGATACCCATTCATACATCCATTTTTTTCGAGCCTCATCACACCTGCCATAAAGTTCTCTACACTGAACATACACCTTGGGACCCCTTACTACGAGGGAGCAGCACTACCGCCACACTACCGTGCATGTTTAATACCTGCTTTAATGCATTTCATCATGAAAATGTCAAGTATTTATCTTAGCATTCTAAATTTTCAGAGAGCAGGAATATCATGAAGTGAATGGATTCTGTGCGGTGATTGCTCCCGGTGCCTCCTCTTAGTGCGGAGGAAGTCAGTTTAAAATGCGTAGTAATTAACAACTGGGTCGGAGAACACAACACAAAGCATTTAATGTGCTGCATTAATTTATGGGGTTTGAGAAAATCTAGTAAATTAAACATTGATTTTAGGATAAAGTTTAGTTTACAACATTCTACTTTAATTATAAAATATGAGAATAAAGTGGAAATGTTGACTTTAATCTCTACATAAGCGTCAAAATTAAAGTGGAAATGTCAAGAATAAAGTCAACATGTCGACTTTATTCTCGACATATAGTTTATTTTTTTCTTCCCTGTGTCCCTATTTGTTTTTCTTCACCGTGGGCCTAATATGATTCCGCAGGGCTATACCACAAATGGCATCATAAATGCAGTTTTATTGTTTATGTATATAGCATGGTGGATTGCCGGCTTCTTACTCCGGCCTTCACCCCCAGGCCGCCAGGAGGAGCTCTCCGGACAGCATAAACGTGCCCCAAGTTCCAGCAGGGCCTCATGGACTTTGTAGTTTCTACACACAGCCCTGCTGGATACCTTGGGGGTCACCAGGAGTCGCTGTAGGGGGGGCTCGTGAGCTCTTATGTGCCTTATAACCCGGGAGTACGTCATGGTCACGTGACAGGAAGAAACGACGTGCTCCCGGGGTGAAGAAAAGGACTATTTACCCTGACCCGGAAGGAATAAGGAACTGTGGACTGTTGGGCAGGAACACCTCCGGGTCAGGGTGTATAAAAGGACTCTGGGAAAGCCCAGACACTGAGCTGAGCTGGGAGGTAGGGTGGCTAAGTGTCTGGGCGAGGAGGAGAGAGTATTATTGTATTTGATAGTTGTATGAATAGTGTGGAGTGGAGGGTGCTTTGTGCACGTGAGTACAAAATAAATAATTTTTGTACTTTCATCTGGTGTTTAGAGTGGTACCTGAGGATTCAAGAGGTGGACAAAAGCCTCTACTGTTACAATAGCTTAGTTTGAAGCAAGGTCCATATTAATGCAGTTTGCCTAAATGATGGTTCAGTTGGTAAAGATGTCATCACCAAGTTGCACTTGTTTTATTTTATTTTAATTTGGTGAATACTGTGTAATGCATCTAGGCTTGAAGTCTTGAAGTAATAGTGCAACTATCAATAATAATACTATTATTTATTTTATTGTTATTATTTATTAGTTTAAATATTATGCAGGTTAATGATGGTAAAGCTGTTTAAAAAGTCACTTTAACATGTCAGTGGACAGAGATGGTTAACATTAATAGAAAGTATAGTTGGTTTACAAAAAATATTTACTATTTATTCCTTTTCTAAGACATGTTCAGTGCAATACAGCTTTTGAAAAGCACCTCTAGTTATTTTACTAAGTCTAAATGCCTCTTTGGATGGTTGAAAATATGTTGTCAAAATTATAGTTTGTTTTTGCAAAATTTGTTCAATAAAAAGGTTCTATATTTTGACTGCATGTGTCATGCAGTGTGGTTCCTTCTCTTCATTAGTGCCACCCCCTTGAAAACTATCACTTTATGGGTCCATGCAAACCTGTATTAATACTTGTGTGCACATTAAAATGTTTATTTGTACAATGCTCATGACAGTGGAATAGGTTATTCTTAGCCAGTCTACTACAATAATTGCAGTGGAAAATGTGGTTAACATCCACTCATGCATGGGAAAAAAATACCGTTGAATACCGTGAACCCGGGATAATTTAGAAAAATTACGTGATATAGAATTTTGGTCATACCGCCCACCCCTAGTACTAACCTCCAATTCCTGTCCTTCCTTTTCTTTCTCCAAGTAACCAATCGCCACACAATCAGCTCTGTAATAGATGTTAAGCCATCTGTAAGCTTAGAACTGTGATTCTTCAAAACTTTTAAGGAACATTGAAAATTCTTCGTAGTACATGTTTAATTATTCTATCCATCTATCCATCCAGTGTCACGCCAGCCCCAGCAAGAATACAGCGCGAGGCAGGAACAATCCCTGAACTAGCTAGAGCTGCGCCATTGTGTCCTCACATGTTTAATTATTAACAATATATATTATTTAAATGAGGTTAACATTTTATCTGTATAATGTAATAAACATATTTTGCTGCATTTTATCTTAAAAATAATATCATCATCATATGTAAATACGCGCTTTATAAAGTAGCGCAGGTTGTGCAATATTATAACTGTATCACAAGTTTACAGTGAGGTAATTGCACAAACAGTTCTATAAGAGCTCTTGATGGACTGATTGAGTGCGTTTATAGTTCTTGGGATGAAACTGTTTCTGAACCGCGAGGTCCCTACAGGAAAGGCTCTGAAGTGTTTGTTGGATGAGAGCAATTCAAATAGCGCATGGCTGAGGCAGCGTGTGCTTGATTCTGTATACCGGTAATTCTCTTTCTGATCAGCTGCTCCGAGTGGTGCAGTGAGAGTAATATGGAAAAAGATGATCCACAGTGGCAACCCCTAACGGGAGCAGATTATAATAGAAGAAAGTGGTACAGTGAGAGTAACAACGCTAAAGCAGCTATGGTACTTAGAATAGTTTGGCCATTCCGTGAACCATTATATTGTTGCAGGTTAATTACAATCAGATGCCTTAAACTAATGAACAATATGCTGTTAATTTCAGTGTATTTGATAAAGCCAGCAAGGGTGCCGCAAGTTTGCAAAACCGACCAGAGAACTGGCATACGCCAGGGTTAGAGCTACCATGAAAATGTGCGTAGCTTTACGCCAAGTTTAGGTTTTATACATCGCGATTTGAGCGTGGAAACTGGCTTACGTAACATTTTTGTGCATACGCATCATTTATACATGAGGCCCCAGGACTGAGACACTGGGGGAGGAAGATGCTTCAGACAAGGTTGAGGAGAGTGAAAACTCCAATACGAGTGTAGACAGCAGAACAATTTAAGATGGCAAGATATTCAAGTGAAATACTCAAATATACATGTCAATGTCCATATTAGCATACTGATTTCATTAGGCTATTGCCCAAATGGCTGGTGTCAGCACATCTCCATTCTGCCTTCGGGCACTCACTATGAGCTCTGGCACCTCAAATGTAGAAATTAAACACTGCAGAATTCCTAATAGATCCTCACATTAACTTGAAAAACGGTCATAGAAATGGAACTTGTATGGTAGAGCCTGCATGAATCTACTGTACACGCGGTCCTAACTAACTAGTTTATTAATAGGGTAAACTGATACCATTGTAGTCGAGAAAAATAAATATTGCTAAACTAAAAAAATTGTGCTCAAAATGGCGGAAGAACATTGTGTTTTATAGAGTAACAGAAACATACCCCCTAACCCTACTAAAGCCAAAAATGAAAAAAAGATGACATTTGAATTTCTGTTGTCATCAGAACAGACAGCAGTTTTGCTTTGTGTACACATTTAATGACAGTGAATGTGATGCTTCTCTTCCATCTCTATTCTCATGCACATTCATGTCACACAACCTGTGTAAGATTGACCATCACCACACCAATCCAGAAAAAAAAACACCCTCATACAGCAAAATATAAATGGCAACAAAATGTGGAGAAATGCAATAGTAGAGTTGACAGCTATCAGTTTAAGCAGAGGGAGATAAAACGACAATCTGATTTGTTGGTTTCACCACTGTCTCCAGCCTTGTCTTTTCCCAACCTTGGCAACAGTACATATGTAATGCTCAACTTCTAGACACATGATCGGTGCTGAGTGACTGTTGTATGATTTCCTTTGATTTCTCTGGCTGCTAGAATGGCAGTCTGCTTTTTATAGGATATACATTTGGACATGTCACAAACACCTGTTGCTTTTGAAATGGCTTGCCATTTCTATTTTCCTTTCAGTGATAGATGTCAGCAGAGTGAAGTTTTCTGTTTATTGCATTTTACGGTCTTACGTAATTATCCCTTTCTGCACTTGAAAGGTAACTGATGGTTTAAGTTGTCATTTTAATGTTCGGGTTTATTTGTCATATATAAGCAGTTGTGACAGATGGCCAGGGCCCATACATGGCAGGGACGCCCCTTTGGCATTGAATCCAGAGAAGCTGCCATGGGAGGCTCATTATTTTCCCTGAACACTTAGTCGCAGCCCCCCTGGGCAGTATCGGGGTCACACTCATGCCTTTTGGGCTCTGTGGCCACCACCTGGGGGAGTTGAACGACTTAACGAGCCCATCTGGGCTGTCATGCAGCCACACCCGGAAGTGCAGCCTAATTAGGTTAATTACCACCTGAAGCACTTCCGGGTGGGCTGTAAGAGGAGCCTGGAGCCACCACTCAAGGAGCCAGAGTCAGGAGGAGGGAGACGAAACTGCTGAGAGGAGTGGAGGAAAGGAAGAGTGTTGTTGTGGTGGTGTTTTGTTTGGTGTTCTTTTGGGACTGTGTTGTGCCTGTGGGACATGGGGAAGACGTGCCCCACAGGTGAAGAAAATGAAAAGTTAATTTATTTTACGTGTGCCTCACGGTGTCAGTCTGTGTCGGGTCGGTGCCCATATAGCACCTTTTCACACAATACATTGAATTATGGGTTTTTTTCTCTCCATAAAAATGCAGCAAAAAGTTAATTTAAATGAAATGTTTTACAATTTTAGTGTTCAACAATGCAGGAAAATCTGTAATATGTAGTGCAAAAATTTAATTTAAAAGGACATTTGTTTATGAATATCAGGTGATTTCAATGAGATGCTGACTGGTCAAGAAATCTTCCAGTTGCAGCATGAGATTGTTGTTTAAATGTTAAAATCTCCTAAGGCCATCTAACATTAGACAACTTTTCATCAATTTTCAGTCATAGCCTTCATTTACATTATCTTTCCAAACTGGGGAAAGTCAGTGATGTGCTCCCATAAAGCCTGTTATGTAATCTGACATACCTACCCAGCAACTCACTCGAACAAGTCTGTGACTTGTCCCAACAAAATCTAATTGTCTGTCTTATTGACTATCGTCTCATTGCACTCTCCCCTATTATGATAAAATACTTTGAGAGACTAGTCATGGCACACATTCAGAGGTCAATTCCACCAACCCTCGACCCCCTACAGTACGCTTACTGCTGGAAACGGTTCACTGATGATGCAGTCAATGCTGCCATCCTCACAATCTTCACACACTGGGGGAGCAAGGACACATATGTAAAAATGCTGTTTATTGACTATATAGCTTAGCGTTCAATACAATTGTCAGTCCGAGGGAGACAAGTTTATTGTACAGTTTCCATGGGACATCATCCCTCTGCAGCTGGGTGCTGAATTTCCTTACAGACAGACCCCATTCAGTCAGAGTGGGAAACCAGACATCAGGCACAAGAACAGTCAGCACCGGCTGCCCCCTAGGCTGTGTGCTGAGTCCACAGCTCTACACCCTCTTTACCTTTGACTGCGTGGCCTCTCAGAACAACACCAGCATCATTAAATTTGCTGATGACACTACAGTGAAAGGGTTGATAGAGGTGTCAGGAAAACAACCTCTCCGTGAATACAGATAATATCAAGGAGATGATTATCGACTCAAGGAAGAGGAATCAGCAGCACACTTCCATTTACATCAGTGAGGCTGAGATGGAGAGAGTAAAAATCTTCAAATTCCTTGGAACCCGCATTAGCGAGGAGCTGATTTGGTCTTACAATACACAACAGCTCATTAACCGAGCACACGAAAGACTGTTCTTCCTGAGGAAGTTGAAGAAATTTGGTATGCCAACCAAAATCCTCAACAGTTTCTACAGGGGTACAATAGAGAGTGTTATCACCTGCTGTATTATTGTATGGCATGGTAACTGCTCTTTGCAGGAAAAGAAGGCACTTCAGCATTTAATTAAAAGTGGACAGCCATTTCTGGAGCAAGCTTCCCCTCCCTATAGGACATTTACACCAGTAGGGTCATCAGGAGGGTGCACAACATAATTAAAGACAATACACATCCTCAACACACGCTTTTCACACTGCTTCCCTCAGGGAGGCGCTACAGGAGTGTGAAATCACGCACCACAAGGCTGATACATAGTTTTTTTCCACAAGCAATTAGAATCTTGAACAATGCCAAAAGTTAAAGTCAATCCAAACCATAACTCATAGCCTCATAATTGTACTGACTGCTGTGGTATGTAATCAGGCACTGTGCACTTTACCTTGTAATCTTATAACTGTAATTGTTATTTATTTTTATACTTCTTTTGTCTTTTCTGTCTTTGCATATGAAGGTGAGCAAGCAAAGTAAGAATTTCATTACATGGTTTTAACATGTGTATTTTACTGTGCATATAACAATAAACTTCTTGTAATATCAGACCGGTTGGATTTTGTGTTTAATCACAGGGGTGGGCCCTGTGTGCATGAAAGCTGACAACCAATGATTGCTCATCCAGAAGTATAATGCATAGAATGCAGCAATGAGGTGTATGGAATGCTCCTGGACCTCACAGCCAGAAGATAACCACTTCTGTCTCATCTGTCTTGTTTTACATACCACAACAGAATGGAAAAAGAAAAAAGGGATAAAATTGTGGCTAAACTTACCATACATGTTATGTTATCCTTTTGTACACCTCCAGCTTCGTCAGCCAGCATACAATTGATTGTCAGATGGGCATCCAAGACTATGCTAAAAAGTTGTAACACGGTTACTAAATTTGACATTCCCAGCAATTTATCAGTCGTGTAAATCAAAATAGTCCTGTGACAAGATCAGCAACTCCAGTTGCTGTAGTCAGATCTGACATGCCCTACAACTAGAAATCATGTAATATGACATTGGCTTAATTGTTTCTGGCTACATCCATTCAGAGGTGAGAAGACCAGAGTCCTGGTCTCATTCTTGAAATATTGCCCTGCTGGAGCTTAGCTTGTTGGAAATTTGCTGAATTTAGGAGTTATCCACGGCACCTGGCATGTCTTCACTAATTTTCAAGTAAAGGAAAAGAGAAGCTAAACGGTGTTTTTTGCCCAGATTTTTAAAATTCCCTTATAACAGTTCACACATGAAATAAAGGGACCATAGAGCTGTAAGTTACCACTCTTTGTGTGTTCATTTTATTAAAACAAATAAATGGAAGCTGTAGTGGTAATTTAAATTTGCAACATTTCTTACCTTTATGTAGTTCTTGTTGACCGTTGTGATTCCTATTGCAGGGGGAAAATTCTCACCAGCACAGTCATGAGGTACCATCTGTCAACACCAGATTTCAGCAGAAAATAATTAATTTTGATTGTCATCTCTAGCCAAGAATAATATGCTTGATGCAAAAAAGGAAAAAAAAACAGGACTTCTGTCAATTTTATTTTTACACGTAGGATTAAAAAAAAAACAGTTGTGCAGTCTAAAAGGAAGGTGGTAAATACATTTCTGCAATATATTGTGTGAAACAGAACCAAAATACTTAATAAATTCTATTTCAGGTACACCCTAATTCTACAATTGCAGCATAATTTAGGATTTTTAAAATTTTGTAGGTTTTTAATCCTACTTTATTAGACATTTGTCCAATGGTTATCCTGTACAACTCTTTCCAAATATGATTTGACTGATGTGTTAAGGTTTAGCCAAACATCTAGTACTGTGCAAGCACATTTTGGGAGATCCTTTTGCCAGTGATGCTACATTGCCTGTTGTCACATGACTGTAGCACTAACACCCCAAAGACCACAAAACACTTTAGTTCAAGTGCTGACTCTTAAATACATTTTTAAAGTCAGACCACACAACTTCTTAGACATAAAAACTAAAAAGAAGTACACATGCAACCAACATAAGTGTGAGATAGTGATTCACAATCAACTAGAAGGAATATGAATAATACCACCGAGTTCATAAAGATTTAGATCACATCTTTGTCTAAACACTCTAGTTAATGTATCGTGTTGAGCAGATGTAATTCTGTGATCTGCTGGTGAGAGAAAGACAAGCAATTCTCAAACCTATCCCACCTGCCATTTGCCTTCTAGACTCAACATTTGTTTTCAGATTAAAGAGGCTACATGGTAGAATAAAGTCTATTAACTTGTTCAAGCTGTAATGTTTTTTTCACAGTAAAGCAGAAGCCAGACTGAAAATGGAGATTTCGTCCTATTTGGCACTAATTTTGGTCTTTTGTCCTAATATAATAAAGGGTTTTAGACCTGTTGTTTATATATTTAATTCTGGGTTTTTTCAAGTCTGGAACACATATATACCTTAGTAGTTCTAAATATTATTTTGTTAATATTATTTTTATAACATTGCATTGCCACCATTTTATTTGTTATTTTGAACACAACTGCTGTTGTTTTGTGTATTTTTCACAATGCTGTGGCTATTTTTGTTTATGACAACAGTCCCATTGCCAGTCGTGTGATCCCTACCACTGTGAGATGTGGTGACTCATTATCAGATATTTCCTATATAAGATGGCAGCCCACTGCTCCCTGTATCTTAGTATTAAGATAAATCAAACAAGGCCAGTAAACATTTGTTGGATGAAGAAGTATTTAGGAAATAATTCTAGCCTGATATTTGAAGTAAGCTCTTATTTTGATTTGGAATTCTTGCTTTTTGTTTTGGGATTTTGGCCACTCTGTACTTCATTGTTTTATGCCTTAACTCCTGCCTTTTGATCCCCTCGAAGGCCTTCAGTGTGTAGCTAGTCTAACTCACTTAATTTTACTTTTGTGTCTTGTTGCATTCATGGAATTTGACTTTTTGTGTCCCAATTTCTGCATTCATATTGCGTTCATACTTTGTGGCTTGTTTTTCTGTGGAATTTAATTTCACTGGCTTGTTTGATGTGCCTCTTACTCTCTCAAACCCTTTCACACATGCAAGCTATTCCAGAAAACAATCATTATATTAATAGTTGGAGAACAAAGCCAGAGTCAAGTATTGCAGCAAACCTCATTCATTAGTTTTCCTTGTGACAACCTAGTATAATTCTTGTGAATTCTTAAGGTCCACTTATGTGTGAACAAAATCAGAAACCTTAACAACCAATCATAAACACTCTGATGATGATATATAAAAACCTAGAAGATTTTGGTATTTCCTATATTTTTGTTTTCTAAGGTTAGCTGCTTGAAAGTGTCTGAAAATTGTCCAAATTCTAAAAAAGACCACTTCTTGCCATTTTAGCCAAGGAGAAAATTGTTAAGCCTTCTAACCAACAGATTTGTCCCAAATGTTATCTGATAACCGATGTTTCCCAGCAGCATAAGGAGTGTTACAGTTAGATTGCCCTGAAACAGATGGTATGTGATGCTCACCATGTGGAAACTGAGCTTAGTTTAACTTTCAGAAATAGTTAAAATGTATCAGCATACATTTTAGATCCTTGCTGCTGCTTATTTGTATGTGGTGTTTTTTAGTTTCCCATCTCTAATATTGTTCATGGATCATATGTAAGTTTTTAATTCAAGTATTTAAAGTAATTAATAGAAAAATGCACCTTTCAGCTTTTGCTCACTATACCCCTTTTTCTTTTACAGTAGGTAATAAATAAATAAACAAACACTGTAATGTGACATATCGCTACCTACTCAGGACTGTTATTTTTGAACACTATCAATCCAAGAAATTCCTAGGTTGATGTAATGTGTAGGATTAAATAAATTCCAGGAACTTCATGGGATGTCCATGTGAAAGAGACTTTTACAGTGGAATCAGAAAGTATTCAGATCTTTTCACTTTCTGCTCACTTTATTGTGCTGTAGATGTAATTTTAGATGGAAAAATGTGACATTTTGCCCGTAATTCCACACTCAATAACCCCTACATGTTTTCATAAAAGCTTATCAGAAATAAAAAACTCAAAGGAGTTTAATTCACTGTATCTAAACAAATACAAATCTCAGAAACCTTATGTGCCAACATTTAATGAGCTTTCAGAGTCGCATAGTCACTTGCACCCGAGCATCAAATGGTAGTGATGCCAGTCTCCATAGACTGTAGAAAATGAGCAGGCATAAACTTTTTTTTAAGCTGTATAACACCATGTTCTAATAAAGATTTTACTATAAATGTATAACTTCCTTAACTGTAATGGCCACCTTTTGCATGTATGTGATCCCTACTGATAATTTATTTTATGATGGTTTTTTAGTGATTGATTTTTTTCATGATGTGTTAGCCTAATTTATGTAGGAACCCTGCTAACACAAAACCGTGTGTCTGTCAACTTCAGCATACCTTGTGAAATTTTGCAGTGTCCTATGAAACAGCTTGGATGAATGAGTGAAAGACCATCATACAATGAACACTGAGCATTTGGTGGAGAGTCAGGACTTAATTGCAGCAATTTGCCAGTTCTCATTCAAACACTTCATGATATTTTTGTCTGTTTGAACTGAGTTACTATTAATAAGTGAGAAATTGTACATACTGAAAGAAGCTATTTGAACTATCAAGCTTGTTTGGTTAATAGGTAGAAAAGCTGGGCCAATATCTTATCCAGATGTTTTTCAAAATCTGCCAGTTATGTCACTTTAATACTTGGTGTTTTGTTCCAGATTAACACAACTTTTTTGTGAAGAAGTAGTTCCTGGCATCCATGTTGAAGGCATCTGCCCTTAATTTCCACCAGTGACCTTGGATGCATGATTTACTGTTTTACAGAAAGAAATTGCCAAATCAGCTATATTGATACCTTGGAGAATTGTGAACACCTGGATTTTGTCTAGGGTTGAGTAATTTGACCTAAATGTGATATCTTTAGATGTGTGTGTATATATGTATAAGTGTGTGTGTGTATATATATATATATATATATATATATATAGTAAAATTAAGACAAAAATCCGCATAAAGGTTTGGGGTTTCCGGCCCCGTGTACTGTACAATTTGTACAATATTCAGTTACAGTCCAGAGAATCATTCACAGATTAACAACCGAACGCCAGTATGGCGGGATGGGGAAGATTTATAGGGGGGACCGGAATTGATCAGAGGAATGCTGGGTAGGGAGTCGCAATGGACGCTGGGAGTCCTGACGTCATCAGGGGGAAGGAGAATGCGGAAGTGGCAAGACGTTAGAAGACTCACAGTGTTGTCGTTTCCTTCATTCTGGAAAAAGAGAGAGAGAGAGAGAGGGAGGTTAGTTGCCTGCCATTCCCTTTTGGCTGTAGACTTTGCGCTATTTCCTGGGTCCTTCTGCGGCTCTCTATGCGCACGTGCGTGACATGACCTTAACCTAGACCCATCGGGGCGGGCGTACCGGACCGAGAGGTCGTGAACCCGGGAGAGGGCGTCAGCATTGGCCTGAAGGTTACCTCGACGATAAGTGACGGTAAACTTGTATGGTTGAAGGTCCAAAAACCACCTGGTGACCCGGGGATTCAACTCCTTATGTAGTGCCATCCATTGGAGCGCGGCATGGTCCGTCACCAGGGTGAACTCCTGGCCCAACAGGTAGTACCTCAGATGAGTCCACCGCCCACTTAATGGCCAGGGCTTCCCTCTCCACTGCTGCGTACCTGGTCTCCCGGTCCAACAGGTTCCGGCTTAGGTAGAAAACGGGGTGTTCGACACCATCGACACTTTGGCTCAGCACGGTACCCAGGCCTGTGTCCGAAGCATCGGTCTGGAGAAGAAAGGGCAGAGAGAAATCGGGGGTTTTTAGTATCGGTGCCGTGGTTAGGGCCGCTTTTAGGTCACCGAATGCCTGTTCTGCTTTATTGTCCCATACCACGTACAAAGGAGCCCCCTTCTTTGTTAGATTAGTCAAGGGTGCTGCTTTTTCAGAGAAGCGAGGTACAAACCGGCAGTAATACCCGGCTAACCCCAAGAAGGCCTGCACCTGTCTCTTGGTACTCGGACGGGGCCATTCAAGGATGTCTTTGATCTTGGAGCATTGTGGCTTCACCTGCCCCCGCCCCACTAGGTAGCCTAAATATTTGGCCTCCTTCAACCCGAAGAAACATTTGCGCGAATTTATACGGAGGCCAGCTTTCGCTAGTGTGGCGAGGACAGCGTACACCTGCAAAATATGTTCCTCCCAGGTGCTGGAATAGATGACGACGTCATCCAGGTAGGCGGCACAGTAGGACTGGTGGGGCCGAAGCACTCTGTCTACCAGACGTTGGAAAGTCGCTGGCGCCCCGTGCAGTCCGAATGGGAAGACCTTATATTGCCAATGTCCACTAGGGGTACTGAAGGCTGTTTTCTCTTTTGTGGATGCCGTTAAGGGAATTTGCCAGTACCCTTTGGTCATGTCAAGAGTAGTGAGGTATTGAGCCATACCCAAACGCTCAATAAGGTCATCCACCCTGGGCATAGGGTACGCATCAAACTTGGAGACCTGGTTAAGACGTCTGAAGTCATTATAAAATCTCCAAGAGCCGTCAGGCTTCGAAACGAGGACGATAGGACTGGACCACGGGCTATGACTTTCCTCAATAACGTCCAAGTCTAGCATCCGCTGGATCTCCAATTCGGCCTCCACACGTTTTGCCTCCGGAAGGCGATAGGGCCGTTCCCTGACCACCACCCCGGAATTCTGTAATGATGTCGTGCTCAATCAAGGAGGTGCGGCCAGGTGTCTCGCTAACCACTTCGGGGACGGCTAGGATCGTCTGTTCTAGCTCCCCGCGTTGGGATGGTGTCAAATCATGGCCGAGGTTAAGGCTTGTTTTGTTCGAGAAGAGGGAGAGGGATATACCGGAGAGTGGGGGGTCGTCCCGATCTCTCCACGGCTTCAACAAGTTCACATGGTACACCCTTTCGCATGGGCGGCGATTCGGTTGTTGGACCAAATAGTCAACCAGCTCCTTTCTCTCCTTATTCTCGTAAGGGCCCAGCCAATGGGCCAACAATTTGGAATGGGATGTGGGTACGAGCACCATCACTTGATCCCCAGGCTGGAATTCTCTGAGAACTGAGTTCCTATTATAACACCACGCCTGCGCTGTTTGAGCCCGCATCATATGATCTATTAGTATGGGTCTGATTTGTGCCAGTCTATCTCGCAGTTGCACGATATACTCCAAAATATTTCTGGATGGATGAGCCTCCTCCTCCCATCCTTCTTTTACTATGTCCAAAAGTCCCCGGGGTTGGTGTCCATACAGCAATTCAAAAGGGGAAAAGCCTGTGGAAGCTTGGGGTACCTCCCGATATGCAAAAAGCATGAGAGGCAAAAGTTGGTCCCAGTTCTTACCATCCGCGCTGACTACCTTGCGTAGCATTTGTTTAAGTGTCTGGTTAAAGCGCTCAACTAATCCGTCGGTTTGAGGATGATAAACAGACGTCTTAAGATGCGTAATACAGAGTAACTTAGCCACTTCCCTGAACGTATCCGAGGTAAAGGGAGTACCCTGGTCCGTGAGGACTTCTTTGGGTATTCCCACTCTGGAAAAAAGGTTTTCGAGTTCCCGCGCGATAGTTTTTGTGTTAGTGGAGTGCAAGGGAACCACCTCTGGGTATCAGGTTGCGTAATCTACCATGACCAATATATATTTATGGCCATGGCTCGAAGGTTCAAGGGGTCCCACAATGTCGACTCCGATTCTCTCAAAGGGAATATCGATGAGGGGAATTGGCACGAGAGGAGCGCGAGCCCTCCTAGGGATCTGGCGTATCTGACAGCCCGGGCAGGATTGACAGAACCGCCGGACCTCCTCGTTTATACCGGGCTAATAAAAGTGGAGTTTTATCCTCTCCAAAGTTTTCTCGGCCCTGAGATGGGCGCCTAGGAGGTGGGCATGCGCTATTTCACACACCTCCCGCCGGTAGGTCCGCGGTACTAGCAACAACCTCCGCACCTCGCCTTCGTGGGTTGCGACTCGGTACAACAGATCGTTCTCCAAAACAAAGTAGGGCTCCGGTGGTACGGGACTTCCTGACAACTGGCCATTCACAGAAACAACAGCATCCCTAGCAAACTTAAGGGAATCATCATTCCACTGTTCACGTTTAAAGGAGGCCGGCGTACTGGTGCTCTACCCAGCCTAAAGGGTCGTCTGTCGCCGGGAAGTGGTCGGTTGTTTGGCTCGAGCCCTCACCAGGTGTTTCCGGGTCAGGGTCCGACACCTGGGAATCTTCCCCCCGGGCGACCTATGTCATCACTGTTTGCCGCATGGCACGGCGTGGGAGCCGCAGGGAGGATGCCCCGCCCACTCATAGCAAGACCCAGGTTGATTTTAGGAGTGGTTTTTGTTTCACTGCATTTCATTTTCGACCAGTCGTGTCCCAATATCACAGGGAAGGGAGGTTCAGGAAGCACAGCGACCGCCAATTGACTCACTTCTCCCTTCCAAGTAATAAAGCACTTTGCGGACCGATATGCCCTGGTCTGTCCATGCACACAGGTGACTCTCAAATGTTGGTTTAACCACTGTCACGGTAAAACATAACGGCGAGCAACAATGGTAATGTGACTCCCGGTATCAAACAATGCAAGCACAGAATGCCCGTTTATCAACACCACTCCCACGTTAGGGATTGCCAAGGGATTAGACAAAGCATCGTACCTCTCTAATAGCGACAGGGTGCAATCCATGGGCTCCACGTACAAGGGGAATGCAGGTAAGTTGTGGCCGACCTCGCCACACTTGAAACAGCGCGGCGGGGACGGTTTCTCTCGAGGTTTGTTTAATGCTTCCGCCGCGCGACGGCTGGGCTCGGGGTTGACAGCTCGTCCCTGTCGGGCTCCGCGAGCCGACCTCTCTGGCCCCCCGGATCGGTGCACCGCGAGCAGCGGCCCATCTTGCCCCAAAATTCAAACGCCTGCGCTCTGGCCGGACGCTCCGGATCAGAGCGCCAATGCCGCCACTCACTCGCCTGCTGGTCTGAGGAGACGCCGTAGCGACTAAGTATTTCATTTTTAAGGAGGTCATAGCTCGTGGCTTTCTCCTTGGGGAGGTCGTAATAGGCCCGCTGCGCGACACCTTTCAGATACGGCGCCAGTATGGACGCCCAGTCCGCTCGCAGCCACTGGTGCCGAAAGGCTGGCCTCTCAAAAATGCCCAGGTAGGACTCGATGTCATCGGCCTCCGAGAGGGGTACGATTGGTGGAGGCGGAGGCCGGGCGAGCTCAGGTCTTACCGCATCTGGTGCATCGAGACAGGCTCTGGTCTCCTCGAGTTTCCGCTTCGTAGCCGCATGCTCAAGCTGCAGCGTCTGGAGCTGAGTCGCTAGGGTTGTCAGGACTGCATTCAGGTCCTGTCCTTCGCTCATTTTCCGGACTTCAATCCACACAACTACGCCACTGTAAAATAAAGACAAAAATCCGCATAAAGGTTTGGGGTTTCCGGCCCCGTATACTGTACTGTTTGCACAATATTCAATTACAGTCCAGAGAATCATTCACAGATTAACAACCAAATGCCAGTATGGTGGGATTGGGAAGATTTATAGGGGGGGACCGGAATTGATCAGAGGAATGCTGGGTAGGGAGTCGCAATGGACGCTGGGAGTCCTGACGTAATCAGGGGGAAAGAGAATGTGGAAGTGGCAAGACGTTAGAAGACTCATGGTGTCGTTGTTTCCTTCAGAGAGAGAGAGAGAGAGGTTAGTTGCCCGCCATTCCCTTTTGGCTGTAGACTTCGCACTACTTCCTGGGTCGTTCTGCGGCTCCCTATGCGCACGTGCGTGACAATATATATATATGTATATATATATATATAGTGGAAAATCACTAACCACTTCGGGGACGTCTAGAATAGTCTGTTCTAGCTCCCGCCGTTGGGGTGGTGTCAAATCATGGCCGAGGTTAAGGCTTGTTTTGTTCGAGAAGATGGAGAGAGATATACCGGAGAGTGGGGGGTCGTCCCCGGTGCATCGTCGTTTGTTTTAAAGGGCTAAAATGAATAAAGTATGCACTAAGACATGTAAATGTTTTATATGTAGTCAGTGAGAACATTAAACACAACAAATAAAGTCAAAGTCTGAATTAGCATAAGCCTTCCTAATTCGAGGTGTTCATAAGAAATGTAATCATTTATTTGATGAATTAGAAGTATATAATAGACGAGAATAGTTGTGTCATATATTTAAAATTTTAAAATGTGTGCTTCAGTTTAAATGTTCAAAGTCTAAATATTCTTGATTGTAACAAAAGTTTTTTTTTTACCCTCTAATAGAGGTCCACAAAGGGTTAGATCCCTAGTGAAGGATTGAAAATAATACCATATTCATAATCACTGGCCTTGAAATAGTATAAAATGATACTCTACCTGTTTATGTTTATAATATGTCATTTTCAGCCTTCTTGGAGTGGCTCTTAGGGCTAAGACCCCAAAGGTAAAGAATCAGATATCAAAATTATTATCGTATTTGTGATCAGCAACCTTAAAATAGAGTAAAATGACACTCCATGTGTCTGTATTACCAATCCATATTTTTTTGAAGTTTTACTACACATAGCCCTCTTCCACCACAATGTAAACGCAATCATGACGCGTCATCACAAAAATATTTAATAAAATGAACTGAAATACTGCATTAATATTCTCAGATTTTGTTTTCAGACGTAATTTAGTCCCCACCAATTAGGTTCTCTGTCAAAAGCATCAGTTTGATCTTCAGGGTTATTCTGAGATGTAATATGTTCTTTATAGTGTTGTACACCTTTACTTGACCACAGCCAGTGATCTGTGTATAGAGCTGCATCAGAATTTGTCACGCTTAGACCTTTAAGAGGGTCCTCTTGTTATTAAAGATGAGGTTTTAGCCTGAAAAAGCATTTTCATACTCTGCAGTTTTTGGGTTTATAGTAGGGGGCGATTTTACAACAACCTCTAGTATAACTTTTATGAGCCCAAAGTACATGTCACTTAATTAATGGTGAGCATCTTTTTTTAAATTTAAACCAGAATCATTTAATGCTTTTTCCGTGACTGCATAAGGTAAGAACTGTTTGTAATGGAGTGTAGCCCTCTGATTTCCGAAGGTAAATATCCATTTCCGCTTTTGCTCCTTTGGGAAAATAGGAAGTCAACTTTTGAAGCAATCCCCTATAAGGGTTGCAGAGACCTTAATGTAGGAAATTTTACATTAGGAATAGATTGTGTGCCTGAATGATTAGGAAGTATAATATGACAGAATTCTTCTGGGATTTGCTAATTATGTAGCTATTTTTACAGCTTTTGATGCAAGACTATATAAAGAAGCTTTTGTCCTGGTATAATTGTTTTCAATCCAATTAATGCCATTTACACATACACACACTGCATATAAATTGTATTTTGTATATATAGTATACAGTATATAGTACATATATATATATATATATATATATATATATATATACAGTAATCCCTCCTCCATCGCGGAGGTTGCGTTCCAAAGCCACCCGCGAAATAAGAAAATCCGCGAAGTAGAAACCATATGTTTATATGGTTATTTTTACATTGTCATGCTTGGGTCACAGATTTGCGCAGAAACACAGGAGGTTGTAGAGAGACAGGAACGTTATTCAAACACTGCAAACAAACATTTGTCTCTTTTTCAAAAGTTTAAACTGTGCTCCATGACAAGACAGAGATGACAGTTCTGTCTCACAATTAAAAGAATGCAAACATACCTTCCTTTTCAAAGGAGTGCGCGTCAGGAGCACTGAATGTCAGAAAGTGAGAGAAAACCAAACAAATCAATAGGGCTGTTTTGCTTTTAAGTATGCGAAGCACCGCCGGTACAAAAGCTGTTGAAGGCGGCAGCTCACACCCCCTCCGTCAGGAGCAGGGAGAGAGAGAGAGACAGAGACAGAGGAAAACAAACAGTCAAAAATCAATACGTGCCCTTTGAGCTTTTAAGTATGCGAAGCACCGTGCAGCATGTCGCTTCACGAAGCAGCTGCACACAGAAGGTAGCAACTCTTTCAGCATTTTTAGACGAGCGTCCGTATCGTCTAGGTTTGCGAACAGCCCCCCCTGCTCACACCCCCTACGTCAGGATCAGAGAAAGTCAGCGTAAGAGAGAGAGAGAGAAAAACAAAAGTAAGTTGGGTAGCTTCTCAGCCATCTGCCAATAGCGTCCCTTGTATGAAATCAACTGGCAAACCAACTGAGGAAGCATGTACCAGAAATCCGCGAACCAGCAAAAAATCCGCGATTATATATTTAAATATGCTTACATATAAAATCCGCGATAGAGTGAAGCCGCGAAGCGCGATATAGCGAGGGATCACTGTGTGTATGTATATATATATATATATATATATATATATATATATATATATATATATACACATCCAGGTGCATCTCAAAAAATGTAAAATATCATGAAAAAGGTAATTAGTTTTCGTAATTTATTTCAAAAAGTTAAACCTTCACATAAGGTGAAATATTTTAATATTTTTTTGTTTTATTGATGATGATTATGGTAGATAGCTCATGGAAATCAGAAATCCAGTTTCTCAAATTATTAACGGGGCGTGCAGTGAATACACTTGACTTGAGCATTCATAGTTTTCACTCTTTCCCTGTATGTTTAGCATTCATTTGCTCAGAGGTTAATGCGCTTTCTGCTTCCTGAGCAGCTCTTCTTTTCTCCACCCTAGCGGCCAGCTTCTTCTCTTCTATCGTCGGCATCTTTTTACGTTAAAACTGATTAAGTCAGTGTTTGTGTTGCAATTACTTAGTATGTTTTCTTTAATTTTTCACTTAAGCTGGTATTTAAGTCTTCAATCTGCCTCAAGAATGATTTAAGATATGAAGAGGTAGGGGAAGTGACAGTGAAGGTGGTAGGGATGAGATTGGTGTATGCCGCCCTGCTGGCTGTTGGCAAGATTCTACAATAAAATAAAATAAAACTAAAAAGAGGAATAACCTTTGAGGTCAATCATCACCCTGAAATTGGATAGTAGATGTGACTTAGTATATATGTACCAAATTTCAGGTCAATAGGTTAAATGGTTTGCTAGCTACAAGTGATTAAAATCCTGGACAGACAAATAAACAGCTATGGTAGCTTATTATATATAAAGATTACCAACGATCAATCAAAAAAGGATTCACAATACAGAAATGTTCAACTTCTAATAAGTGTGTTCATTTCTACAATCAATACTTGGTTAGGGCTCCTTTACCACAAATTACTGAATCAATGTGGCATTGCATAGAGGCAATCAGCTTGTGGCATTGCTGAGGTGTTATTGAATCCCAGGTTGATTTGATAGTGGCCTTCAGCTCATCTTTATTTTTAGGTTGGGTGTGTCTCACCTTCAGTACCCCATAGATTCTATATGGGGTCCAGGTCAGGGGAGTTGACCGGCTAATCAAGTAATACCATGGTCAGCAAACCATTTGGTAGTAGTTTTGGCACTGTGGGCAAGTTATAAGTCCTGCTGGAAAAAGAAATTGGCATTTCCATAGAGCGTGTCAGCAGATGGAAGCATGAAGTGCTGTAAAATCTCCTGGTAGATACAGTTAGGTCAGATATTAATATAATATAATATCTGGACAGAGACAACTTTTTTCTAATTTTGGTTCTGTACATTACCACAATGAATTTTAAATGAAACAACTCAGATGCAGTTGAAGTGCAGACTTTCAGCTTTAATTCAGTGGGGTGAACAAAACGATTGCAAAAAAATGTGAGGCAACTAAAGCATTTTTTTAACACAATCCCTTCATTTCAGGGGCTCAAAAAGTAATTGGACAATTGACTCAAAGGCTATTTCATGGGCAGGTGTGGGCAAGTCCGTTGTTATGTCAATATCAATTAAGCAGATAAAAGGCCTGGAGTTGATTTGAGGTGTGGTGCTTGCATGTGGAAGATTTTGCTGTGAACAGACAACATGCGGTCAAAGGAGCTCTCCATGCAGGTGAAAGAAGCCACCCTTTAGCTGCGAAAACAGAAAAAACCCATCCGAGAAATTGCTACAATATTACGAGTGGCAAAATCTACAGTTTGGTACATCCTGAGAAAGAAAGCAAGCACTGATGAACTCAGCAACGCAAAAAGACCTGGACATCCACGGAAGACAAGTGGCGGATGATCACGGAATCATTTGCATGGTGAAGAGAAACCCCTTCACAACAGCCAACCAAGTTAACAACACTCTCCAGGGGGTAGGCATATCGATATCCCAGTCTACCATAAAGAGAAGACTGCATGAAAGTAAATACAGAGGGTGCACTGCAAGGTGCAAGCCACTCATAAGCCTCAAGAATAGAAAGGCTAGATTAGACTTTGCTAAAGAACATCTAAAAAAGCCAGCACAGTTCTGGAAAAACATTCTTTGGACAGATGAAACCAAGATCAACCTCTACCAGAATGATGGCAAGAAAAAAGTATGGAGAAGGCGTGGAACAGCTCATTGTCCAAAGCATACCACATCATCTGTAAAACACGGTGGAGGCAGTGTGATGGCTGGGCGTGCATGGCTGCCAGTGGCACTGGGGACACTAGTGTTTATTGGTGATGTGACACAGGACAGAAGCAGCCGAATGAATTCTGAGGTGTTCAGAGACATACTGTCTGCTCAAATCTAGCTAAATGCAGTCAAATTGATTGGGCGGCGTTTCATGACACAGATGGACAATGACCCAAAACATACAGCCAAAGCAACCCAGGAGTTTATTAAAGCAGAGAAGTAGAAAATTCTTGAATGGCCAAGTCAGTCACCTGATCTTAACCCAATTGAGCATGCATTTCACTTGTTGAAGACTAAACTTCAGACAGAAAGGCCCACAAACAAACAGCAACTGAAAGTGGCTGCAGTAAAGGCCTGGCAGAGCATTAAAAAGGAGGAAACCCAGCATCTGGTGATGTCCATGAGTTCAAGACTTCAGGCTGTCATTGCCAGCAAAGGATTTTCAACCAAGTATTAGAAATGAACATTTTATTTCCAGTTATTTAATTTGTCCAATTACTTTTGAGCCCCTGAAATGAAGGGATTGTGTTAAAAATGCTTTAGTTGCCTCACATTTTTATGCAATCATTTTGTTCACTCCACTGAATTAAAACTGAAAGTCTGCACTTCAACTGCATCTGAGTTGTTTCATTTAAAATTCATTGTGGTAATGTACAGAACCAAAATTAGAAAAAAGTTGTCTCTGTCCAAATATTTATTGACCTAACTGTAGCTGCATTGACTTTGGACTTGATAAAACACAGTGGACCATCGCCAGCAGATGACATGGCTCACCAAATCACCACTCACTGCAGAAACTTCAGACACCTTGGACTTCAGTGGATTTCAAACACCTTGGATTCTGTGTCTCTCCACTCTTCGTCCAGGCTTTAGGAACTTGATTTCCAAATGAAATGCAAAATTTGCTTTCAACTGAAAAGAGAACTGTGCACCACCGAACAACAGTCCAGTTCTTTTTTTCCTACCACATTTTTCCCTTCAAATCAATTTTCCATTAATATGCTTCGAAACAGCACTCTGCAAACAGCCAGCCTTCTCAGCAGTGATCTTCTTTGACTTACACTTGTTTGGACGGTGTCGATGATCACCTTCTGGACAATTGTCAAGTCAGTAGTCTTCCCCATGATTGTGGTTGTGTGTACTGACCTAGACCGAGAGTTGCACTGTATTTGTACTGTTTGAATAGCAATTTACTCAAACTTGAAATGAGATATTCTAACAATTTAAGATACTGGATTTCAGATTTTCATAATCATCAACATTAAAACAAACAAAAAAAAGCTTCACATAGTTGGCTTTACGTGTAATGAATATTGCATATATGAAGTTTTACCTTTTTAAAATAAATTATGCTTATTCTTATTGATTATCAAGTGAACGGTTTTGGCTGCAATTTCACTGAGTTTTGTGTCTGTATATTTTACATTACATGGAAAGGGAGTATTACAGGTTGTTTAGAATGATTTGTGGATTTTATAGCCAATGATGTGAAGCAATATGCACACTTATTATTCATTATCTGTCTGTTCTTTCATTCTGACACATTCCTGGGTATCAAGCACAAGGCATACCCACCATTATAGTAAAAATTGGCTATCTAGCACTAAATCGATGCCAGATGTTATATGTCCTGTCATTCAATGTAGCCTATTGGCCGTGTGCAACATGACTCTTGACAGTTTTTAATTACCTTACAATCAATGCTTTGATAAAGCATTTCAAAATCTGTGCATTATAATGAATTGTCTAGTTGAAGTACAGAATTAATACTCCTGTAACTTATAGCTTCCAGTCTCATAATATCATTCACACTCCATCTGTAACCTGCTATGTAAGCAATCCCAGTCTAATAGCCCAGTCTCGCTTGAACCTATTCTCAGTACATGAATATGAAGTATGCATATGCCATTCAACCATTTTGAAAGGTGTTCCCTGGTCAATGTTTATGTCACTTTAAATGTGTGATCTATTTAGAGATTTTGAGCCTCTCTATTTCTCTGGATCTTTGAAGACTGGTACCTGCATGTTGTATTCTAATCTGATTGTAGTTACGAGGATTGCAAGGCGGAATTCAGGACACCATTGCTAGGACCTTTAAATGCATCATGGTAAGAGTGCATGGAGAGGAGCAGACTAAAGATGAACACTTCACAAAAGTGTTTTTCAATAATTTGGTACAATTCAGTGATGACGGACCCTCATTGTATTTTTGCTAGCACTGCATGTAGACATTGTGCTCTGAAATGCCTAAGTCTAGTATCTGTCAGTCAGGGACAAATACTCGTGCTTGTTGATAGGTTTATGAAAAATAATAACAATGTTCATAAGTTTTTTCACATTACATTGTTTCATTTCTTTCTTTTTTAATACCTCTATCAGAGAATACAGCTACTATTTGATTGCAAGTATGAAATTAATTAGTAGTTTACAATGTTTTAATAATGAGAACTTCATTTATCTGTCCATTTTTGTAGTTATCTCGTTTGGATTTTATGAGCCTTCACTGACTTCATACACATACTCACTCATGCAGCACCATTTTAGAATCACTGGTTAAAGTTTAAGTAAATATCACAAGGCAACCGATTATAATATATAAAAGAAAAAAGTCTCTGTGCACTTCATGTGTAGTCGTAATAAATCTAGACAGACAGAGCTGGAAACAATGGATAAATTCTGTCTGTCTATAATTTGTTTTTCTAAAATTTGCATGTACTATTTTTTTTTTTTTAATTCATAGTATTTCCTTCTTGTAATACAAGTTTATTCTTGTTGACAACAGCATATCACAGCTTTCATAGCTTAAGGCCATATCACATACACAACTAATTGGAGGGGGTGTCAAACTTGATGATTGCAGTTGCTGATCTCTTCACTTGAGGATGTCTGATTACAAGAGATGATGAAATATACAACTTTCCAGCAACTTTTAGGAAAGCCAATAATGCTGTTGGCAGAGTTGGCTCTATTCATTTTTCACTTTTTGTGGACATGTAAGTTCACCCGCAATCTGTCCTTTTTTTCTTTTTTCATTTTTCTTATGGTGTGTAAAACACAAGACATCAGACAGATAAGCCTCCCTGGCTATGTCCAAAATACCCATGTTCTTTATTCCTCATAGCTGCATTACATGTATCGTATTTCCAGGTGATCAGATCTTGCATACACACGAGCCTGTCAATACAACTTAATACAAAACCGGAATTGCAAACTGGTTGGACTGAGTTGTTGGGCATGTCCGACTACATGACTGGATACATAGGCATGTGTTGTGACTGCTCTCAACTCACTAAGATTGTGTAAATGAACTCCACAAGTGAAAATCCTTGGAGAAAATCTTTGAACATTACAGGGACTTTAGTATAAAAAAATTGTTCATATACTAAATGATGCTTTGGGATGATCAATGGCTGGTGAGGATCTCAGTGCATTTTAATTGGATATATTAGACCAATTACACCTACACAAAGATGTGGTTCAGTACAGTCAGCCAAATAAGATGACCCAGTCTGCTTTTTGTCCACCTACTGGTTATAGTAATATTGATAGGTAACAATGTCCTGTCCACTAACTATCTACTGACTCAAAATGATTAAAACTACTTTGCCATTTATTCATTTTTCGAAACTTTTAGTGGTGCTTAGAACAATTCTGTAATTGCTGTTATTCATTTTCTTTTAATCACCACACATTATTCTTTGTACAGTTGAAATAAGCGGTAACCTTTGCATTTATTTAAATTTACGATGTTTGTATGTAACGTGACTTACAAATTACAAACAGAAATATACTTTAAATGTTGGTACTGAGTCAAATATATGTTAAGGCTATGGGGAAAAAATCATTAGTGATACTGAATGCATAAAATCAAAAGGGTTTACGACGAGGTTATGAAAGTTGATTATTTTACTTATGTTAGTTGTTTAGATATTTCCTTAATGATTTTTTTTTTCCTTTCTAGAGCTGTCTTGATTTACGCCATACACCACTGGACTTACAGGAAACATACCGCTTTCATCAGATGTCTGCAAGGTAAGCTTGCTGTAAAAATGTTCAAAAACAAATTGGGGAAAGCTTTCAGAGTTGTGTGCAAAGGGTTCAATGTAAAGGTTTCTTTACACCACTTGTCATGCATTGATTCAGTTTAGGTTTCTTAGAAAGGTGTAGATTTTTGAATAGTTATGTAGGTTTCTTGATAACTTGTAAAAGCAAAGAAATTATAGAAATTTGTTTTGAAAGTGGAGTTGCATAACCCTAACTCTGACCATCCTTTTGGTTGCTATACAGCATGTTTGGTTTTCTGTATGTTGTGTATTTTCATGGTAGCTAAATATTTCATGCTGCCATCAAACAGCTCGAGGTCCAGCCTAGTCATTTTCTATTTTCAGTTTGTACATTCTCCCCTTTTGTCATCCTAAAGGCTTACATGTTTGAACTGGCCTGGTATAAGTGTGCTGCATAAGTGAGTCCTACATGGGGCTGGCTCTTTACTGTCAGGATCAACTCTACCACTTTTCCTATAAGAGAAAGAAATACAGCAGAATCAGAAAGTATTTAGACCCCTTCACTTTGTGTACACTTTACAGTGTACATTTATATGGATAAATTTAACATTTTGCTCATCAATATACATTTAATAACCAATAATGTCAAAATAAAAGCAAATTTTCAGAAAAGATTTTTACATTTACTAAAAATCAAAAACTAAATTTTTTCATCCATATAAGTATTCAGATCCTCTGCTCTGGCACTACGGATTGTGACCAACTGCATCCTGTTCACGTTAATTTTTCTTGCGATGTCCCTAGAACTTGACAGGAGTCCACCTGTGGCAAATTGAATTTATTGCAGATAGTTTAGGAAGTCACACACCTGAGTGTATAATGTCCCACAATTCACACTGCATGGTAGGACAAAAACAAGCTATGAAGTCCAAGGAACTCTATGTAGACCTCCACAGTTTAATAGTGGTGAGGCATAGATCAGGACAAGGGTATAAAACCATTAGTAAAGATGTGTATGTCCCTCATGAGCCCATTGGCCTCAATAATTGTGAAATGGAAGACATAGACTCTTCTCAGAGTTAGAGTTCTGTCTAAACTGAGTAACGAAGTAAGAAGGGCCTTAGTTAGTGAGGAGACCAAGAACCCAACAATCACTCTAACAGAGCATCAGAATTCCTGTGCTTTGATGGAAGAACCTGTCAGAAGGATGGCCATCTTAGCAATACTCCATCATTCAGACATTTATTTCAGAGTGTCTAGATGGAAAACACTCATGAGTCAGAGGCTTGTAACAGTTTAAAGGACCCCTGAGACCATGAGATGATCCTCTGGACTGAGAGCAAAAACTGAACTGTTTCGGCAGAACTCCAAGCACTGTGTCTGGCGAACCCCAGGCACTGCTCATCACCTACTTAATACGAACCTTATAGTAAAGAGTAATGGTGGCACCATCAGACTGTGGGGGTGCTTCTCAGCAGCAAGTACAGGGAAGCTGGTCAGAATTGAGGAAAGCATGAATGTAGCCAAATGCAGAGGAGAGGCTCCATCTCAGAGTGCATGCAACCTCAGCCTGAGGCAGTGATTCACCTTTCTGCATGACAATGACCCAAACCATACAGCCAAGACTTTGGAGTGGTTGCAGGACAAATCTCTGAGTGTCCTTGTTTGGCCCAGACTTAAACCCCATTTGACATCTGTGAAGAGATGTGAAGGTGGCAGTTACAGGTGCTTCCCATTTTTTGATTTTTATTAAATCTGAGACCTTTTAAAAAACATTTTTTCACATTGTCAATATGAGTTATTAAGTGCAGATAGATTGGCAAAAATTAAAAATGTATCCATTTAAAATGAAATTTAAAACACAATAAAGTATGCAGAAAGTGAAGTGGACTGAATACTTTCTGAATCTGCTGTATTTTCAGAAACTGAGTCTTGTGACTGAAATTATAGAAAACTGAAAGTTATCCAAATCATGGGAATGTTATTTGCCCTTCCAGTTTCATCCATCCATTGTCTATCCCTTTTGCCCATTTTATAATTGTGACAAACTTGTTAGCACTGGCAAAAGTTGGAAACCAACCCTGGATTTTGGACCATGAGCTCATTACAGTCTGTTGTCTAGTAAACCTCATTATCACTGTTGAGGACACTTTCAAAAATGAAACACACTGACTAGGTTTGTGGTAAAAATTTCACTCAGTATATTAGGATCTTGCATATTAATTATAGCAGTTTGTTTAGCCTACTGTTTGATCAAAATTGGAAGCTAGTGTTTTTTTTTTTTGCTGTTTAGCTGGCAGTGTATGGTAGATGTTAAATGGCAATGGATGTGTTTATAAAAGCAAGTGTTTTAACTTAAAACACACCTGTATTCTTTATTTTAGTGCACTAGAAGAGCTCACAGATACAACACCGCAGAGAGCTGATCTGAGAGGTTCTCCGGGTGATCCTAGAACTCTTGACCCCTTAAGCTGTAGTCCTTTGAGGAGGTGAACACCTGTACAGAGGGTCACCACCCCCAGGGGTATGTAATGCATGAATTTTAGAAAATGCTGTATTACCTTAATATGATTTTAAAGTTGCAAGGTTTACTCACTGAAAGAACAGTTTGTGTTTGTTTGCTGGTAATATTTGCTTAACTTTCAGCTACTGTGCATGGCTAACTCCTTTATCATGGCGCCGTTTTATATTTGCCTCCCATGTCCTCTGTCTGTGCTTGTACAGAAATCCAGAGACAGGACTGTCCATTAGTAAGCAGCTTTATGGAGATAAGAAATAACCAGGCAGCAACAGATGGTTAAGCTCAGATGGTGGAAGTATTTAGACATACTACTGGTTTTCTATCGCTGAATCAGTTTTTAGCAGGATGTTTTGCCTTTTTCTCTTGCTTCTGGTTTCTGTGTTTTCAGTGATTAGCTTTTTATCTTTTAGCTTTCTAACCATGATTTCTTGTGATTCCCTTGTCCTGCTCACATTATTAAATACATCATTAAAAATGTGTTGGCATAGAAGAAGTTACCAAACAGCTTGAAGAAGACAGTCACAAATGCCAGGACAGTCACTTCCAAATGGCAGGAGGTTGGTAGGCACTGCATTGATTCAGTGCCTGACAGATGATTTTGGGTGATTGGGTCATTCTGTTCATGGTGGAATGATAAATGGTATAGTGCAAAGTTTCAGATGAGGGTTGGGCTTCACCAGACATCTAGTATAATAAATCATTTGATTTTCATAGTTGTGGTGATTAGTGAGATGGGAAAGACTACCATGAGATCTTTTGTACACCAGCAATTTTGGACTAATCAGAAAAAATGAAGACAAATTGAAAAGTTTACTGAGGTTGATGGAGAGTTGGTATGGAAGCATAAGGACTGAATGTGAATTTCATGAACAACAATGTGATAACTGGAAACTGTAGCTGTGGTGGAGCTGATGCATTGCCTTATATTGTATCTAGGAAATTTACTTTGTAGGTAATGCCTTCTGGAAGAGTTTTCATTAAAAAATGTAATGTGAGGGTGGTAAGTGAGCACTGAGTGTGATGACATTGTAAGCATCTTATGGATGTGGTGCAATGTGATATATTAAGTAAACTCTGGAGTTCTTCTGAACAATGTAAGGAACTTCTGCTTGTTTGGTGACATGTTGAAGGTGGGTGGAATGTGATGTGTTTGGCTGTAGTCCCAAACATTGACCTCTTTCTTACTCACTTTTTACTCTTCTTTATTTTTTTACCAATGTCACTTGTATTGAACTTGATTTGTTAAAGATCATACAAATAAAACCTAAATATAAACATATAGTTTAATGACACTGGTGTTCATCATTCCCTTACACTCAATAAACAAACAATGTTATTGAAACATTTTAACATATGTCAAATTACTAAAAAATAGTCTAAGGCCAAGCTATTTAATTCATGCATTTGACTGCTTGTTGGTAAGTACTGTCATAAAATTAGTACTCCTGACTTACAGGAAAAAAAGAATCCAGATTGGAAAAATGTTAAAGAAATATTCTACCCAAAAATAATGGGTTTTTTTTAGTATGTATTGATGACCAAGAAAAGAGTTGCAAAAAAAAAGTTTCTGATATAATAAGTGCCTATGGTGACCAACACTGGACAAAATTGTCCATGAAAAAGTCTCAGGCTGCATAATCCACATGTCAAGTCATATGCTAATGGCATCCCTAATGTATGTATTTTTACTAAAATATTGTTAAACTAGCCAACCCACTACGCCGCATAATTATTTATTGATGTGTGAACACTTCCTGAAAGACACAGTTGTCCAAATGGGGTGGGTTTGAGGATACGACTATGAGTGAATGAAAAGATGGAACTCTGGAGAGAGCAACATACAATTGTCCGTGACTGAAAACTGGCTCTGTCTTGCTTCTTTCCTGCCATGGTTGGCTGCCTTAGTGAATTATATATATAGAAAGAAGATTATACCACAGAATGCACAGCGTAATAGTAAACTAAATGTAAAAACATTGAATAACACTGAGAAAACCTTGAACAACAGAGAAAACTTAACACTGCAAGGGTTCACGCTATAGCACTACGAACCGCTTGCTAAAAACACTTTTTATGAGTTTTAAGCACAGGGAAAAAATGAACATTTGAAAAATCTGTAATTTAATAAACCACCAAGAAAAGTAACATTGTAACAATGCACGCTACAAACCGATCGCTGTAAACAGAAGTGAAAACAAAATCAAGCCCGGTGCAGTCTTTAACTGCCTTCTCCACCTTATGCGTCCAGCCCCCTCTCTCTCACGCCCCTGTGTGTGTCTCTCTCGCGCGCCTGTGTGTGTTGCTCTTTCTGGCTCGCTCGCTGCACAGGGAATGCACAGGGAGAGACTGAACACGTGCGGAAATCATCGGCGCGCATGGCTGCTTAGTGAATTGTTGGTGGGCGTGGCTCTGTCTTTTCGTCTTGCGCACCCGTGTGGGTGTGTCTCTCTCTCACGTGCCTGTATGTGTGTGTCTCTCTCGCACGCCTGTGTGTGTCGCTCTCTCTCTCTCTCTCTCTCTGGCTCGCTCACTCACTGCACAGGGAGAGACTGAACACATGCGGAAATCATCGGCACGCACTGCTGTTAGGTGAATTGTTGGTGGGCGGGGCTCTGAGTTGGCGGGCTTGGCTTTGTCTTGCGTCTTGCCTGCCATGTTTGGCTGCTTTAATGAATTATGTTGATGGGCGGGGCTTGGTGAGTTGGCAGGCGAGGCTCTGTCTTGCGCGTTGCCTGCCATGGTCGGCTGCTTTAGTGAATTATATATATAGATGCCTTTTCCAGAAGTGGGTTATTTAAAAAAAAAAAATCCTTGAAGTCTGGCCACTTAATGAATTCTGTTTAATTAAGAGTGGTGAAGCTTGCAGTTCTCTTTTTACTCGAGGAGGTTATCATTTCAGAGTCCTAGAGATAAGATAGTGATGCCAACTGGGATTTGAAAAGGTAAATAAATGGACACGCTCCTCCATAAACATTAGGGAACTCTGGATCTGGCTTAGAATGGCACAGAAAATAGTGTCACTGTATTATGATTAACTGTGCTGTTATCATATGCAGAAGGTTTCCAGATATTTATTTGTATATAACTTATATGTACTAAAGGACCCTAAATAAAAACTCTACCCTTGAGCTTGTCCAGAATTCAGCCCAGCTGTGGCAGTGAGTTATGCAATGTAATATTGGCTAAAAAAGTGTAAGGTGAAAAAAAAAGAAAAAGGAAATAATTCCAGGTTCGTACTGTGTTGTATTGTTTATTTGTTTATTTACTAATTTTTACAGAAGAAGACCATATGCTGCATATTACTATTTTGTTGTCACGGCTATTCACAGTAAACAGTGCCAACACACTTGACATTGTGTCTTGTTCTTCTGGCGCATAATTAATGCATATGTATAGTGGCTTAACGTATTGCTATTAATCTCGCCATCAATCTGATGCTAGTAAATTAATTTTATTTTGCACTACTCATGTAGTGACCATTTTAGTATGTATCACTAGCAGTAAGATGCATCTATCACTTTTCCTTTTTCTTATCTACAGACAAGTCTTAGCTTCTGACATTAGGTATGATATGGACCACCTATTTCAACTTATTTTTTATTCATTTGAAAATCATGTAATAATTAGTATAATAACTCGCATCTTTGTTATTATGAGAGTTGGTACTAAGCAACTGCATCTCTTACAAGTGTTTCATTTAGGCATATTAATAAAAGCAGCATAATATATTACATTTCATTTGAATTTCAATCAAAAAAGCTCAGCCTGGGTTTAAAATACGTTCCTGTCAGCAGGAGTTGGCACATTCTGCCCCTTGACTGTGTGACTCTGTTATCAGATACCCCTTTGGTTAGTAAATCACTCAAAATTGGTGCCATGTGGGTGTTTGTGAATCAGTGGGCCCTGTGATGGACTCCTTTTAAAGCTCCACATAATGCTGCATTAGATTAAGAAAGTTTGAGAATGTTTACATTCTATGACAATCTATTCATCCAACTACTTTCTGAGCCTAGTTATTTAAGACTGCGAGACATCACAACCTGCTCAATCAGAAAAAGGGGTAAGACATGACAAATAAGAGGCAGAAATTTGAAAATTCTTCCATCCATTTATTATTTAACCAGTTTAATCCAGTTCAGTGTCATAGGGGCCAGAGTTTCAGATGCAAGGCAGTAAATACCCCTGGATTGGAGGCCAGTCAATTTTAGGGCAAACTGACAGACACACACACTCGCACAAAGATTTTTATACACCATGATTTTGTTTTGTTGTACTTAATATGAAGGTATAACTATACCAAGAGGATGCAACATATTTTCAGAATGTATTCTATTAGTATGCATTACAGTATGGATCGTTAAAATTTCATAATTGTAAGTTTTTTATCCTGTTCACTACAAGGATTGATAATAGACCGTAGATGGCAGCTCACTGTGAATGGATTGCCTAAGCACCCAGAACACATACACTTAACTGTGAAATTTTGTTGAACCGATTAATTTGACAGCATGCATGTGAACTAAGGAAGATAATGGAATTCTTCGGAGTACTGAAGTTCTTGGATGAAGCAAACACAAACATAAAGGAAGCATGCATGCTCTACAAAGAAGCTGGGTTTTGGTCTAGATCTTGCTGCCATACACTCAATATGCTGCTATTTTGTTGTCATTTTTTCAAAGTTTAAAATTTAGATATTGGAATGTAGGAGAAGGACTCCAATTGGAGTTGTATACAATATTGAAGGAGAACACCATCATTTTCATGTGGTACCATTGCGGTTCTTGCCAGGCCCAATTTCCATAGACTGAGTTATTCTTTGACTAAAACTAAAAGGCTTAAAATATACTCGGGTTAGACAAAAGAGAATCTCATAAATGATTTCTGTAATCTTATGTTTTTTACAGTTTGAAACTGAAGGCAGTAATTTTAGATTTTAATTTTAAGATTTTATTGTATGTATAAATAGATAGATACTTTATTAATCCCAAGGGGAAATTCACATACTCCAGCAGCAGCATACTGATAAAAAGCAATATTAAATTAAACAGTGATAAAAATGCAGGTATAACAGACAATAACTTTGTATAATGTTAACGTTTAACCCCCCCTCCCGAGTGAAATTGAAGAGTCGCATAGTGTGGGGGAGGAACGATCTCCTCAGTCTGTCAGTGGAGCAGGACAGTGACTGCAGTCTGTCGCTGAAGCTGCTCCTCTGTCTGGAGATGATACTGTTTAGTGGATGCAGTGGATTCTCCATGATTGACAGGAGCCTGCTCAGCGCCCGTCGCTCTGCCACGGATGTCAAACTGTCCAGCTCCGTGCCTGCAATAGAGCCTGCCTTCCTTACCAGTTTGTCGAGGCGTGAGGCATCCCTCTTCTTTATGCTGCCTCCCCAGCACACCACCGCGTAGAAGAGGGCGCTCGCCACAACCGTCTAATGTATGTTAACCGTTTAATGTATGTTAATAGCTAAAGTAATCTATGGCAATTTTGAAAGATTCCACTTTTCCCTGCCTGAAAGAGGAAAGGTAAGGAAGTTGTACAGGCATTAAATAGAACTTTTTTGTTTTTTTATTAAAATACAATAACAATTGTTTGGAATCTTGTATACATTAACAAAGGTAAATTGTTTTTGTTTTAGCCTTCCCTCCAAACTGAAACTGTGTTTTTGACCACCAAAACTTTATCATTTCAAAAATGCTTTCAAAAGTGTGTAAATCTAAAAACACCAGCTATGTGTAGAAAGTGCTACATGTACAGAGCACAGCACATGTTAAATTGATGCCTGCTGTGTACTTTGTATTCCAAGTTGCATGAAAACGTAAACAATGCACGGACACTGCATACTCAACAGTGTATACGTAAGCTTGAATAAACAGTTGGTTTTCTTTGCTTATGCATGCCTTTGCTGTAAAACCATGTGTGATTCAATACGTGCGAGTGTGTGTATATGATTCAATACTAGCGGCACCTTTTCAATATACCGTATTTTTCGCACCATAAGACGCACTTTTTTTCCCCAAAAGAAGGTTGGAAATGTCTGTGCGTCTTATGGAGCGAATATTGCGTCACAGACCATGATGTGTATTACCTGAGAAAAGTCGACATCCAGGGGTAGAGGGCGACAAAACTCACTGTTACGTTACAGGCATTCCCTATGTGCTTGGAGGAATGTTAGACTCATTGACTCGGCATCTAATCCTTGCGTGTGCGTGAGTTGCGAAATGTAAACAAATGTAAACAAAGGCAAGATGGCATCGACATCTCACGAGGGAGCGAAGCGAGTGCAGAAAACAAAATACTCAGCAGACGATGTTTTGCACATTATCACTGAGTCGAACTGTGATTTTTCAGAATCTGATTTTGTTGAGAGTGATCAGGAGATCGAACAAGAGAGTGAGGAACTGGCATCAGCTGATCGGGACACCAGCCGATGCCGCCCCAGCTGAGCGCATTTGTGCAGCCGATGCACCTATGGCAAGGTTTGTGTGGGAGGAATACCTAGACATTGATCCGTGGGAGCCAAACTGGCTACCGGACTTCACAAGACAGTATGGCTTGCTGTTGGACTCGACAGATTACCAGCCACTGGACTACTTCAGGGTGTTCTTTACTGAAGCTGCCTTTCAGCTACTGTCAGATGAGACAAACAGGTATGCAGAGCAATTTTTTGAATCGAGGGCTGTGCTTGCACCGCATTCTCGTTGTTCAAACTGGAAACCCACAACAAAACACAAGATGAAGGGCTTTGTGGCATTACAAATATACTAGACTGGGGATATAACTTCAGAGAGCATTGGTCCAAACATGCTTTGTCCCCTGGTGGCTTTGGACATGCTATGCCGCATGATTATAGGTACGTGTTCCTGCAAAGTGATTGTGAGCAACTGAGCTTCATAAATTCTGACACTAGTGATGAGGAGTTCTTGGGGTTTCCATAAAACTAGAAGAGTGCTTGAACCTTAAAATCTCTCCTTATTTGTTAATGACAGTGATGATGTTTCTTAATACAGCTGTTGAATTTACATGGTTGAAATATTATTCTGCTATATTTTATTAAACATATTAGTACACCATTTGGTTCAGAATATTTTTTTTCTTGTTTTCCTCCTCTAAACCTAGGTGCGTCTAATGGTCAGGTGCGTCTTATGGAGCAAAAAATACGGTTGCTGTACTCAAATTGTTTATTTTTTTTCTCTAAATGGCACCCCATTTATCACCAAGGACCACATTTCATCAGTTCTTCCATGTTCACAAAGAAATCCTACTGTTCATTTTTACATTTGCATATATTGGGTCTTCTTTTTTCATCTCCACAGTTGTACTGCCACATGCCATATTGTGTCAGAAGGTAAAGGAACACCCACTCTCCACCTCGCCACTACAACAAGCAATTGAAAATCAGGAGGAAATCGGCACTACATGGAGAACCAGCACATGTAGAATCTACTCATTACACAGCCACACTCATTTGTATTAGGACAAAGATGTACCATATAATTTAACACACTCACTTTTGGGAAATAAATGGAGAAAATGAGATAGTAGAAATATGTACAAATGTCAGTAATACAGGAACCTAGAGTAGCTTCCAGTAGCTGTGAGGCACCAGTGCTCACTGCTCCGCCACCAAGCTCATCCATCTCCTTACCACAAAGTTAAATTATAGAGTACTTCCTAGAAGGCCATTAAACTGTTAGACAAGAAACATTCAATCAGTGTGCATAATTAACCGATTACCTGAAGTGACAGTAATTATACTCAAATGCCAGTCAGCCGTTCTGTCAGGAAGGTGTTTACTATATATAGTGCTTAGTAACTGTCTAAAAAGAAGCTCCTTTATTAAAGCAGAGGACACATTATTGTGAGAGAGATTTCTTTCCTATCAATGTATAAATAGTGTTTTGTGAAAATTTGATATGCTTGTACATTTTTGATGTTCCACTTCCAAAAATGAAGTTCAGAATACAGTATGTTAAAAGAGGTATTTGTTTCTCTGATCTTCATCCTCACTGTGATAAACACTTTCAGGGTGAAAATAAAATTAATGAAATCCTTCAACTACAGAACTACAGAAAAGTTTAAATGCTGTGAATCTTCTGTTTCTTTGTGTCAGCTTTTGGAACAAGTCCCTTCTGTAGCAATAATATTTGTTAACCATTTGCACAGTTGCATGTTAAGTTTTATGAGCAGTCTTCTTGGTAGGGTAACTTTTAGTCATTTACGGTGGCTGGGAAATCTCCTGCAGGCTTGTGTTTCCAAATCTTACCACAGCCTTATGTTGGATTTACATCCATCCTTATCCAACCCGCTATATCCTAACTACAGGGTCACGGGGGTGTGCTGGAGCCAATCCCAGCCAACACAGGGCGCAAGGCAGGAAACAAACCCCGGGCAGGGCACCAGCCCACTGCAGGGCACACACACACCAAGCACATACTAGGGACAATTTAGGATCGCCAATACACCTACCCTGCATGTCTTTGGACTGTGGGAGGAAACCACAGGACCCGGAGGAAACCCACGCAGACACGGGGAGAACATGCAAATTCCATGCAGGGAGCACCCGAGAAGCGAACCCAGGTCTCCTAACTGCGAGGCAGCAGCACTACCACTGCGCCATCATGCCGCCAATTTGGATTTACATCTGGACCTTAAAGGTGGCACTCATTGTATTGTGTATTACTACACTATTTAATTATTAGTTTTATTTTTTATTTGTGAAGTTATGCTGTTTCTTCTCATAGCTTTCTCTGTACATTTTGTCAACTTTCCTCATTGCAGATTAACCTTCACTCACCTCACTCCTGACTGTAGACTCAGTGTGGCACTGGCAAAGTACATCCTGTTAAACCCCTTCTTGAGGCTTTGTCTGGGATCAGATTTGATTGTCCTACAAAACACCAGGCTGTTTAAGAGAATTATACTTCTGAGCTCAAAGGCATTAATAAAGTAGATCCAGCAGAGTTCTTTCAACGTAACGGTGAATCATGTACTCGAGGACACAAGTGGAAATTAAAGGGAAGTGCATGCAGGACTGAAGCTAGAAAGCACTTTTTATGCAAAGAGTTTTGGAAATATAGAACAAACTACAGAGATATGCATTTGAAGCAGAAACCTTGACAACCATTAAAAAGTATCTGGAGATATTAGGGCAGCTTATCTATTAGCTAAACAAATACCCTTGATGGACTAAATGGTTTCCTCTCTTTTTTGTCAAAACTCTTATGCTCTTGATAGCTCTATATTGGCATAGTATGATTGCATGTGTCATCATTTTCTTATTCAGAGCAACTTTTAATATTGTGATAATCCTTATTTTAGAGAGGTAAGTGTGATATAGTGGATAAAACATGGAATTTTAAACTCAAAGTTGGCCAGTTGAATTCCCTCAACTCGCTATATGAACTTGAGCATGTTACATAACCTGCCTGTGTTCCAGCTGTAAAAAATGTATACATAAATAATTGTAATTTATTGTGAAATTTGTTTATTTACAAAGATGTCAGCAAAATGGATGATAAAAATAATGCAAAAAGAGTAACTGACAAAAAATACTGTATTTCCTACAGAAAAGAGCATATATTTGAAGCAGCCTTCATCTAATGTATCCATGGGTTGGGATTGGGCAGGGTTCCATATTTGGACAGGAGGCCAACCCTTTCAGAGGCACAAGAAGAAAGGCAGAACATGCCAGTCTAGAAGTGGCTTTCCACCAGGGTTGGACTGAGGAACAACACCCGGCTGGGAAGCCAGTGTGATGGAAGGACAGGGGGAGATAACTAGGCAGGGCTACATGCGCCTCCTGACACATTAGGTGGCAGCATCCCTGGGCAGCACTACCAGTATGTATGCCCATAAGGCATGCTAAAAATTATAGCCCCATGGGACAGCCTTGATGTTTTCTGGGGGTGCCATCAGAGGGTGCTGTAGGGATCTGTAATCCCTGCTTTCGGGCATTTTTACTCGACCCGTAAGTGCTTCCAACAGTCTGTTCCCTACAACTGGAAGTACTCCTTGGTCTAAGATAAGAAAGCCATTCGGCCTCATGTAGATGAGTTGGAGTCGAGAGAGGAGCTGGACAACGCTTGCCTGGAAGTACTTGAAGTATAAAAGAGAGACAGATGAGAAAAAATGAACATTTGTGATTAAACAACGTGTGAGAAGCCTTTCTGTAGGGTATTTTGGTTAATAAACTTTGAATTTGAGCACAGGACTTGTAGTTGGGTTTGGAGTGCTGCAACACCCCTACTGGTCACACCATACATCATGGTTTGTTCCACATTATCACTATTTTGCTAGAAAAAATATTATTGAACACATCTGTGGGAGAAAAGCAGATCTGTGGACTGGATGGTTAGTGTAATCATTGTGGCCTAGCAGCTAAGGAAATGCACTTTAAAGTCCACTATATGGTCAAAAGTATGTGTACACCCGTCCAAATTATTGAGTTTAGGTGTTTCAGTGTTACACATCATTAAAAAATGCATAAATTCAAATCACATAACCATGCAATCTCCATTGACAAACACAGGCTGAAGAATGGGTTGACTTTAACAGTACTCACCTTGTTTTCTGCTTATATATCAATATGGAAAAGTTTCAGGAAAAGAAAACGCCATTAGCCACAAAACATTCTTGTGACCTGGCCGAAGCAGGAGATTTAATGTTAATAGTTCTTGTGCATGTATTGCAATTGCGATGTTTCTTTTGGAAGTATTGCCTGCATCATGTAAAAAAGCTTTTAGTTAGCCATATGGCAATCAATTGCATTTGCATTAATTATAGTTCTGATTTTTTTTTTTGTTTTCTCTAAATTTTAGCTTACGCCGAGACACTGTACAGTTACAGATTTTTTTTTTTTTTTTGATTTAATAAGTCAAGCTCTGTAATGAGCCACAGCCACTGTTGCTATGCTGTCATCACATTCTTGCTTCAGGCAATCAGCCAGGTGCCCCTGCGATAAATGTTCCTGTAATTTCCCATCACATGCTACCAGTTTGTACTGTAACTTATAGAAGCTGAAGGGGGTGTTGCAGTGTCTCTACAGAAAGCACGACTTCCTGCAATCATCTGCTCAAGACTAGAAGCACACAGCGATTTTTCACCTCCCATCTTTGCTCACTTCTAATCTTGTTGCCTTGTGAGTAGTCAGACATTGGTGTGTCCACCTTCAGACCACTTTGAGAACGCCTTTGCCAGGTCATATTGTATGTACTATATAATGTTGCACTCCACAAACATCACTTAAAGATGATCTTCTTGAACTCCTAGTTTCTAAAATTTGCTAGCAGCTCTCTTCTCTTGTTAAGTACATCTTGGGGTCCTCACAGTGGTGCCCTTAAAGCTTTCATTTTTCTGAAGTGACCAAATTTAGCAGCAAAAGATCATAAACAGTTTATCAAAAGAAAGGAGATCTTTCAGTACATTAAGATAGGTAGGTCTTCTGATAGCTAAGTTGTCCCAATATTTCATCCAGCTCTTCAGCTTCCTTTTATAATCTTTGTGTTCTGGTCTTTCTTTACACTTTGAAGCAGGTTTTAAAGAAAAATACATTGAAATCCAATTCAAAAAAAGTACATTTAAAAAATATGTATGTATTCTTTGAATTTGTTCCATGTGAATAGTTTTGAAGGAGGTAGTGAGTATAGTAGAAGAGGGTCCAGGGTGATCAGTTGTGGTGGATGATTTCAAAGTTGGGGATTGGTGCAACCCTGGGTGAACACCAACCCCAACCCACATTGGCTTATTATCCACTGGTGTTAGTAGTACAACATTTTATTGAAAGTGTTATTTTCTATGGGGGCATTCAGGCATTTACACTACTTTTCACTCTTAAAAGTCTTCTGTTACACTGTACTTATCTTGATGCTTGTACAGTATCAATAAGCATAAACAAATGTCCATGTCAGTAATAATAATGATGTGGAGACTCAACTCCTTTGTTCACATGTACATTATGAATAAAACTGCCACCACCTTCTCTGGTTTACCTGAAGAGGCTAAGCAACATGCCACAGACCTCTCTGGCACCCCCAGTGGTCATGCTGACACAGTGTCATGTTTACATGCTTCTACCGGACAGCTCCATAAGAAAATCTTATTAAATTCACTTTATTTTAGCATAGCGTTCTTCAATGAGTGCAAGCTTCAAAGCACTCTGTAACAAGTTCACAGGTAAATGCAATTACACACTTTAAGACTATTCTTTAAATAATTATTAAACTGTAAAGACACAGATTTGTTTAAACCAGGGGTCCCCAACTCTGGTCCTGGAGGGCCACAGTGGCTGCAGGTTATCATTCTAACCATTTTCTTAATTGGTGACCAGTTTTTTCTGCTAATTAACTCCTTTCCCTTTTGTTTTAATTGACTTGCTTTTTAAGGTTTGTTCCCCTGAATGTCTTCATCGTTCCTCTGAATTGCTTCACTTCTTTCCTTAAATGGCACCCAAACAGAAATGAAATGTGAAGTGAGTGAGCCAACAGATGACCAACTAAGTCAGGGTCTCAAACTCCAACCAGTTTCACTCCAAGCAGTTGCTTAATTAGGCGCCAACTCTTGTTATTTAAACCCATTCTTTAATTCCATGGCTTGTTGCTGCTCTCATTGTGCAATAGCAGACATTTCTGAAATTATTGATTTTCTTTTTTCTAAGGGCACTGTTAAAATGTTTTTGGGACCTGAGCAGATCAACATTTCTGAGACCTTCATCTTTCTTTATTTTCACATAATATATGGTGGACAATAAAGGGTTCTGAGTCTTCAATAGAAAGTCCATTAAAATGAATTCAAAAGAAGTTAATTAGCAGCAATTAAGAAAAGGGTTAGAATGAAAACCTGCAGCCACTGTGGCCCTCCAGGACTGGAGTTGGGAACCCTTGGTTTAAACCGACATTGAAATTGTTTAACATAAATGAAACCTAACATTATCTGTCACTTAATTGACAGACTGTTGAACTATGACTAGTCGACAATTACAGTCATATGAAAAAGTTTGGGAACCCCTCTTAATTCTTTGAATTTTTGTTTATCATTGGCTGAGCTTTCAAAGTAGTAACTTCCTTTTAATATTTGACATACCTTATGGAAACAATAGTATTTCAGCAGTGACATTAAGTTTATTGGATTAACAGAAAATGTGCAATATGCATCATAACAAAATTAGACCGGTGCATAAATTTGGGCACCCCAACAGAGATATTACAATACTTAGTTGAGCCTCCTTTTGCAAATATAACAGCCTCTAGACACCTCCTATAGCCTTTGATGAGTGTCTGGATTCTGGATGGAGGTATTGTTGACCATTCTTCAATACAAAATCTCTCCAGTTCAGTTAAATATGATGGCTACCGAGCCTGGACAGCCTGCTTCAAATCATCCCATAGATTTTCGATGATATTCAAGTCAGGGGACTGTGATGGCCATTCCAGAACATTGTACTTCTCCCTCTGCATGAATGCCGATGTAGATTTTGAACTGTGTTTTGGGTCATTGTCTTGTGATAATATCCAACCCCTGCGTAACTTCAACTTTGTGACTGATGCTTGAACATTATCCTGAAGAATTTGTTGATATTGAGTTGAATTCATCTGACCCTCGACTTTAACAAGGGCCCCAGTCTCAGAACTAGCCACACAGCCCCACAGCATGATGGAACCTCCACCAAATTTGACAATAGGTAGCAGGTGTTTTTCTTGGAATGCGGTGTTCATCTTTCGCCATGCAAAGCGCTTTTTGTTATGAGCAAATAACTCAATTTTTGTCTCATCAGTTCAAAGCACTTTGTTCCAAAATGAATCTGGCTTGTCTTAATGAGCATTTGCTTACAACAGGTGACTCTGTTTGTGGTGTGAGTGCAGAAAGGGCTTCTTCCTCATCACCCTGCCTATACAGATGTTCTTTGTGCAAATTGCGCTGAATTGTAGAACGATGTACAGATACACCATCTGCAGCAAGATGTTCTTGCAGGTCTTTGGAGGTGATCTGTGGGTTGTCTGTAACCATTCTAACAATCCTGCACATATGCCGCTCCTGTATTTTTCTTGGCCTGTCAGACCTGCTGGGTTTAACAGAAACTGTGCCTGTGGCCTTCCATTTCCTGATTACATTCCTTACAGTTGAAACTGACAGTTTAAACCTCTGAGATAGCTTTTTGTAGCCTTCCCCTAAACCATGATACTGAACAATCTTTGTTTTCAGACCTTTTGAGAGTTGCTTTGAGGATCCCATGCTGTCACTCTTTAGAGGAGAGTCAAAGGAAAGCACAACTTGCAATTAACCACCTTAAATACCTTTTCTCATGATTGGACATACCTGTCTATGAAGTTCAAGGCTTAACGAGCTAATCCAACCAATTTGGTGTTGCAAGTAATCAGTATTGAGCAGTTAGTTACATGCATTCAAATCAGCAAAATTACAAGGGGACCCAAATTTTTGCCCAGCCAGTTTTTCACATTTGATTTAATTTCATACAACTAAATACTGCTTCACTAAAAATCTTTGTTCAGAAAACACCCCAGTACTCAGATGTTCCTAGGAAATGAAAGACATACCACTGTTATCTTTTTTGTTGAAAGTAGACTAAATTATTATGCAGGCTGAGAGGGGTTCCCAAACCTTTTCATTTGACTGTATATAATAACTTAGAAATGCGTGGAACATCCTAACTACTGAAACTCCAGCTTCACACAATGATGGAAGCTACCTTTAAAGACAAGGACTTTAAAATAAGATGGCCTTAGTACTGGACTCAACAAAAGTCTTTATTGCCCTATTTCTGTTGCAGTGCTCAGTGAGTTTTGTGATAACAAGTCACAGGAGGACTCTTATTTGAGCTGTCTGGTTGATGTGTCCAAATTCTATCGAGTTCTGTCTGAGGGGAGGCGCACTTTCCTCTGCTATGCAGCACCTGTGTGTTGCTGCATTTTAGTGTCATATGTGCCGTCCTAAACACTGAAGTTTCCCCTGCCTTTCTCACTCCTCTCTTACAGTTAAAATAAAGTGTGAGTGCAAACATTAAGCAAGAGTTCAGCTTGAAGTCTTGTAACAGTAGAACACTTTTTGAGATTTATTAATCTTAAAATACCATATCTCAAGAAGTACAATTTAGTCAAAAAAAACAGTCACTGCAGACATTCTTAAACATTCATATTAGAACTTACAAAAATCTTAACACTCTACCCATACAGTTCAGAGAGCCATATGAACAAAAGGCCCATTATGAAATAAATTCTTATACATTCAAAGATGTTTATGGAAAAACATAGTTTTGCACTTGGAGTGGAGGAGATAGAAACGGCAATTATTGTTTCAAGCCCAGCTCCTTTTTCACTAAGATATAGGACTAATATCACTTCTTTCAAACACATACTGTACTGATCTGTTAGAAGTATTGCTGTTGAAAGTTTAAGTTCAAATTGCTAGTATTCCATTTCATTCCATTAAATGTAGAACTACTGAAATTATCTTCGAGACTGCCTGACTGCAGTCTCTTCTGTCTGCTCCTTATAATTTAATTTTCATCGAGTGCATTCATCATTTTGTCAGTTTTCACTATTCAGCCGCAAATGACAGTAAAGGAACCAACCATGATGGGAGGCCGGTCTATCCCAGGACACATTCACAACCTCACTTATGACAGCAATCTTTTGTTGTTACCAGTTAAGTATAACTACCATGGAAATATGAGAAGAACATGCATACTCAACAAAAGATGAGTCCAAGTTATTACTTATTGATTATTTGATATATTTTTCATCTTAAAAGACACTGGGATCCATGTTCTTTGACAGGGAATGACTATGCCCCCCTGTATGACTTCTTGTTAGTTTTAATTGATGGTTAGTGTAGTCATTGTGGCCTAGCAGCTAAGGAAATGCACTTTAAAGTCCACTATATGGTCAAAAGTATGTGTACACCCGTCCAAATTATTGAGTTTAGGTGTTTCAGTGTTACACATCATTAACAAATGCATAAACTCAAATCACATAACCATGCAATCTCCATTGACAAACACTGGCTGAAGAATGGGTTGTACTCAAGGGCTCAGTGACTTTAAACATGGGATTGCCATAGGATACCACCTTTGCCATAAGTCAGTACGTGAAGTTTTTGCTCTGCTAGATCTGGCTCAGGCAGTTGTAAGTGCTATTATGAGAAGTGGAAGCACTGAGGAGCAACAGCAGCTCAGCAACAAAGTGTAAACCACGCAAACTCACAGTGCTGGCCAAGTGTAGAAGTATGAACAGAGTATGTAAAAATATCCTCTCCTGTGTTGCATCACTCAAAACAGAGTTCCAAACTGCCTCTGTAAGCAACATCAGCACAAGCATTATGCACCGAGAGCTTCATAAAATGGGTTTCCATGTCTGAGCAGCAGTACACAAGCCTAAGACCTCTACAGGATATATGCAATGACAAGAATCAGCTGGGGTGGAGTAAAGCATGTTGCCACTTCTCTGTGGAGCTGTGGTAACGTGTTCTCTGGAATGATGAATCACACTTCACTATCTGCCAGTCTGATGGATGAATCTGGGTTTGAGAATGCTATCTTCTGGCCTGCCCTACATAGTCCGTACTCTGAAATTTGGTGAAGGAAGGATAATGGTCAGTTTTTCACGGTTTGGGTTAGGCCCCTTGGTTCCAGTGAAGGCTACAGCCTGCAAAAACATTTTGAACAGTTATGCACTTAAAACATTGTGGCAACAGATTGGCAAAAGTACTTTTCCATTCCAGCATGTCCGTGCCCCCCTGCACAAAGCCAGGTTCATAAAGACTTGGAGAAACTCTAATGACTTGCACAGAGTCCTGAAATCAGTCCTATTGAACACCATTGGGATGAATTGGAATATTGATTGCAAGCTAGGTCTTCTCCTCCGATATCGTTCACTGACCTCACAAATGCTATTTTGGCTGAATGTGCACAAATTCCCACAGACACATTCCAAAATCTTGTGGAAAGCCTTGGCTGAAGAATGGAGTCTTTTATACGTACAAAGACTTGGTCAACTCCATAGTAATGCCCATGGCTTTGAAATGGGACCTCCAACAAGCTCATATAGGTGTGATGGTTAGTTGTCAGGTGTCCACAAAGTTTGGCCATATATAATAAAAGTAAACATAAAAGGTGCTATACACACGGTAGATGGATAGGTAGAAGAGGTACTGTATAAGATATTGATTGCTAGACATGAAAAGCACAATGATAGAGATGAGTGAGTGAGTGTGAGGAAAAGCACTATATCATAGACAGATTGACAGATAGAAAGGACAATGTATTATCAATGTATGATTGATAGGCTGATATAAAGACACTTTAACAGGTAGGTGGGTAGATATGTGAAAGGCACTTTATATGACATTGACATGAAACATGCTATATTGAATTCCCATTTTTGACTCACTGCATGACTCTAACTGTATTACTAAATCTGGTCTAAAATGACAAATTGGAACAATTTTACTCTTTTTTTGTTTTGCTTTTATCTAAAGCCTGATAGTCACGTTTCAGGAAGTGGTGGTGTGTCCTGTTATTGACCTATGTCTGTCCAGGATTTTATGGTGCCTTGTGCCCACTATTGCCAGCTGCATGACCCAGAGCTTAAGCAGACTTGAAAAAGAATGGCTGGATTTTACCTGGCACAACTCTCAAACCAATTTAAATTTGTTCCATATTTCCACGGTTGGAGACCTGACTGGTTAATCAATGTGCTCAGGGTTCTACAGAGCCAACAGCCTTGTTTTTACAGCTCTTTGACTTAGCTGCTAGGCCACATTCTTTACTCAGAATTGTAAAGAAGTTTAAGTTCACTCACCAGGGCAGTGCATAAAATGATATTTAATTTTAAAGTCTATTTTATTCTGTAACTTGAACACTTTTTCACTTCTTGGCAAGCAAGAAGAATGAAAACACCTGATGCTACTGCTGTATCAAAAGCAGCATTTATGATTATCTTCTGGTACTTGCCATTAGTACACCTAAACTGCTGTATGTCTGTTGGTGTGTTTTGCAATGATACATGATAATATGCTTTTCCCTTTCTCACTCTGTTTATGCCTTTAGTACCACAGTTTTCAGCGAGAGAATTAACCACATCAAGGTCTGTGCTGAAAACCAGTCAGTGGCAGATTCTTGTGCTGCACACCAAAAACAAGGGGACCTGTGGTCTTATGCTGCTTTTTTATAAGGGAAAGAAGTAAAGTAAGACATTTGCACTGCATGCCAATGAAGTCTTTTGCAACGCTGCTTTGTTCTTGGTGCTGGTGTTGTTTGAATTGAATGTAATGATCAAGGAAAGGCGCTTCTTTTTATCCTGTTTGTGGGACAGATAAGCTGACAGCTGGAGTGATTTATGCCGGGGTTTGGGAAGAGGCCAGGGCGCTGGGGAGAGGCAGCAAAGGAGGAGAGTTGTGATTGGATTGCTGTGCACAGGCAGCTGCCAGCAGGGCTCGGCTGGAATGTGGAGTCAAGTCTTTCAAAGTTATACATAGATAGAAGCGCGCAGTGTTGAATCTTGAGCCAGCTTCTAATTTCAGCTCCCTGTCTGCTAACCCTGGCTATACTCTTCTTCTGAACCCCTATTGCTACCAGGTGCAAGATTAATGTTACAGGAATTGTGTGTGTAGGTACATGCATGCATGTGTCAAAAGTAGCACTGCTATGGTGAAGTGAAAAAGGGAAGGCTATCCTGGTGTGGCAGTTCACAACGGTAAGAAGCTGAGCAGCATGGTGCATACAGTTGGGTGAGTAAGCACGAAGATGAACAGGAGAAAATCTTGTCTCATTCAAATATCTTTTTCATTCTTTTCAACATAGTTGAGTTTTTATTGTTACTGCTATGTGAACATGAGTATATGTCTAATTATTTTTTACTTTTTTACATAAATGTTTTGTGCCCATTTACTATTCCTTTTGAGGTGTCTGCTAATAAGCTACAAAAGGTTGCTTACTGTAATGGAATATGTTTAACTGCGAATGGAAAAACTTGACGTTGTAGTGTTGTTATTAATGCAAAAGGAATTAAATGTAGCATGTATGACTCACTGGTTTCATATGGTAGGATTGTGTAAACACTGCTGTCAGACACTGAAGCAGCACGTAATAAATATTCACTTTTTAGCAGGTGTATGTTAGAATGGGATAGTCTGATTCTATTTGTGGTAGGCTTTTTTATTGGTAATCTGGGACATACTGAAATTCTTGTTCTGTTAATTTTTGGTTTCCATTGGATATTTCTGATTTACCCATAATTACAGATTCCATGCAAATATATATATATAAAAACCTCAGTCATCCAGCCTATATTTTTATTTTATGCTGAGCCTTATTCTAAGGTGCTTTATATAAACAGCTCTACTTGCTCAGACACATAATTGGTAATGGGTGAAATGGTGTTTATTTTTGAAATCTATTCAAATTATGCCCATTTTTAATAAAAATAAGGTTCAGTATTCAAATGATAACAGATTAAGTTGCTGGTCCCTGTGGGCTAAATAATTCATTCTTTGCTTGAGATCCTGGTAGTAACTAAAATTACATCCATTCCTCATCTTATCCAAAATAAAAACTGAAACTGAATCATCCAGTCCTTATCCAGTTATGGCAATAACTGTAATGACAGAAACTACATTCACTTCTCATCTTGTCCCAATTCAGTCCTAGTTAACCACTGAAACAGCTGTTTATTCTTATCAGTCCTAGTAAGCAAGGGAAGTTGGAGTTGTCACATTCTGTATGTGCCTGTGGTGTGGTTGTGCATGATACCCTCAGCAGGGTTTGCGGTTGTGGATTTACTAATTCTAGGGTGTCTTGTGTCACGTCACTATCCTGTCATATTCAAAGTGATGTAAACCTTCAGGCTTACCCATTTCACACAATGATTTTCACATGTATAATCTGCAAGAGCCATCGTATTTGTGACTACATTTTATGTAAATATCAGGATGGCAACCTTTGACAGGCTGGTATGCCTAATAAAGTGAAAGCATAGTTTAAAATGGTATGTCTGTATTCTGAGTCTTTTTACAAAATAATTGCTTGAAGCTGTTTGATAACAAATGAAAATATCGTAAAGTGTAATGTCAGTGTATCCATTGATAACCTACCACAACATAATCAACAGTCTCAAACCTGTTTGACTCAATTCTGGCTTTCCCAAAACATTGGACTTAAGGAAGAATCCAGCTTTAGATGGGGTGCTAGCCCATTGCAGGGTGGTCTCGCACGCACACATAGTGCCAGTTTGGAGTCACCTGTTATCATAACACATAGTTTTTAAGGTGTGAAAGGAAATCCCAGGGAGACAAAAGAAGAACATGTAGATTCCACACAAGTAACTGCCAGACATGGTTTTCAAACACAGGTTGTTCATTGCATGAATCTTCTTGCAATCATTGAAGTATTGATTTTGCAATCATTTGCCTCACATTGCAGAAGTGTTGTCAGTATTTGGAATGATTTTGGCCTTTGATCTGTGGTTTAGCTTTAAAATTCTTCATCATTCACTTTCCACCTAAGCCTCCTCAGACATGCTGCACTCCTATGTAGTAACCTTGCAGCATTAGGGCATCAGGGTACATACAGCAATAGATCAGAAGCGTGCTGTTGCTCCTCTGTATGAAATAAACTGTTTATATTTCTTCTTAAATACCGCACACTTTTCTTTCAATGCTGGCACAGTAATGTATTATATGGATAAGAGAGCTGCAGAATGACAGAACAACACTGAATAGAAAACTGTGGTTTAAGGGAAGAAGCGGGAGAGCTTTATGAATGGAACTGGAGTTGTTTCGCTGCTCAGGTGTGTGTTTTACCTTGAAGCAGTACTTGTACATTTCAAACATTTCATTTCCAAGCCCAAATCCAAGTTAAGACCTGCTTTGCCACAGGCAGTGAAAAAAAAGGCCAAAATGCCATTTCTCACAGCAGCACTCACTCTGAGTCAACTTCATTAATCTCCATCTCTTTCATAATGTATGGTGCCATAAATACATGTAGTCACATTTATTGTCGTCATTGCAGTTTTAAACCTGTTTTAAAAGAATTGTAAAACGGAAAAGGATGACCATCTGATTGTATTGCTTTTAGTCAGACATAAGGCAGAAGCCAAATCTGGATGAGGTTGCAGTGCATCATAAGGCATCAGTTTAAATTATAGCTTCAAAAATTGTAAAGATAAGAATCGTAAAACATAGCATTTAGACAAAGTGATTCGCTCTTAAAAGCTACTGATTTATTGCAAATCCTTTAGAAACGACAACCCCTAATCTTTAAGGTATGACCACACTACTACATTTTCATTTAAAAATAGCTTTATTAAACTAAAATATAAAATGATCTCTGGCAACACTTGTGTTTTCACATTGCTTATGAAAATATTTCTGTCCATACTAAGATAACCCAAAATGCATATGATGTAGCCTTTCACCTACACTGGGAATGCACTGCATTGGCAAAAAAATCCTTGAAGGGATAGTACACCAACGGTCACCGAATTAATATCAAAATTGTAGTCACCATTAAATCATTTTCCCCTTGCGCATGAATACAGCATTCAAACTGCACAAAATACAATGCAACTTAGCAACACAAACGCCACGGAAAGCAACTATTCTGTGTCTGCTATGTTGGAATATGAATTTCTTCTGTGAAGCTTGACAAATCAGGGAATTAGCCATTGCAATGTACAGTATTGAATCAGAGAAGGGCTACGTGATAGTCCAATTAGAGCGCAATTAGAGTCTGAATTTTCACAAATCTTCACTTTCACCTATCCATATTAAAATGACAAGTCAACGTTTCTAGAAGCTGATGGGTCTGGAGAGTGTTTTCAAAAGTCTCAGTTTTGTGGTTTATAAATGCAGGCATAGTTTGAACGAAAGTTGAAAACAGAGACTAATGTATGTGTTTTTAAATGAAAACATAGTAGTGTGGATACACCATCATTTAGCTTGCTACATCTTTCCACAGAAATCTTACCCTTCGGTTCTTTATACCACTGCTATTTTCAGGCCATGCTACAGTTTTGCTGGACACTCCGAAACAGTTTAGCATTTCATCTTGAACCATTCCTGTATGCTTTTTTATACTTAGGTTAAGGTGAAGTTTTTTTTTATTTTGTATGAAATTTTGTATAAAATTGGTCTTATCTGTTGCATCTACAAAAACAAGAATAAAAAGCAAAAATCAAACACATTTACATAATATAAAAACAATTCTTTGCTAACTACATCTAGTAGTTGACAAAGGCTTCACCTAGACATATTCATCATACTTGTGAAGACCAAGACTACTTTGCTATTTGTGATTTTTTTTTTGGCTAAAAAGCCATATGGCCAAATGGGATGTGGAAGAAAAGAATTTTTGGAGTGGTCTCTGATGTACTTCAGGAAACTGTATGTAATGGATAGTGTGATCAGCTGAAATGATTTCTGATTTCCTCATTATCACTCTCTGACATGTATTTATACCAAATCATCCACATCGGCTGCAATAGTATTTGGTTGACTGTTTTGAAACCTGTTGGAACTTTTTTAAAATTTATATTTATCATGCTAAACCTGGTATTGAAGCTGAAATTTGTTTTGAACTGCCAAAGTGAAATTGTTTCATTAGTGAGGACCCGAAGAAGTGAGTAGTCAAAAGTTGAGCCAATTTTGTTAAACAGGAAATCAAAGATATCTTTCTTCTAAACCAAAACACTGATCAAGAATTAAAGTCATTAAGTGAGAGATGTTGTTTGTAAACCAAAAAAAAAAAGAAACTTCTAAAGAATTGCTAAACCACACAATATTTATCCAAAACTCAGAAACCGTGAGACTCAGAAAACTACATAGACATATAGTTGAAGCAAAAAACTTGACAACCCTTCAGAAGTTTCTAGGACAGCTATTAGCTAAGCAAACAAGCCTGATGGACTAAATGGTCTCCACTCATTTGTCATTTTTCTTATGTTTTAATGTTCTTAAGTGACTTGCATTCAAACCTGAAATGATGTGTGAAAGTCAAAAAAGAACTTAAGAATTCCCACAAAAAACTGAAGTAAATCCTAGCTCATAACAAAAGTGACTACAGACTTCATCATGCTATGACAAAAAGACAGATAAGATTCTGTTCCTCTTTAAACTATCAAAATTTATAGAGGAAACATCTGAATTTAGATATTTCTTGTATTTAAATTCCAGGATAGTTTATTATTGATGTGAGTTAATTGATATGTATTATTCTTACTGCCTCTTCTATTACTGTGAGTGTGAATACACGGTGGATTTAGCAAGTACTCTGACCTCTTCAATTTTTATCTGTATTTCAGTCTTGTGCCAAAATCATTTAAATTCATTTTCTCCCATGTCAAGCAACACTCAGTACCCCAGAATGACGATACAAAAGCAAATATCTGTCTCTAACATGACAATAGTGTATTTTTGACATGGAAAGGGAGTTATTATTGCACCAACTACTAAACAGTCCACATGGCTGAAGTAGTAGCATTCGCAGATATTGTGCCAATCATCCTATCCTATCACCACTGTGCCATCAGCATGCTTTATAAATGGATAATGTTCTTATCTGGGTTACTGGTATAAAGTGTAAATTGAGAGACAGAACGCAATAATATGGAACACCTGTGTTTGACTTAGTACTCATTGGAAAAACTGTTCTGTATTAGGTTTGTGAACATTTATAAGAAAATCCCAAATCCATAATGTCATATGGCATATGAATTGATATTCATAGTAGTCAATTTATCCATTAATATATGAGGCTGAATCATATTAAATACAGAAACAAATCCTGAAATTATGTTTTCACATAGGATCCAGGCTTCCTAAAATAAATAAAGTTAAATAAATAAAAAGAGTTGATATTTGTAAGATGATCAGCAGCATGACCTCTGCACTTCTTTGCACAGCAAGCAAATTGATGGTTCTCTTGGGTGAATTGAAGCTGTGCCATTAAGTTGTTCTTCACCAAATGTTCAAAACATTTTATTTGTTTGGAAATGATGACTACTCGAATATAGACATTCAGACTGCTTGGTTTGGTAGCCTTAGGAACTGAAGTAATAATTCACTGTTTCCATAACTTGTTAAAAAGTAATTGAAACCCTAGAGAGAGCTGTTTGAAGTAAGACTTCAGGGACCAATGTGAAATGCCATCTGATCAAACTGCCCTGTTGGTTTTTACCTGGTACACAGATCTATACACTTAAGCTTTGCTAAACTCCATCCCAGAAATATTTCTGTCATTTTTCTCAGGTGTCTAGATTGTTAGCTTTTAACCACCTCTTAACTTTTTTCTGTATAAATGATTTTATTTTTTTAAGGGGACTTGTTTATTTTCCTCTGTAAAACCTGTTTTTCTTTCTACCGAACTCTTCCAGAAAGTATGCTGTTTTTCCAAAAGAACTGCTTTAATATCTCTGATGTTCTATCACTGACTATTTGGGTACACTTTTGTAGTTTTTTGTCAGTGATCTTTAACTGGCAGAATCTCACATACTTTGTGACAGTATGTGAGTAAAAGCCAGTAAAAGCCACCTCATCCAGTGTCGGTGAGAACATCAGCACATCAAAGTCAGTGCAGGAGAGGCATTTATTACGATACAATGTAAATGACATCATGGTCACACCCAGAGCTGCTTTGCAAAGGGATTTTTAAGCTCCAGAGATATTTCTGTAGCATTTGTTCAGTTACTCCGCTGGCAGTAATAATAAATATACCAATGGCAGTTTGGTAACATGGATTCCAGTTCCCATATCATAGGACCTAGGTGTCCAGTTTTTTATAATTGCATGAATCATTTCAACTGCAACTTCCAAGTCTGTACCTCTGAAATATTAACTATTGTAAAAATATCTGGTTAAAGTAGCCCTGTGAATAGTATGGATAAAGTCCAAGAGTAAGTAGTTCAAAGCTCGGAGAGCAGATATATTCTCTGACAATGACATTATTGCACCACCTATTATTGACATACAGACAGACTTTACCACCTGCGTGCTTACAAGAAGCTGAGTTCCTACCATGCTGTTCTATCTATTCCATTGCCTGTATCTGAGCTGATATTTATAAAACAAAATTTACTGCTTTCCAGTTATTCATAAAACAATTGTCATGATCATCTGGACCTTTTTTATATTTATTTTATTCATTTTTTACAGCCTTTTAATTGGCTTCTATAAATAATGGAGGTATATTTTGGATCCTCATTTGTAAAACTTTTGTGGATTAATGCGTGAAAATATGTGCATGCCAATAAAACAGGTTAAAGCGTACACCCCAAAAAAAATCTGATGTGTAAAACCTGGCATACACACATTTCTTTGCAATGTATCTTTTATATATCAAAATCTCCTTGTAAATGTGTGTATGAGAATATACTTCAAACAGACATGAAGCATTCTAATCAACCCCATACATGAGCAATCATCATGCTGCAGAACTTCATTGGCTGGCAGAGCAGCCTCACACCTAAAGCATCAAGTCATCGCCACTTGCATTCAAGAGTACCTGGCTGTGCTCCACAACTAAGAGCATAAGATCGTGTGTTGCATTACAGTGCTTCTCCTCTGTGTTCTGGGGTTCCAGAAAAGGTGCCAGGCACCAGTGTCTGAGCAGGTAGCCACTTTCACCTGGAACATGTAATGACGTGATTACTTTTATAATGAATAGCACAGGCCATATGAAAAACTGAGGGTTCATCCAGTTACCACATACATTGCCATCACATTCAAAATAAATCAATCATGGATTGACCCTGGCCACTGAGCCTCGATGCATCACAGATGACTTGTACAGTAATGGAATGTCATCTGCAGGTTCTTCTGCTGGCAGAGAGTTGCGATAGTCCAGGCATGCCAAGACCAAAGCCTGGACTAAGAGTCCATGTCTGGTCTGATCTTGCAGTTGTTGTATAGAGTGAATCTGCAAGGCCAAGAGGAAGTTGCAGCATGGTCACTGAAGGACAGCTGGTCACTGAGCATTTCCCTATGGTTGCAAAAGGCTTGGTGGGTTTTAGCGATAGTAAGCCGAGCTCAACATACATGGGGTGCTGAATTGATAGACAGCATTGGATAACAAGGTGGTCCATCTTTGCCAGATTGAGCTGGAAAGAGTCTTACTTAATTCATGTTGCAGTATCTGTGAGACATGTACAAATCCTAGCTGATGTTGTTTGGTCCTCTGGAGGGAATGACAAGCACAGCAATGTATCAGCATAGCACTGATATGGAAAACTGTGGAATTGGATGATAATGAGGCCTAGTGAGGTGGTGTTTAGAGAAGAAAGGAGAGGGCCCAGCACCAATCCTTGGGGCATGACTTGACTAATGTACCCTTGACGTCATTCCTATGCCTAAGAGATAGGACTCAAACCACCTGAGGGCAGTCTCAGTTGTGCAAGAAGGACATATTTTCAGCTACAGTATATAAATCTAAATAGGGAAAGAACTGTGGTGGGGTCAAAATGTCAGCTTTCACTTTTCAGTTGAGTTTCTGCCATCTCTAAGTACGTTTTGATAATTCTTGAAGTGATACAGAATGTGACATCTGTCTTTTACTGCATTCACATCTTCTTCTTCGTCTTTCGGCTGCTCCCGTTAGGGGTCGCCACAGCGGATCATCTTCTTCCATATCTTTTACTGCATTCACATCCTATTGAAATTTTTGTAACTGCTGCTTGTGATATCTAACCTTCTCACTTCATTTTGTTCAGGTGATAATTACCAGTCATCCTTTAAAAAAAAACAAAAAAAAAAAAAAAGCAAGGTTACTGTTGATTGGCTGCTTGGCCGGCACAAAAAAAACCCAAAACAATTATCAATTTTTTTGGTGAATAAAAAGTAAATATGTTAAGTGTGGCTTATTTTATTTCAAATACAATTCAGCAACAAAAATGCATTATCTGGCTGATCTGATTATGATTTTTTTTTTATATTATCAAACAATAAGGTCAGCCTTACATCACTACTCTGGTAATTCAGGCAGCCCTTTTTACTATTAGCTGTTCCTTTGTTATTTTCTGTCCTTTCCATGGCACATGAACACCCATGGCATGTCTACGTGTGTAACTGTGTACGATAGGAGTCTATGGACTGGATAACTCAAAACTGAAATACTTAATATGAATAAAACTTGAAGTCAAGTTCAGGTTTATTGTCATGTGGATATAGTACAATGAAATTCTCATTTGCACATCTCCCACATACTAGTCACAAACATTGTACGCTTATCCATGTTGTAAATATATATTCTAGAAACATATTGACTTGTAGCAGTATCACACAAATAGACTTTTCTGTACAGAATAGAGGTAAAGAGGGTTTTGCCGGTAATACGGATTCTAATTAAAAGGTCAGTTATTTATGATAACTGTAAAGTGCTTTATAAATAAAGTTGACTTGACTTGACTTGATATTAGTGACCAACAAATAGCCCCTCCCCCAGGCTCAAAAAAATATATATCAAGTACAAAAGTATTCAAATAAATGTTTTATATTTTATAACAAAACATGCATACAAATTTCATTATTTTAACTATCTACAAAAAGTGTCAAATTAACATTCAATATAATCATTAAAAATGAAAGCAGTATATCTCTGATGATCAACTTGCACCAGTGTTCATAGTAATATTTCATCTGTCCTTAACTCAGTCAGTCATTCTAACTTGCTTTAAAAGATCCAACTGAGAAAAGCAAGTCCAATCTGCCTGAATGATTATTGTCCTGTTACACTAACGCCTATAGCAATGAATTGTTTTATGAGGCTTGTCACAAATCACATATGCTCTTCTCTGCCAAAAGAACTGAATTCATTAAAGTTTGCATATCGCTCCAGTAGAGCCACAGAGGATGCCATCACCTTGATCCTTTATACAGTCCTAGCCCACCTGGACGTCGGGAGAGGGATTTATGTGTGAATACTATGTATAGACTGTAGATCAATATTTAACACAATAAGCATTTGTGCAGCTGGATTTTTAACTTCCTGACAAGCAGACCTTAGATGGTTTGAGTAGTTGGACACACCTCCTCACCCCTCGCTCTCAACTCAGAACAACATTCTGAGTCCACTGCTGTACTCCGTCTACACATATGACTGCACAAAACTCCAGTAATGTCATTGTCAAATTTGCTGATGACACACTTGTGGAAGGCCTGATATCTAACAAAACTGAGCAGGCTTATCTGGATGAAGTGGGGAGTCTGTCACACTGGTGTCAGGAAAACAGCCTACTCCTGTATGTCAGCAACACAAAGGAGTTGATTGAGGACTTTGAGAGAAAACAGCATAAGCACTGCCATCCCTTCAGTATGAACAGAATGCAGGTGGAGAGGGTGGACAATTTCAGATACCTTTGTGTCCACATCACAGAGGACCAAACCTGGTCCAAACTCACTGACACAAAGGCAAAGAAGGCATGACATCAGACCTCATTTACATTACGACCTCAGACATTTCAGGGATTTCAGGCTGTCCTCACAATTATTAAAGAACTCCTAAACATCCTTAATTGAAAGTATTCTGACAGAAAATACCACTGCCTGGTTTGGAAACAGCATGCAGCACGACTGCAAGGCTCTGCAGAGAGTGGTGCAGTTAACTGAATACATAACTGGGTGTGTAGACCCTAACTTTGAGAACATCTACTCCAAGTGATGTTGAACCAGGGCAAAGAAAGTTATTGATGATACCAGCCATTCTAATATCAGCTTCTTTTCTGTACTGCAGAGAGAGATAAATGTTACTACTGCATGAATTCCAGCTCAAATAAACTGTGGAAGTGCTTCTGTCCAAAGTCCATAAGCATCTTGTTGTTGTTTTTTTTTTTTTAAATAATTTTAATGATTTTAGTTAGAAACAGATAACATTCCATACATCCATCCATCCATCCATTTTCCAACCCGCTGAATCCGAACACAGGGTCACGGGGGTCTGCTGGAGCCAATCCCAGCCAACACAGGGCACAAGGCAGGAACCAATCCCGGGCAGGGTGCCAACCCACCGCAGGACACACCCACACACCAAGCACACACTACGGCCAATTTAGAATCGCCAATCCACCTAACCTGCATGTCTTTGGACTGTGGGAGGAAACCGGAGCGCCCGGAGGAAACCCATGCAGACACGGGGAGAACATGCAAACTCCACGCAGGGAGGACCCGGGAAGTGAACCCAGGTCCCCAGGTCTCCCAACTGCAAGGCAGCAGTGCTACCCACTGCGCCACCGTGCCGCCCCCACATTCCATACAGTTAAGTCAAAATTTAACAAATCAAAACAAACTTCAACTCCCACCCAAGAGAAAGAGAGGGGAGACAGCATCCGAAGCTTCTCTATAAAAGGAGCAATAAAAGAAGGGTATCCTTTTCCCTGAAATAGAATCTTATTCTAAAATATTATTGATTAGATCTTACCACATTTTAAAAAAAGAAAGTTTTGAACAGATCCTGTAAGTGAGAATTAGATTTTTTCCAATTTCAAATAGTATGGAACATTGGTTACCCCCTGACTTAAGAGTTGGAGTTGGGGGTGGGGGTGGGGGGTGAGGGGTGGGATTCTTCCAGTTGAGTCCATACACATATTAAGTAAGAAAAATGTCTAGAGATACTTGATGCCCTAAATGTTAACTCCCTTACATTAAGTTTTTTATTTAGCTATTACTTTTACTATCACATAATTTAAAATACTATTCATTATTTTTCATATTTATAAAGTCATGTAGTATCATTATTGTCCTTTTATTGTTATTGGAGTTAAGCGTCTAAGCACTTCACAACATATTGTACTGTATGTTTAATTTGTAAGTGACATAAAATTTGATTTGATATATACAGTGCATCCGGAAAGTATTCACAGCACATCACTTTTTCCACATTTTGTTATGTTACAGCCTTATTCCAAAATGGATTAAATTCATTTTTTTCCTCAGAATTCTACACACAACACCCCATAATGACAACATGAAAAATGTTTACTTGAGATTTTTGCAAATTTATTAAAAATAAAAAAATTGAGAAAGCACATGTACATAAGTATTCACAGCCTTTGCCATGAAGCTCAAAATTGAGCTCAGGTGCATCCTGTTTCCCCTGATCATCCTTGAGATGTTTCGGCAGCTTAATTGGAGTCCACCTATGGTAAATTCAGTTGATTGGACATGATTTGGAAAGGCACTGTAAAAGGCGCTATATAGCGCCCGGCACAGACTCAGGCAGAGGCACGTACTTCAATAAATGCTTTTTATTTTTCTTCAGCCGTGGGGCACGCCTTCCCCGTGTCCCACAGGCCCAACACAGTCCCAAAATACACTCACAATTAATACTCTCTTTGTCCACCTCAGCACCACCACTCCTCCTCAGGCTTAGTCCTCCTCCTCCCGACTCTGGCTCTCTCAAGTGGTGGTGGCTGGCCTTTTTTATACCCTAACCGGAGGCGTTCCAGGTGCTTAATTACCTGGCCCTAATTGACCTTCCGGGTGGGGCTGACGAGTCGACCAGCTGGGCTGGAAAGTCCATGAATCTCCCCCTGGCGGCCATCCCAGCCCCCAACCAGGCTGTGGAGGACTCCATCTCCCATGGAGCCTTGCGCCAGGCTGGGGAATCATCGTCCACCAGGGAGGCTGCCACCAAGCGTCCCGGGGGAGGTACTGGGCTGCCCATGGTGGCTCCCCCGGAATAGATGCAGCAGGGGCGTCCCTGCCGGGCATGGGACCCGGCTGTCCTTCACAGCACACACCTGTCTATATAAGGTCCCACAGTTGACAGTTCATGTCAGAGCACAAACCAAGCATGAAGTCAAAGGAATTGTCTGTAGACCTCCGAGACAGGATTGTCTCGAGGTACAAATCTGGGGAAGGTTACAGAAAAATTTCTGCTGCTTCGAAGGTCCCAATGAGCACAGTGGCCTCCATCATCCGTAAGTGGAAGAAGTTCGAATCCACCAGGACTCTTCCTAGAGCTGGCCGTTCATCTAAACTGTGCAATCGGGGGAGAAGGGCCTTAGTCAGAGAGGTGACCAAGAAGCCAATGGTCACTCTGTCAGAGCTCCAGAGGTCCTCTGTGGAGAGAGGAGAACCTTCCAGAAGGACAACCATCTCTGCAGCAATCCACCAATCAGGCCTGTATGGTAGAGTGGCCAGACAGAAGCCACTCCTTAGTAAAATGCACATGGCAGCCTGCCTGGAATTTGCCAAAAGGCATCTGAAGGACTCTCAGACCATGAAAAAGAAAATTCTCTGTTCTGATGAGACAAAGATTTAACTCTTTGGTGTGAATGCCAGGCGTCACGTTTGGAGGAAACCAGGCACCACTCATCACCAGGCCAATACCATCCCTACAGTGAAGCATGGTAGTGGCAGCATCATGCTGTGGGGATGTTTTTCAGCGGCAGGAACTGGGAGACTAGTCAGGATAAAGGGAAAGATGACTGCAGCAATATACAGGGACATCCTGGATGAAAACCTGCTCCAGAGCGCTCTTGACGTCAGACTGGGGCGACGGTTCATCTTTCAGCAGCACAACGACCCTAAGCACACAGTCAAGATATCAAAGGAGTGGCTTCAGGACAACTCTGTGAATGTCCTTGAGTGGCCCAGCCAGAGCCCAGACTTGAATCCGATTGAACATCTCTGGAGAGATCTTAAAATGGCTGTGCACCGACGCTTCCCATCCAACCTGATGGAGCTTGAGAGGTGCTGCAAAGAGGAATGGGTGAAACTGGCCAAGGATAGGTGTGCCAAGCTTGTGGCATCATATTCAAAAAGACTTGAAGCTGTAATTGCTGTCAAAGGTGCATCGACAAAGTATTGAGCAAAGGCGGTGAATACTTATGTACATGTGATTTCTCAGTTTTTTTTATTTTTAATAAATTTGCAAAAACCTCAAGTAAACTTTTTTCACGTTGTCTTTATGGGGTGTTGTGTGTAGAATTCTGAGGAATAAATGAATTTATTCCATTTTGGAATAAGGCTGTAACATAACAAAATGTGGAAAAAGTGATGCACTGTATATAATATATAATAAAAATAGCAGAATAACTCTAAAATAAATTGTATCAGAATACTTAAATAAGATAATATTCATAATTGTGAAACAATACTCTTAAATACTGTGCTGTTTACAAAACAATAAATAAAACAATAAAACTCAGTTATTATAAAGAACACCAAACATGGTCCAGGAAAGGGAGGCAAATAACACCATGGAGAGAGAAAGCTCTTCTTGTCTTTATAAATGTTGCTTATAACGCTGAACACCTGCTTACTGGGCACTTTTGATAGTGGACAAGCCAACTATCACTTTGACTGAACGGAGAAGATCAAAGAGGTAAATAGCGGAGTGGAGGACTGGATGAGGTGTAGGGTACGAGGGACTAAGGTAACGAGTGCTTTTAAGGTGTTTAAGTAATTAGGAGCGATTTTGTGTGAGTTTCACATACACACACAGGAGCCTGAAGTGTCTGGGATTCACTTCGTCCTTTGATCATCTTCCTTTCCATATCAGATAATCTCATGTTTTTGATGGGTGTGGTTTTTCCAAGTGAAGGTTTCGTAGTGCAGGAGTCATTAGCGCTGCAACTAAAAAATCTAAATTCTAAGTAATAATGAAGCATTCAAACACATGGTAAATACAAACGTACATTTAGTAGCTCTTAGAGTTTTTGGCCTACATTCAAAAATATTTGAATATTAACTTATTTTACGTATTCAAACCATAGTTTTGTATAATTTGGCAGCCAGAGATAATGTTATTAGTAATAGTAATATTAGTAATTTGTTATTGGTAGAGAAATACTGTCTAATGCTTCACAGTCTAAACAATAAAATAGTTCATGTCCAATTTTCCCCACCAACCGTCCCTGAATGAAGCTATTTACCACAAAAGTTCAGAATAGCAACCACTGCCTTTCAGTAGCTGTTAATAATAGCAATACATCTGCTGTAATATATTAGTAAATTTGTCATGCGAACTGGTAACACTTTTTCAGTTTTGACAAAAATAAAAAGGACAGATGCACGTACTGTATTTATGTTGCCCATCCAGTTATTTTACAAAACCTGCATGTTTGGGATGCACGAACTCAGACTGCAGACACTAAACTACGATCAGGTGCAATCTTTTTTAATGTGAACACAAGCAAAGGTAAAGTTACATATAGTCTAAACATTTATGTTCAATATGTGCGGCGTAACTGCTTCTGAAATGGAAGAGTAGGTTTACTATTGTGTAAAGAGAAGACAAAGTGCTGATTGTTTGCTGGCTAGGATGAAATAGATTCTAGTTAAGCTTAGAAAACAACCTTTTGACGTTGGCATTGTATACAATATGTACACAATGTATATATTTTATTTATTAAGAACAAATAAGGATTACCTACTATATGAAATCAGCTGCACTTACTTCCACTTTGGGGATCACACTGTTTGAGTGTGCACTGAATCCTGCACATTTTGTTGAACTCTGTCCATCAGAATGCTGTTTCCCAATCGGTGTCACTTTTTCCAGTGCTGATTAAGTTAATGTGCTCCATTATGTGCAGATAAGATATGCCATGTGATTAATTAGTCGGGCTATATTACAGAATTAGTAATTGTACTCTTTTTTTTTTTTTTTTGATACATTGGTCTGCAACATTTTGCTGCTCAAGACACATTTTTTTAAGCTATATTCTTCTTTACTGCTTTCTAAGTTATGAGTGAAATAAGCAAAACTACTAAATGTGAGAAGGCCGTTATTTTTTCCATTTCTGTTTATTTTAGAATATATTGTTTAGATTGCTACGCTGCCAATAAATTTTAAGGACAGCTGGGCTGACATACAATAGAATTACCCAAAACAAGTGTTTACATATTTTAAGAGATACTGACAAGCGTTCTTTACATTATGTAAACATTTTGTAAATTCATCCCTAAGTATTTTTAGAGCTTTGTAAAGGGATTCACTCTTCTTTCTGTCCAGCACAGGTAGAGCCTGAATATTTCAGCACAAAAGCTCTAGCCTCAGGTAAACTATTTATTAGCTTTGAACAGTCATGGTCTGTAGCACCTTGAGGACTTTAAAGATGTTAACTGTAAAGACCAGGTGACCATTAAAGGGTGTTCAGCAAACCAAGGTTCAAGTTGCTGATGTAATTTTCCTAATCCAGGCACCGTGATTACTTTTATGTACTAAAAATTAACCCAATATATCAGAACAAACAACCTTTAGTAGTTAATATTTGCCTAGCAGGATGATTAGGTTCCTACTTGACAATCAGCCTCTGTGAAGAATGGCAAATTGGCTTTCCTCTGGCTTGCACTGTTTTTATTGGTGCATGGCTGGAAGGGACAAGTCAAGTCAGATCATTTTTATTTATAGAGCACATTTAAAACAACAGAAGTTGACCCGTCAGTCCTTTCTACATCCTCCCCACCAACTCTTCTGGGTTCAGCTGGCTCCACTGCTTATATAGTTTCCCTGCCTGGGTTTGGCCAGAGTGTGTCCCACCCAAAAAGCGTTCAGAGTAGTTATGAGGTGTCTCAGGTTTGAGCTACCTTTTTGAATGGCTCTCTTCAAGTCTGTGCTGTTATGAATTGGGACACCCTGTTAATAATGTTTTCAACTACATTTTTTCTGCTACTTTGCTGTGGGTTATTTGATAATAATAATTCTTTACATTTATATAGCGCTTTTCTCACTACTCAAAGCGCTCAGCAATTGCAGGTTAAGGGCCTTGCTCAAGGGCCCAACAGAGCAGAGTCCCTATTGGCATTTACGGGATTCGAACCGGCAACCTTCTGATTGCCAGTGCAGATCCCTAGCCTCAGAGCCACCACTCCCCCTAGGGAGTACAATATGTCAGAGAATATTAATACATGGGGGCTTTATGTTACAGTAATAAGTTGTATTGGGCACAGTATCCAAAATTACAGGTTTGTTCCTTGAAAAATTTCAGTTTTAGCATTTTATGACTTCTGGTTCAGGACTCATTGCCTCACTTCTTGGCCATATTTATAATATTATTTCTGATTTTGGTGACAATGCATCTTCTGGGTAACAATTCCTGGCAATCCTTGTTTCGACGTCACTTAGTGTTGCTGAGAGTTTGGCTAAATTGTATTATCTACTCTTTATATATAAAATTCTAAGCCTAAAAGTGCAACGATTTTATGTCACATTTTTTGTCACACTTTAAATTGGCTTATTTTAAAACCTACATATATATGTTTGGTATCGTTCTTTTCAGAATTTATCGTACTTTACTGTGATGTTGGTAGATTTTCAGATTCTTATTCCATTTTTAAATTCTAAACTAAAAAATATCAAGAACTCACATCCCGCAAGACAAGACTTTGTGCCAAAAGATTTAACCACACCCGGGGCTGGAAATAAAAGACAAAGAGTAGGACAGCTGCTGTACAGGCTTTTAAATGTTTGAAGTGCCACGCGAGATGCAGATCATGCAGCATGCCAGCAGCAGCAGCAGCAGCAAGCCAGCAGCTGATCGAGCAAAGAGGAGGTAAAAAAAAACTGTATTTGTTTCCCATTGTATCACCGTTTAAGAGGTGGTTTCGGAGGAGCGACTGCATCTCCTTGGGTGCATTCAGCCCCCCTCTTCACAAAGTGAGCGACAGAGACGCAAAGTGGCTGGCATAGGCCCTTGGGGGGCTTGGGTTGGCGAGTGAAGCGAGCAGGGGGGAACCCCCAGTACTATATTTTTATATAGTGCACTTTTTGGTATATTGACTCAGAACATGGAATAAGTAGTAAACGATTGACATCTAGAAATCACAAATATACAACTGCTATCCCATAATTAGGATAATCAGTCACTGGCTGTGTGTGTTTACATGTTCTACCCCATGTCTTTGGCAATGTTTTCTCTCTGTGCTTCAGTTTTCATCTGACATCCCAAAGATTTTTTGAGAGTGAGTTTATGCAGCAGTGGGACAAGCAGGGGACTGGCACCCCATCCAGCGCTGGTTCCTATGTTGCACTAGATGCTACCAGAGTAGTCTCCAGCTCCCTATACGCATGTATTAAACAAGTGGCTTATACAATGTTGTGTTATTTTAGGCTAGTGCTTTTCATGTTATCACATGCTTGATATTACTGAGGAGACAGCAAAACAAGAAACATCAATCAATAAAATCTGAAAATTGACATAAAAAGTACCAAATGCCAAGGACTTAGTAAGAAATAGAAAATCAAAACTTCATCAAGGCACAAAAGTTCAACATGTCACAAATCCTAAGGAAACACAAACTCTTGGGTGCTCATAACTTCTTATGATCAGAAAATATGACAGTGTTATAAGAACCAATCAACTCTACAACCTTTCTAAAAATAAAATTTTCAGATTTTCTAGACAATTGGCCAAAACTGTGATACTAAAAAAGACTGAGCAGGTCCGACTCTAGGAAAAGACTATAACAAAGCTTCTTCTGCCATCTGTTGTGTAACCGTGTCTTATAGCTGGAGATGGCCATCTACTCCCTCATTTATTTTCTTTGCTCTAGTTCTACTGGGCCAGTGGCATCATTTTAAGTGAGGCATGCCAACTCATCAAGCTAAATTACAAAGGCAGGTTCAGTTATAGGATACACTCTTGATCCACTAGAGATAGTTACAGAGGAGGTAATGAAGACAATTCTGTTGGTGTTTACTAGCAAAGCTGCACATTACCTGAGACAATGACATAAGAGCAAAGAACCTGCAAGGACCCATTACTACAGAGATCCCTACAACTTTATTAAAAGCCTCCTTAGAGTGAGAACCTCAAAGTACACATTCAAGTTCTAGAGGAGCACCAGTATTCAGTACTGGCTCTATAAGAACACCCCTGGAGTTCTGAAATACCTCCAGAAGCTGATGAAAGTGGTTTGGCAGAAAAGAACTATACCTAAGGCATGGTGAAGGATGGGAAGACATGCTGTTCCCAAAAGAGAAAAACTCATCATCCATTAGCCAGTTTTGTCAAATCAGCCTTCTGAAAGTGGAAGGAAAGATCTTTTTGCCCAAAGGCTCTCAACATTACTGCAAAGAAACAACTTTGTTGACACTTCAATCCAGAAAACTGGGTTGCATGGTTTTTCAGGGTGTTTGGAACATGCCGGCATCTTCTGGCATGAGATTTAAGCTACCAAGAAGGAAAGGAGAGACCTGCATATGGTTTTCTTAGATTTGGCCAATACCTTTGGATCTGTTCCTCGGGAGATCCTATGGACAGACTTTAACTTCTTCCATGACCCAAAGAACATCATAAAGCTGGTCAAGACCTAATTTCAGGATCTCCAGTTCTGTGTCACAACCCAGAACACCAACACCACCTGGCAGCATCTGTAGATAGGCATTTTGGTGGGCTGCACCATTTCTCCTCTGACATTCACTTTTTTAATGGAGCTCATTATATGTGCATCTCGATGGGTGGTGGGAGGTGAGCGGTTTAGGGATGGGCTACGTCTTCCACCAATCAGGCATACGTGGATGACATGACCATCATAACAACAAAACCATATACCAGATGCCTGCTGCAGAAAATTCAGGAAAACATCAAGTGGGCATGAATGGAAATCAAACCAAGTAAATCTCACAGCATCTCATTTGTCAAAGGCCAACTCACAGATGAACGGTTCTTTATCATAATGAATTAATTCCAACAATCGTGGAGAAGCCCATCAAGAGCCTCGGAAGGTGGTATAACACAGACCTCAATGATACTCGCCAACTTGAACAACTCAGGCAGAATATAGTCAGCAGCCTCAAGCAAATTAATAACCCTGTTCTACCAGGGAGGTTGAAACTGGGGTGTTTTCAGTTTGGGTTGCTAGTACAACTCATGTAGCAAATAATCATGCATGAGGTAACACTATCGCATATCAAGCGACTGGAGAGGTTGGAAAACCCTCAAGTGTGGAAATGGCTTATACTACCAAGGTGTCTCAGCAGCATTGGAATCTATATGAACAGAGCCCTCTTATTGCCAAACTCTGTCCTAATGGAGGAATTCAAATGTGCTAAGGCAAGGCTGGACATGAGAGGAGTTGCTCTTACCCAGGCAACAGTGAAGAAGTGAACTCCAGCCACAGTTGTGCTGGATGCTAAATCTATCCTCCAGCACAGAGATATAGTAGGCCATGTTTAACAAGGCCAAACAGTATTAAAGTGCTTGGCAGCCAAACTTCTGTGCAAGCGAGTAACCATCAACACCATACCTCTTAACAACTAGGAAGTGCCCAGGCAACCTACATCTTTTATCCGGGAAGGGAAAACACTGAAGACAAAACCCTCAAGAGAAATGCAAGTGGACCTAGGCCAGAGCCTCATTTTCCCTTCGGAAACTACAACAACCAATCTGCGACCAGACCTGATCCTCTGGTCCAACTGCAGCAAACATGCCTACGTCAATGAGCTAACAGTCCTGTAAGAGAATACGGACAACGAAGCTCATGAACGTAAGAAGCTGCGGTACTGCAACCTAGCAGCTGAAGCAGTGGACAGAGGAAGGAAGGAGAAAGTACGCCCAGTTGAAGTGGGGTTCAGGGGCTTTGTAGTCCATTTGTAGTCAGTTCGACAACAGAGTTCCTCAGTGAAATAGGTGTTAGAGGACAGTTCCACAGGAAAGCAGTCAAAGAGCTGCCAACACCGGTGAAAGGAACAGCCACTGGCCGTGGCTAAAAAGGAAAGATTCTGGTAGGACTGTCAAGGTGACCAGCTGACCATGAGACACACACCCATGTCTGATCAGCTTGTGAGGGGCCTGCCTCAGCGAAGGATGTCTTATGATTAAAGGCTGAAACAACCAATGATGCAGAGGTCCTTGTGGTGGCAATGTCTCCTAATGGCCATCTCCAAACAACTCCTTCGGAAGACAATTGTGGTGCAGAAACATTAAGGATTGTAACATCCAGTCCTTTTTTTTGAAAATATCTGACACACTAGCACAGAATACTTTCCACCAACAAAGTATTCAGCTGAAGAGTGTCAAGAAGCACTACTGAGAGTGTTTTATACCTACGGTGTTACACCTGTATAATGTTTCTCGGTGTTTGCTCTCTTATTATCCAGCAGCTTTGTAACACATGCAGGAAGTCCAGCAAGCAGAGAGTTGGAGTAGTCCAAATGTGACAAGACCAAAGTCTGGACCAGGAGTTGTGCTTCATAAAATGTTAGATATTGTCTAATCTTGCGAATGAGAGACAGTTGCAACATGGTCAGCAAAGGACATCTATCACCACCTCAGGATTGCATATGGACTTGGTGATCATGAGCCAAGCTGAACAGAGATGAGGTGCAGAGTAGACAGATGAGTTAGGATAACAAGAAGGTCTGTCTTTGCTAGGTTGAGCAGGAGATTGTGCTACTTCATTCAGGTTGCATTATCAGTGAGACACGCACAGGTTCTAGCTGATAATGTGTGGTCCACAGAGGGGAACAACAGGTATGGCTGCTTCTAATTGGCATAACACTGATATGAGAAGCCATGGGAATGGATGATGGGGCCTAGTGAGGTGGTGTATAGAGAGAGAGTCGGAAAAGACCCAGCAAGTCAGAATTTGTTTCCTTCTTTTTTTTTGTAATTCTTATGTTTGTTTGAAGGGGCTTGTTGTCTCTCTGTCTGTCTGTCTGTCAGTCTGTCTTCTGTACTCATTTTTTCCTATAAATGATTACAGATTTATAATGGGATCATTAGACACAAATCAGTAACCAAGACTGGATGAGATACACACACTAATACTGAGTCAAATTAGACTGACTGTTTAAACTAACAGGTTTGTGGGTTGACATTTCAGCTTTGTATTCCAGCTGGAGTTCTGGTACTGCAAGAAAACAAGATCTACCCACTGAGCCACTGTTTTGTACTTTGGTTTTGTTTGCTAGGAAAATATCACACTTTGAAAGGAAACAAACTAACACAAAGAGGTCAGTGGGTTTTGGTTTGAAGCAGCAGTTTACCTCCACTTTCCAGCCTTCTTAATTAAAGAATCTTGCTGATTCAGCAGCATGCATGGCATTTTTATTTTTTCCCCTTCTTTTTGAATTCCAGCCTTTTTTGAGATTTTCAGCAGCAGCAATCCTTAAAGTAGACATTAGGTGCATGCTAGTGACTCTTAACTGGCCCAGTGTAAACGAGTGAGCTCTCCAAAGTATTGCCTTCCTGTCAGGGTAGGTTCTCGCCTTGTGTCTCAGCCACCACAAACCTGAATTGGACATCTGAGATAGAAAATAAATGAATGGATACATGTTCATACCCTTGACCACAGTTTACTCAGCACTGGACTGGCTTCCACTAACACATACCCTTGAATGGCATCCCAAGGGGTGGGTGGCTACGATGATTAATTCTCTCTAGGGGTTCAAAGCTAGGAAAAGCTTCTAGTTTGTTACGTAAGGGTTTATTGCAGTTCAGTTTCAGTGCTGTGTTTTGTTGTTATGGAAAAACCTATTTATGTAAGCAGTGCCCTCATCGGAATACGCGGAGGGAAATGTGAGAGTGAGTGGCATACAGTTGAACTCTGCATTCAGCTCGTAATTTTTCAAATTCTGCTCTCTTCTGTTTTATTTGTTCCATCAGGCTGAAATTGGAAAAGTGAGCTATGTAGTTGGTGGCTGCTCTCCTGAGGATAAGCCGCAGTATTGTCACTTTTCTTTCAAGAGTATGATCATTGCAGGAACTTACTAACTGGAATGTTTACAAGCCCTTCGCCTTACTCTATTTATAGCTGAGTGTGAACCAAAAGGAAGATCAGATTGAAATATTTAAATATAACGATGGTATGGGTGTTAGCACAGCAGTCTGACTGATCCAGAGGCTTCAGGCTGTGTGCCCTCATGGCTCCCCCTAACAACATGAAAATGTTCATGTCAAGTTAATCGTAATGTAAAGTTGCCCAGTGTGAGTAAATGTGCCCTAGTAGAATGGCATTCTGTTCAAGATAGGTTCCTGCCCTGTACCCATTGCTGCTGTGATTGGCTTTAACCCCTCACAATCCTAGATTGAATTTAGAAAAGCCAGGAATTCAGACTGGAGTGTGTTTTTTACTTAAATCAGAAATTTGTAAATTTCTTTGATGTTGTAATTATTTTGAGCTATTCATTATTCAGACAGTGTGATGCAGTGAGAAAGACTTTGGATTTAAACCGTCAACACTTCTCATTTTGACCCTGAGAAAATCTCTTGACCTGCTTCTGCTCCTTTTAAAAAAAAATATGGAAAATGTATAATGTATCTCATTGTGCATTTAAAAATATTGTCACAGTGATCACTGGAGACAAATGCTTTAAAAGTAAAGTTTATGTTAACCTAGCATTTTTCACAGAGTGTGATGTGATAAATCATTTTACAAAGCTGAAGACAGTACAATTCCAAGAAGTCTTAAGATAACAAAATTTAAAATTTACCTTTGGCTTAAGTTTTTTTTCCTGTCCTGTTACCCTCACATTTATCCAACAGGGGTTATTTTATCTCTGTATATTCAATTCAAAACCAGTCCTAGTCTCCTGATTTTCCGTCTGTAAACTTGAGAAGAAGAAATTCTCCTTCTTTAGCCCTAATCAGATGGGATTAGTTTTACACCCGGAAGTGGGATAAAGTAATTATTATTGAAGGACCTACTCTGTAATTTATAAAGTTTGTTTGGTCTTTGATTTGGGCCTGTACATATCGGTACTCTGTACCAGCATTTCCCCTTACCTGTAGTTAGTGTATGCATCAGTTCGGACCACATTATGTAGTTATCCCCGTGCCTCTTACCCCCACAAATGCAAAAATCCTCAAATATGTTTTGGCTCCATGAATCTATTCTAAGTTTATTGCACTCAATAAGATGCAGAAAGTTGTGAGAAATGCAAGATAGAACGATCACTGCACAAACAAATCATGTATATAAGGTTAGCTGCAGAGACAAGATTCATGGTGTCCCCCAAAGAAAGTGTGTAGTTCTGCAGTTCTAAATGATAAAAATGATTAATATTACATATATTTTATGCATTTATGACTTACTAGACTTTTTTTAGCTTTCTTTTCTTTTTCTTGGCTATGTGCGTCCTCTGCAGTTTCTGCTGTTAGGTTGCAAAACTCGAATAATAATTTCTATTTAATTATTAATGACAAGCAGGCAAATAAGCCTGTTCATGAATCATAAACCTGCAAATCACATGGGCCAAATACATGTGTATATATCGGAGTACCAGCAGTTCTTCTTTTTCCACTAGGTAAAGTAATTATTACCAGATGACCTCTATAAATTTTGTTCCATCAAAATCACCCAAATGACAGAATTTTACTGACATGTGAATTTGAATGGAATTAGCCTAACCTGAGGTTATTTATTATGGACTTCTTGTAGAAGGTAAAAGGCTCCGTAATCTTTACTGAGACGTGAACGAGCAGTTCATAAAAAGTTACTGACACGAGTGATTCATGCCAAACTAAGCTTACAGAGATTCTCTGGTACAAATTACTTTGCCCCACCTTCTGGTGTAAAACTAATCCTGTTCAAATAGGGCTTTTAATGTAGTCTTAGTTGTAGGTCAGCAGCACTGATCAATGAATCATCTGGCCCCGATATTTAGAACTGGCAGTCTGCCGTTGGGAGTTGGTTGACCTGTGGTTGGCATCATATCCATACACTTGATCTTTTTTTTTTTTTGGAAACCCTCTTCTCTGGTTTTGTTTGGCTGTATTTGTCTTTATTGGCATTTCTCTGTTTGTTGTACCTCTCCTATTTGCACGGGCATCAGTGACTTTTGATCTTTTCAAGACCTTTTTATCAGGATAGTTGGATGGATGAGAGAGTGTTATTACTGACTTTGACTATTGTTTTTTAGATTGAATTGATTTTTGTGACTGTTGTATTTTTGGTGAGCTTGAATAAAAAATTTGTTCACAAAAATGGCAAGCTGTTAAAACAAGATGACTGAAATGCAAGATAAATGCAAATTTAAAATTTAAATGTTAAAAATAGCATTCTAGTATCCATGAGTAAAGTCAAAAGGATAAAAAAGTCAAGATTCATAACCCCCCCCATTTGCTCCAGTTCACAATGATTCTACAAAGGTACAAGTAACAAGGAGGTCATTTATTAGTTCCAATAGTATTTAGAGTACAAACAAATTAGATTAAAGAAACAGTCAATCACAATTTATTTAATGTAGTTACCTTCTGTATTGAACACTATCGTCAGGTGTGTTACAAATACAAAGCTATCATGGAACTGAAGCAAGGTAAGTGATTCTGTGAAAATCACACAGTGAGCTAGTGAAAAGGATTGAACTACCCCACACTGCTTGCCCACTAACCAAATACAATATACTCCAGTGTATGAAAAATGCATAGATGTGTTGTAGAATAAGGCTTACAGGTTAATAGTTTTGACTACTAACTTTTGACTTAGTAAAGTCACAAAAGCCGTTCCATGATGTAATATAAATGTTAACCTTGCTTGTCTCAGTGTTTTCACTGTTTCTATTATCCTTTTTGTAGATAAGTTATCCTTTATTTCAGTTTGGTATAACAGATTGTATTTTTGGATCATTTGTTAAGTAAGGTGGAACCTCGGTTTGCGAGCATAATTCGTTCCAGAAACGTGCTCGTAGTCCAAAGCACTCGTATATCAAAGTGAATTTCCCCATAAGAAATAATGGAAATTCAGATGATTTGTTCCACAACCCAAAACTATTCATATAAAAATGATTAATACAAAATATAAAGTAAAAATACATAAAACAAATTAACCTGCACTTTACCTTTGAAAAGAATCATGGCTGGTGTGAGTGAGTTTCTAAACTCTTGTGGGATTCCACCCAACGGGACTACACGCGGAAGAGCGTCCCAAAGCAATCGCAGTCTCCCAGTGCTGTAGCAGTTCGCCGTAAAAGCGAATCCGAAAAGATCGCGGACATGCTATAAGCGCCTGCTGTCGATGGGTGATACAAGGAACAAGGAACGTTATAAATGTGCAGGGCCCTGCCTGACTGCTGTGTCTGTGTATAAATAACTGCGCTGTTGCTGTTTCAAGCTGAATAAAGCTGGTGTTGCTAAAGTACTGAGACTCAGCTTTGTGTTTTAGGGTGCAACACGGGGACTCGCACGTCACAGCACACACGCAAGCGCAAGCACACACACGAGTGCGCACACACACAGTCACAATGCTAATGCTGTAGTAAACAGTATATACTCGTATGGATGTTGACTATATGAGTGAGGCACGCCGACTCAGACGGAGAATAGGAGACGATTACCCACAATCCCGCAGTGAGAGAGAGAGAGAAGAACCATCAGCTCAGCTGTGATCACATGACGCTCAGCAGACAAAGCGTATACATACTACTCGTACTGCAAGACCTCACTCATTTATCAAGTGAAAATTTATTAAAAATTTTTGCTTGTCTTGCAAAACACTCGTAAACCAAGTTACTCACAAACCGAGGTTCCACTGTACCTTGAAATGGTGCTCATTGTGAACAGCACCATGCAAAAGGTACACCCAACGGCAACAGCAGTATGTTGTCCATTTACACAGATGCTCTGAAAGGAAACAATTCATTAAGTGAATTAATTTGATGGAAAGTGGCACAGAAATGATCTGAATGTTCTGGAGATGCAGCAATGATAATGGCAGCTCTTAGTCTTATTTCGTGAAATGCTTTTAGATCTTTTGCCATCATCCTGAGTGTGATATTCTATCCTTTGATATGTATGCCATTTTTGTAAGCAAATCCGCAAAATAAATGATTTTTTTTTACTGAATTCTGTTAACAGAACAGATGTACATAATTGGCATGTATGTTTGTCTGTCTGATAAACAATATCTCTGTGCTATAGAAATTAATGTTGGTGGAGTTGTCAAATTTTCTTTGGTTTGCTTACTTTTTTTTTTTTTTTAACTTTTAAATTTGTTTTTCGGTGGGCTGGTTTCTATATTTGTTGTTAATTACTTCCCTTTGCAGAGACTAAATTGAGTGTGTTTAAAAATAGATATATAGATAAGAATATCAAAGTGTTTTAACAGATACACTACAAATATGGCCAAGGGCGGCACGGTGACGCAGTGGTAGCACTGGTGCCTCGCAGTAAGGAGACTTGGGTTTGATTCCCAGGTCCTCCCTGCATGGAGTTTGCATGTTCTCCCTGTATCTGCTTGAGTTTCCTCCGGGTGCTCCGGTTTCCTCCCGCAGTCTAAAGACATACAGGTTAGGTGCATTGGCCATCCTAATTTGTCCCTAGTGTGTGCTTGGTGTGTGGGTGTGTGTGTGTGTGTGTCCTGTGGTGGGCTGGCGCCCTGCCCGGGATTTATTCCTGCCTTGTGCCCTGTGCTGGCTGGGATTGGCTCCAGCAAACTCCCGTGACCCTGTGTTATGATATAGTGGGTTGGAAAATGACTGACTGACTATATGGCCAAAAATATGTGGACACTGAACACTCCTCCAGGTTATTGAGTTCTGGTGTTTCAGTTTATTGTTAAAAGGTGCATAAAATGAAGCATACAACCATGCAGTCTCTATTGACAAACATTGACAGTAGAATGGATTGTACTGAAGAGCTCAGTGAATTTAAACTTCTGCTTAGCTAGATCTGCTCTGGTCAACTGTGAGTACTATCATTCTGAAGTGGTAGCATCCAGGAGCAACAACTGCTCAGCTACAAAGTGGTAGACCATGCAAACTCACAGAGTAGGACTGCTGAGTGCTGAAGCCTAAGGTGTGTAAAATGGCCTCTCCTCTGTTGTATCACTCATAACAGACTTCCAGATTGCAGCTAGAAGCAACATCTGCACAAGAACTGTTCATTGGGATTTTCATGAAATGAGTTTCCGCTGCTGAGCAGCTGTACACAAGCCTAAGATGATTATGTGCAATGCCGAGCGTCAGCTGGAGTGTAGTAAAGCACATTGCGTTTGGACTTTGGGTAACTAGAAGCATGTTCTCTGGAGTGATGAATAACACTTCACTGCCTGGCAATCTAATGGGTAAATACAGGTTTGATGGATGCCAGGAGAACATTAGCTTCCAGACTGCATATTGCCTACTGTAATGTTTGGTGGAGGAGGGATAATGGTCTGGGGCTATCACTCTTTTGACTAAGCCACTTGATTCCAGTGAAGGTTACAGAGTACAAAGATTATTTTGGCCAATTGTGTGCTTGCATCATTGTGGCAACAGTTTGGGAAGGTCGTTTTCTGTTCCAGCTTGACTGTGCCCCTGTGCACAAAGCCATGGCCAATAAGACATGGATGAACTCAAAATCCCTGCACAGAGGGATGAACTCAACCTTAAGGAAAATGTTTATGATGATTTGGAAGGATTTTTTGTTCTACAGCTGCAATTCTGTTTACAGAAATCACTATAAGTCACAAATGAGTCTGTAGATCTTTTTATTTATCAGAGGTGTTTATCCACCCTCACAGCACTAAGCCCTTATTGTCACAACTGATCAATAATAAGATGTTGACAGGTCAAGGCCAGAGTTCCTTGATGAGACCAAATCATTAATGGCAACTATTTTGAATTTCAAAAGTTAAAGTTAAGTAGATTTAATAAAATAGTACACACAAAAAGAGAATTCAGAACGATTTCACATCTCTAATGTCAAATTTGTGTCTGGTGGGTGAGACTGAGTTTACCTCAGAAGCAAGGGTGGCAAGATAGTACTGAGTAGGACCCCTTTTGCCTCCAGCCTGAATTCTTTGTAGCAAAAATTCAAACTTGTTCTGTACCTACATCAGCTCATCAGTGGTGGCAAGTCCAAGAAATGTAAATCTTTTTGTCCCTTTACACAGCAGGGGTCTACTCTTGGAACTTCTGTGCAGATCTCTTATCTACCTCCATCATCAGCCAAGTATGGCCATCTTCATCCAGCAGAACTTCCGTCCATCCTCCAAAACAAGACCACTGTCAGTCTGTAATTTTACACTGGATATTACACTACAGCATCCCCAGAAGTTTTCTCCATTGATGCACTCTTCCCTCCCAGCTCCATTACTTCTAAACCTCCATTGTGAGTGCAGGACCTCTGCAGCATATTTTTGTAACAGAGAAATGGTTAAATGAAAATTTGAACTCTTCGAGTGAAGCTAAGAATAACCAATGAGGGGGTGGTTTTTTGTGCTTTGAACTGCATCCAGTTTCAAATGCAGGCATGGGCAGAATGGCTCCATCAGTTATGTGGCTAGCAAAAGTAGAGCAGGAATCAAAGAATAAAACTAAGAAGCTCACAGTCAAGCAAAACACACAAACACTGGTGCAACAGCATATGACATCTGTCAGTCTCTATGTACACTTCAGGGGCTCACCTCAGCAATTAAAACTGTAAGGCCAAACTGTTAATGCAGTCAGATCTCTAAAGACAGAGAAGGAAGCTGGTTGGGCTGGCATGGGGGGTGGTGGTGGAAAAAGAGAAATAAAGTTTGAATGGCACTGTGTCAATTTATGTTCTGCACAGCTATAAATGGTAATATGCAGTGAGGCTAAGGCTGGGGCAGTGGAAGAGTGGGGGGCCAAGTTTTATTTGATGCCAAAATTGATTTTTTTTAATCAACATGACTCGGTTCCTCACACTGGGAGCAAAGCCAGGAAATGGGCACTCCAGTCATTTTTTTTGCTGTAGCAAATACAACATGAAGTGGCTTGTTGGGACTACTGAAGGCCAACAGTTCTTTAAACCTGGTTGCGTCACTGTACCCAAATATCTTCTTTGCCTGGCCAAATTTAATCAGTTGATGCATTTGGCTCTGAACATCTTGATTAGTAGGTGGTACAGTGGTTAACTTTGTTACCTTCAAAATCCAGCATTCCCAGGGCAAATCATGAGCCAGACTGTTGTGAGAATGATGTACATTTTCCCCTCTGTAAGTGTAGATTTTTCTTCATGTTTTTGCTTTTTCCCTTGTATTTCCAAAAATGCATATGTTAAGTATAGCAGTATAGCAATGACACCAAGTGCCAAGTCAGGACACTGAGAAGAGAAATAATAGAGGAATGTCATTATCAGTTCATAATGACTGTCAATATGTTGTTTTTAAGCAGATGACCAGCAAACCGAGTTGCAATATGGCTACTAATTGGCAGCACTAATCATGTGCTCTTCTGCAATTTGATCACCATGTGTGTGAAGTTTACATATTCTCCATGATTTTCAGAAAACTAATGGACATTGTCTCGTTTATCTGTTGTTTTATATTTTGCTTGAGGTGGGCATTTTATGTGAGATGAGTTTCATCCAAATTGAAAACAAATTTTGGTACAGGCCAATAAAGCCATCTTCTCTTCACCTTCTATTTTTGAAGGTGTTCTCTGAAGTGCTAACAAGCACACTGCTATCGAAGTGGAGTTGTGTGCCAAGTGTTTCACAGCAGTATTAAAAGAGGACCAAGCTGTTGCATTAAAGACATTGGTTAGGTGGGCACATGTATTCTTGGGAAATGACATCTGAACTGAACCCTGGAAGGTTTGTAGTCTTGTAACACAACTCAGAAAAGCAACTCAAAGTGACTGCACTGGTCCTGAATCGATGTTTTTTTCCTGTTTCAGAAACCATGGCTAAAAAAATGCAGGTGGTGCAGCTGCAGTCATTTAATGGGCACTTGATTTCAAGTTAAAGCACTTGGGTTTTCACTGAACAAAAAAAGCTAATTTAGAAGCTACCACCCCCCTTATATTGTGCCCATTAGTTGGTCACAATGAATTTTGCTTTATCCCTTAAAATAATCAAAAGCTGCTGTCTTCAAATTAACCAGTTTAAAAAGGCACATGTAAATCAATAAGCAATTAAAGCAAAATACTGTGAAAACTTAAAAAAGAAAAAAGTGTTACAGGGGTGCCATGTGACTAGACTTCCCTTCTGTATGTGTGGGAGTTTTCTTTGGTATTTTCATCAACTGACATGTGCAAGAAACACCTCTGCAGTGTGCTGACTGTTAGCCTGACAGGAGACCTGAGCATCGACATTGTTCTTTACCCCTCTCACCTTGGCAGGGGTGTTGGCAGGAGCTGTACAGAGAGTGTGGCTGATGGCAGAGTACTGTACTACCCAGGGAACCCAGATGATAGTGCCAAGCAGGTCGGAATTTACATATCTTTCATTGATTTAGTTAAGTTTATCTATAGGGATGTAGTGAGAAGTCAAGCAAAATGACACCTTTTATTGGCTAACTAAAAGATTACAATATGCAAGCTTTCGAGGCAACTCGGGCAAGACCTGAAGCAAGGGCCTGAGTTGCCTCGAAAGCCTGCATATTGTAATCTTTTTAGTTAGCCAATAAAAGGTGTCATTTTGCTTCACTTCTCACTACATCCATAATGGCTAACATGGTTACAACACCCTAGTTCTATAGGGATTTGAAAATCACAATCAGTCTATATGTATTTTATATTAATAGTACACAGTAACATAAGGCACTTTAAAGTGAAAATTACATTACAACACAGCACTAAATATAAAGTAAAATCTAAATATGCCAAAACACACAAAATGGATAAAGTACATGGAAAAAATATTTTACAGATTTCCACAGTTGGAACAAACAATTGCTTTAATGAATCACTGAAAGTGACATAGGTTGCATTAATATATTGCTCTTGAATCAGAGTTGAGATCCACATTCAAATGATATAATCCAATTCAGGGTCACTGAGAAAATGGTGCTTATCCTGGCAGTCCTAGGCAAAAGGCAGGAAACAACCACAAACAGGCAGCCAGCCCATCACAAAGTCCACTCATCCACACACTAAAAGTGGGCCAATTTAGAATCAGGCATCTTTGAGCCTGAAATGAATTCTGCTCTCTGAGCCTTTTAGCGCTGAAAGCAGCATCAGTCATGGTGAAGATGATACATATTGTTGGAGTTAAATATAATTTAACTTTAGCAGGACACTGCCTCTATTCGGGCGAACTAAAATGAATGTTACCTTAGTAAAGCCATCTGATGAAATGTCAGAAAAGAGCTACAGGTGTTCTCACCAGTGCTGCCATAGTGGGAAATTAAAAGGACAAGAAGAATGCACATTCCTGCTTTTATGTCAACATGTTTTTTAATTTAGATTATTAGGTGGCTCTATTCTCCTGGCTAAGCTGTAGTTCATTTCCCAGAGAGTAAACTCAAGGATATGAATATTAGTGGCATACAAATAAAATATGAGCAGAAGAAGAAAATATTATTTTAAAAGTATTGCAGTCCTGGTTTATATATGTAGTATAATAGGTTATTTGGCTGGGGCAGAAGGGTAGAAACATAATAGGCATCCCAATAGCACAAAACCTGCATAGTAAGGCTTATTTAGTCTTAATGATCATATTCGAACTCGAGGCCCACCCTTTCTCATTGGCTTTTAATGGCCGTGCCTTCCTTTACACATATCAACTGTCTCGGACAATAGTGACATCACCGTACTGTATAAATGCTCTACTTAAAATGAAATCATTTTTCCTATAGTGTATTTTCTTGGTTTTGCGATTTCCCTTTCTTTATAAACTTCTTTTTATGTACTTGCTGTTGAAATTTGTCAGGTTTACTTTTCAGCTTGTCTGTCCCACAGCTTTTGTTGGTATTTTCTGATTTTTATCATCCTTTTGATGCAGTATTGTAATCATTTTTGCTCTCTAAAGCCTTTGTAATGGGGCAGGTTGTTAGCTACTGTGTTTAAATATTGATAAAAAAATACTTAAAAAAATGCAAGCTCCCTATTTTTTTAAAATCATGTAAAGTGGTTCTTTTAGGTCAGAAGGGTGGCCTACTGGTTAAGGCATTAGGGCTGTTATTGTAATTTACTGGGTCATTTACCATTGATTCACTTTGTGAACCGAACTCTGTCTGGCTACACACAATATACTGAAACTCGTGCTAAGCATCATAACAGCGTGTTCAGTTTGGAAGGGTACTATAAGTGAAGATTCTTTCTACTATTGTCATATTGAGAGTGAAAACAGATTTATGTATTTGGAAACCTAATATAGCCACATCTCTGCTGTAAAGTGTAACAGAGAGGTGCCATCAGGGTTAAGAAGTACTTTTCTCAAGTACTTATTTGACTGACACCTTTATCCAACATTTATATGATACAATTGGTTACATTTCTTTTGGTTTTCCAATTGGAGCACAGGCATGTCAAGTCACTCGCTCATGATCACACAGTGTCAGTAGTGGGATTTGAACCCACAACTTCAGGGTTTGAAGTCCAAAGCCTTAACCACTGCAGCCACATTTCTCATCAGTGTAGACTGGAGAATGAATCAGAATTGAGAAATGTCCGGTAATGTACATAAACCTGATTCATTCTGTTAATTAAATTAAACTTAACCTCTTGCAGTGGTGAAAATCTGGTAAAAGCTCACCCGAAAAGCATTATAGTTGCTGTTGCAATCAAAAATGGCAGCACTAGATTTGAGGTAGGAGCTAACCCTGAATCACACATACACTGGATTCAAAAAGTATTCAAACCATTCTCTTTCTGAACATTTATTGTGTTATAGATTGAATATTAAATGAATAAATTTGCTGTTTGGCCCATTAGTCTACACTCAATACCCCATAATGACAAAGTGAAAACATGTTTTCAGAAAGGTTTGCATATTTATTAAAAATCAAAAACAGAACTCTCTCCTTTATATAAACATTCAGACATTTTGCTGTGGCACTCCACATTATGAAAAGGTGCATCTTAGTTGCTTTAATTATCCCTAAGACTGGATTGTTCCTGGAGCACAGTGACTTCCATAATTGTTAAATGGAAGAAGTTTGAAACCACCAGTACCCTTCTTAGATCTGGCCATCCAGCCAGCCTGATTACCTGGGCAAGAAGGTTCTTGGTCAGAAAGGTGGCCAAGAATGCAATTGTCACTCTAGCAGAGATTCAGAAGTCCTCTGCTGAGATAGGAGAACCGGTCAGGATGATTGTCTCAGCAGCACTCAATTAATCAAATGTTTATGGTAGATTGGCTAGAAAGAGTACCACAGATGCAATGTTTGCTCTGAGGGTATTGATGGAGAAGTACAGAGAAGGCCAGAAGGAGTTGCATTGCATCTTTGTGGACCTGGAGAAAGCATATAACAGGGTGCCTTGAAAGGAGTTATGGTATTGTATTAGGACATAGGGAGTGGCAGAGAAATATGTAAGAGTTGTACAGGATATGTACGAGGGAAGTGTGACACTGGTGAGGTCTGCGGTAGGAGTGACAGATGCATTCAATGTGAAGGTGGGATTACATCAGGGATTGTCTCTGAGCCCTTTCTTTTTTGCAATGGTGATGGACAGGTTGACAGATGAGATTAGACAGGAGCCCCCTTTGGACTATGATGTTTGCTGATGACACTGTGATCTGTAGTGATAGCAGGGAGCAAGTTGAGGAGACCCTGGAGAGGTGGAGATATGCTCTAGAGAGGAGAGGAATGAAGATCTGTAGGAACAAGACAGAATACATGTGTGTGTGAATGAGGGAGGTCAGTGGAATGGTGAGGATGCAGGGAGTAGTGTTGTCAAAAGTGGATGAGTTTAAATACTTGGGAGCAACAGTACAGAGTAACGGAGTGTGGAAGAGAGGTGAAAAGAGAGTGCAGGCAGGGTGGAATGAATGGAGAAGAGTGTCAGGAGTAATTTGTGACAGACGGGTGTCAGCAAGAGTGAAAGGGAAGGTCTACCGGATGGTAGTGAGACCAACTTTGTTATATGGATTGGATGACGGTGGCACTGAGCAAAAAACAGGAGACAGAGCCAAAGGTGGCAGAGTTAAAGATGCTAAGATTTGCATTGGGTGTGACAAGGATGGACAGGATTAGGAATGAGTACATTAGAGGGTCAGCTCAGGTTGGACAGTTTGGAGACAAAGTCAGAGAGGCAAGATTGTGTTGGTTTGGACATGTGCAGAGGAGAGATGCTGGGTGTAATGGGAGAAGGATGCTAAGGATAGAGTTTCCAGGCAAGAGGAAAAGAGGAAGGCCTAAGAGAAGTTTTATGGATGTGGTGAGAGAGGACATGCAGCTGGTGTTTGTGACAGAGCAAGATGCAGAGGACAGGAAGATATGGATAAAGATGATCCATTGTGGCAACCCCTAATGGGAGCAGCCAAAAGAAGATGGTATACAGTAATCCCTCGCTACTTCGCGGTTCACTTTTCGCGGATTCACGACTTCGCGGATTTTATATGTAAGCATATCTAAATACATAACGCGTATTTTTCGCTGCTTCGCGGGTTTCTGCGGACAATGGGTCTTTTTACTTGCTTCCTCAGTTGGTTTGCCCAGTTGATTTCATACAAGAGATGCTATTGGCGGATGGCTGAGAAGCTACCCAATCAGAGCACGCAGTTAAGTTCCTGTGTGCTGCTGATTGGCTCAGCGACGGAGTGTTGCATTAACCAGGAAGTCTCATCTCACTCATTCATCATTAACGTGCTAATGCTTCAGGGGCCGTGTCCAAGCACCAACAAAAGATGCAAATGATTGCAGAAAAGGTAAAAGTTTTGGATATGCCGAAGGAAGGGAACAGCTACACCGCTGCAGGACATCGATTCTTTTTATTTAAAAGGAGGAAAAGCATATAAGATCTACGGCCGCAGTGTCCTTTAACCAGGGTGCAAAACGAGTTGCAAGTGGACGTGATAAGGCAGTAGTCTGGATGTAATCTGCTTTAGGAATCTTTGCAACAAGGTCGACGACGTCATGACCGCCTACAAGCTGCTACGTGTACTTCGCTATACAGTAAGTGTAAACTTATCTACCGATTTCATTTTGCTTAGCAGTTGTCCCTGTTTTTAATAGAGTAAATGGTGGGTTGTAAACAATACAGGGAGGGTTTAAAAACGTCCAAATACACGTTAAATAATTAAATAAATATAGTGTCCCTACTTCGCGGAAATTCAGTTATCGCGGTCGGCCTTGGAACCTGTCTCCCGCGATAAGTGAGGGATTACTGTATTGATAATTTGACAAATTACATTTAAAGATTCTTGGGTGTGATGAGAAAAAAATGTAACTGTTTGGGCAGAACTCCACATACTATGGTGAAAACCAGGCACTGCTCGTTACCTGCCATGAAACTTTATGTTGGCAGCATCAGGCTATGGGAGTGTTTCTCTGTGACAGGGTCAGGCAGACTTGTCGTAATTGACGTAAGGATTGAAGCAGCCAAATGCAGATAGATCCTTGAAGAAAACCTGCTCCAGGTGTCCCTGTGACCTCAGACTGGAGTAACAGTTCATCTTTGACAACATAAATGACCCAAAGTATAAAACCAAGACAGCACTGGAGTGGCTTTAGGACATGTCACTAATTGTCCTTGAGTGGCCCAGCCAAAGGTCAGACTTAAACACCACAGAACATAAGTCGATAAACCCAAAGATGGCAGTTTACTGACACATCCTATTCAGTCTAATGGTGTTCTGAGAGGATCTGCCAGGAGGAAGGGGATAAATTGCCCAAATCCAGGTGTGTAAAACTTAGAGAATTACAAAGAATGTTTGAAGCTGTCATTTCTGAAAAATGGGCTCCAAAGTACTGAATTAAAGGTCTAAATATTTATGTGATTGAGAGCTTCACAACAAGTATGCATAAACTACTGGTGTAGTGAAACTTAATAATGTACAGTTTTTCTGCTTAACATACTTTCAATATAGTTGGATTTGCCTTTAAATGACTTATCATGCAATACAGGAGTATATATAAATTCTAAGCCAACTTCAGTGCCTCATAATGTTGTTATACTGCTGACCCTCATCAACTTTGCTTAGGTTTTCTTCAGAGGTTGAGCTCCAAACCCCATGTTTGCACTTCCAATCCACATAGGTGGCTCACAGTGTAACACAGGCCCAACCATATAACCTGTATCCATGTTTTAGAATTTCTGAGTGCATTCTATAAAACTAAATATGCCTTAAAAGCAATCATTTTTGTTAGCTCAAATATTTGTTTTAGTAGTGATACATCCATTGTTATAACTAAAGATGTTTCAAGTCAGGCCTTTAGAGTTTTAGCAATACCTTGGTAGCTCATTTTCCAGATTTATTTTTACTCTGAGGAGGAAGGTGTTAGGATTCCTAAAGCAACAGCCTCCTACTTTATTAAAAAAAAATCATTCTCTTAATTAAGCAAACAGAATTCACTTTGATCAAATCAAGAGCTCGGCACACACATGCCTGTCGCCACATTCTAATCAAATTTTCCCTTCCCTGTAGTCACAGAATAGGGTGAATGTTTGGACATGCGTCTATGGGATGAATTGCATTGATATTAACTCTTAAAGGTAGAGGATTGAACTCCTTAGCATACTCAAAGCTCTCTTCTGCTCCCGATGAGTCAGTTTTAGCATTGAATTGTGTGCTGTAGTCCTGTGACGAGCAGGTGAACACACAGTCAGTTTGTCCAAATGAATATCTGTAGAATGTGATAGATGGGGGCACCACTGAGCCCCAAACCCTGGACAACACCAACACAAATACAGTCACGGTTTCAAAACAGAGGTTTTTATTATCAAAATACCTTACAAAGTTTTTTTCTAAGGTTGCACAAGCACAATTACAAACAAATGCTTCTTTCTTCACTCTCTTCTCTCTCTGTCCATCTCCCTCCAGTGAGTGTTGCCTTCCTTCCTACTGATGCTTAACCACTACAGCTGAAGGAGGCTACAGGGCTTCCGTTTATGTTGGACCCAGGAGTACTTTTGGCGCCAGGGCATAGCCCAATGGAAGCACTTCCGGGTCAAACAGAAGCCCAGAGAATGAATCCCAGTAGCACCCCTGATGCCACCCATGGGACCCAGCAGGGCTGACTCATAGCATCACAACTCCCAACCATGTCACTTGGTTACTGAGGTCCTGGAATGCTGCCATCTAGTAGATGAGGGATAAAGCATATTCCAAAATAGGAGCCTTCCCCACTGCACTGCACTGTTTGGGTATGGGTCTCATACCCAAATCCGATGGAATTCCAGTCCATTGCTGACCTTCTATTCTGGCTTCCCTTCTCCATCCTGCCTGGCACTTAAAAGTAAATTAAAGTAGTAAATTTCACTTCATTGCAAAGTCCAGGTCAGAGTTCTACTGTCTGACTTCTCAACACCTGCCTGTCCACAAATATTAGTTTTGATGAAAGTGATCCATTTTCTGTTTTTTCAAATAATGTTCAATAAATATTTTCTTTAATTATAGTCACGGCTTAGATTTACTATTCAGATCAGAGGCCATTGCTTTGGTACAAACAAAATTAACATCTGCTTTCAATATTTATGAAAAAGAATGGAGATAAGTGATATGACTGCCCAGCTAATACAGAGGGAATTTTGGGTCAGTTGCGCAGGAGTAGGTGTGCATGGGGTAGACAGGTGCCATATTCTTTGTTACATTAGCTTGGTGTCTGGCATTTTTTTCTTTACTTATAGAGGGACAGTCCCATAACCCCTGTTTTGTCTATACAGTAGTCTATTACCATCATTCTGGGCTTTGGATGGTGTGTGATGGTGATCCCATGTAAGATGTGATGTAAGATGTTTTCAGCTGTGTCATGTTTCCATATATATAGACAACAACAACAACATTTATTTATATAGCGCATTTTCATACAAAAAGTAGCTCAAAGTGCTTTACATAATGAAGAAAAGAAAAATAAAAGACAAAAAAAGAAATTAAAATAAGGCAACATTAGTTAACATAGAAAAGGAGTAAGGTCCGATGGCCAGGGTGGACAGAAAAAACAAAAAAAAAACTCCAGAAAGCTGGAGAAAAAAAAAAAAAAAAAAGCAAAAAAACAAAAAAAGAACCAAGGATGCAAAATGGTAACAAATATGCCTCTGTCTCTGTCCCTCTCTCTGTCCCCCACAACCCCACCCCCTCTTGTACCTGTGTTGATGCCCCTGCTTGATGTCCATCTGGCAGAGACCGCATACATACAGGGCACACAACCCCCTAGCAACAATATATACGCCCTTGCTGGTACTTGTTGGACCCGATACATCTCCAAAGTGTGTCTCTTTCATTTCCCCAGTGACTTTATTAAAGACCTAGCCCCGCCATCCTTGTGGTGCCCTTGCCTCTTTTGATCTCTTCACGGGTTGGCACTCCTGCAGAGTAAACACAATATTTAAGGCCGATAGATAGATAGATAGATAGATAGATAGATAGATAGATAGATAGATAGATAGATAGATAGATAGATAGATAGATAGATAGATACTTTATTAATCCCAGGGGGAAATTCACATACTCCAGCAGCAAAAAATATTAAATTAAAGAGTAATAAAAAAATGCAGGTAAAAAACAGACAATAACTTGAATAATGTTCAACGTTTACCCCCTCTGGTGGAATTGAAGAGTCGCATAGTTTGGGGGAGGAATGATCTTCTCAGTCTGTCAGTGGAGCAGGACAGTGACAGCAGTGTGTCGCTGAAACTGCTCCTCTGTCTGGAGATGACACTGTTTAATGGATGTAGTGGATTCTCCATAATTGATAGGAGCCTGCTGAGTGCCCGTTGCTCTGCTACGGATGTCAAACCGTCCAGCTCTATGCCAACAATAGAGCCTGCCTTCCTCACCAGTTTGTCCAGGCGTGAGGCATCCTTCTTCTTAATGCTGCCTCCCCAGCACACCACTGCGTAGAAGAGGGCACTCGCCACAACCATCTGATAGAACATCTGCAGCATCTTACTGCAGATGTTGAAGGATGCCAGTCTTCTAAGGAAGTACAGGCGGCTCTGTCCTTTCTTGCACAGAGAATCAGTATTGGCAGTCCAGTCCAATTTATCGTCCAGCTGCACTCCCAGGTATTTATAGGTCTGCACCCTCTGCACACCGTCACCTCTGATGATCACGGGGTCCATGAGGGGCCTGGGTCTCCTAAAATCCACCACCAGTTCCTTGGTTTTGCTGGTGTTCAGTTGTAGTTCTACCTCAAGTATACACCATTATGTTTGCAATGATGCAGTCTGTGAAACTCCAGTAATGTGTTTCTGATATGGACGTGAGCAACACAAGGACCAGTCCTGTCTCCATCTCTCTTTACTCTGTACACATCAGACTATAAATATAACAGCAGGTCATGTCACATGCAGAAATTCTTAGATGGCTCTGCATTTATGGGGTGTATTGATAAAGGGGATGAGACAGAGGAGAGGAGTGAGGTGAAGAAGTTTGTTTCTTGGTGCAAAGAGAATTGTCTGCATCTTAACATCAGCAAAAGCAGGGAACTGCTTATTGACTTTCACCACACCAGAGAGCCTGTATGTCCGGTCACTATTCAGGGAGTGGATGTGGAGATGGTGCACTCCTATAAGTACTTGGGGGGTCCATGTTAATGAGAGGTTAACATGGTCTTGGAACACATAGGAACTATATAAGAAAGGGCAGAGCAGGATCTTTTTCCCCTAAGAGACTGTGTTCTTTTAATATGGGAAGTGACATCCTTTACATCTATCTGTCTGTCTGCCTGCCTGCCTGCCTGCCTGATGTCATTGAAAAGAACAATTTTTTGAAAAGAATAACTTTTCTGTAGGGCTTCTTGACAGTTTTTGAAAATGTCCTTGGTTTGTTTTATTGATTTTTCTTTCAGTTTTTTGTTTGTCTTACATAAGCATGGTTATGAGTGACCTGTGCTTTATAAATGTTATGAAAGAAAATATGCTTTAGATATTGTCTTCTAAAGTATGCAAGTGTATTTGATAAAAGTATGAGCTTTTTCATTATAATATTTTGAGCAGATGGAGCTGCTGTAAGACATTGTTGATATTCTGTTGTGTTTAGCATCCTTCATTAGAACATTAGAATAGTTTTCATAAGAACAGGCCACTTATCCCAATAAAACTTGACAATCCTTTCACTTAATTTCTCCAAAATAACTTCAAGTTGAGTTTTGAAGGCCCCCAATGTCCTGCGGTCTACCACACTTTCCATTTGTGTAATGCTTGTCCACTTAATACCTGGGTGCTCATGTTCTTGTTGAAGAATTTCTTTTAAAGTAACAACCAGTTCCCTTCATAATTTGTAATATTTCAATCATGTCATTTGCTGTTACTGAAAGGCTCAGTTCCTTCAATCTTAACGTTATAGCCTGCAATGCCAGACTCAGCCTAGATACTCTTGTATGGAATTTCTGTAGCGCAGAATATCTTTTTTTTTTTGTAATATCATGAGCAATACTGTGCAGAGTATTCCAAATAAGTCGACTTACTCATTCATCAACAAAAATATTATTTCCTGTTTAGCTAAATAGCTGAAATTTGGCAGAATAGTAGATATATAACAGTAGGTATTCAGTAAGAAAGAACTTTTCAATATATCAATATTTAGGGATTAAATAAAAAAACACAGTAGAAAAACTAAATATCCCAAAATCTCAAAAATACATTGATGGGTTTGTTTGAAATTTGGTGGTTTTAGGAAAAAATCAAATTAGTCAGCACATCTTTTTTCTTTTATTTATATTTGTCATTAATAATGTTCTAGCGAGTGAGACATTCAAACACACCTTGTCCCCCAATTTGCCATAGCACTTGCAGGGATCTCACATAGAAATAGAGCATTTGTGCAAATAAAGGTCGTCTGCAGAAGTGAAGTGAAAGAATCAAGGTTCAGTTAAGTTCAAAGAAGATGCATTCAATGAGTGCTTGCCAAGGCACTGTGTTGGTGAGCATAGTCAGCTTTGCACAACTGATCAAGTAAGAGAGATATTTAATATATACTGTATTACCCCACCCCTTTATCTTATCAGCAACCTAGTGCAAATGTGAGAGCTATAATTCTCATCAGCCAGTGCACTGCTCCAGACAATTTAATCAGAGCTCACAATCTTTAAATAAGAGCATCAACAAACACAGTATGTCATCAAAGGTAGCAAATGTTCCTTCTTCCTCAAACACGTTGGGATAGCAATTTCAATGTCTCGCTGTATATCTTGTACCAGTGTTTCTCAACCTTTGTGGTCTTGGGACCCATTTTTACCTTTTTTAAGTTCCTTGATGACCCACAGACAGTATTTGAAGTTGGGGGAGGAGTTCTCCCTTCATAAATCGAGTGCAAGTAGAAGAGTAGGGAGAGAAAAAAATATTGTGCAGCATTGTGGATTACTTTGGTTATCCAAGGGTGTATCACATGTGACAATAAATCTGAGAAACTGATTATAATTTTTTTTTATTTTTAATCAGTGCATCGCCTTCCATTTTTGAAAAAGCCAACCATGTTCTCTACCTGTATAACATTATTAGCCTCCTTGGCTTTAACCCTGACCATGACTCTGGCTCATAATTCTATACAACTACAATAAACCACGAGTCGCACTTGGGGTTATGCTTAATGATCCATTTTTAATTTTTAAGCCCAGAATCAGTTCTGAACACTAAGGTAATTCATCAGTATTCATTAGTGGCACATAGCCTCCAATGTAAAACAAAATGGGAAGTGAAAAGCCATAAAGGCAGTTTCAGAACTGAGTTTGGTGAATTTCAGCAGGTTTCACTCCCTCTGCCCAAAGAAATCTCACAACAGTGCATTGTTCAACAATGATGCAATGTAGTAGTGGAGAATTCATGTTCATTCGACCTGCTTCATCTAGACTAAAAGCAAAACATTGCATTATGTATGTGCAAATTACCTATAAGCCATTGCGAGCGTGTTGTGTTGCATAAACTTTGTGGTGGTTACCACAGAATTTTCAAATTGCCTTTAATTTTTGATTTACCCCTGTACGTTTCTTGTGCGCCACAATTTGTAATATTGTTCTAGTTAATATTATAGTCATAAATGCCCCCCATTACTATAATATCCCCTATGAGCTTGCTTTTTAATATTAATTTAATAATATACATATTGAAATTATTATCTGCTTTTGGGGTCTGAAACACTCACTCACTTTTAGGCCTTTATTTGTAATGTTTTCTGATTGAATTCATGAATCCAAATTTTCTCAGGTAGATTCAACTCTTTCCCCATTTGAAGCAGAAAAGCATTCATCTTCTCTTTCAAATAAATGGGTGCTCCCCCATTTTTTCAATTTTTCCTAAATAATGTGTAGCCATTTGTGTTGTACTGCTCTCACCATGACTGCTGTCTCATTTCTTTTATTAAAAAATAAATACACAAGGAGCATTGTTATAACTGTTTCAATCCTCCCATGCAAATATCAAGACGGATGTAAAAATCTGAGCAGCAGAGATCTCAGGAGCAGCCCGATGACAGGAACACCCCTATTGTGATACTGGTGTTAAAAAGTTTGTCTCCTGTGGTTGATCCAGGACCAGAATCAGTATAAGGTGTTCCCATATTTCAGATGTCTTCTGGTTTAGATAGAAGTACAGTGTACATACAGACAGGGTAGTAGAATAACTAAGGTATTAAACCTTACACTACATGGTTGCTTCAATTTCAACTCCCTCACCCATCTCAGATAAAGTAGCAATGTAATCTAGTTAAACAATAAGTTAACTTTCTTGTCAATATTGGCATGCCTGTCACAGGTGCATTTCACTACATAGTTTGTTCTTTTATGATCAGTAGCTTGTGTAACAAAGTATTCCCGCTCTGTAATCTTTCCATATAAGTGCATGAAAGCTACTTTGTATACCACCTGGGGGAGTTCACACCAAAGTTTACCCCTCTTGTCAACCTCACTTAATTCAAAATCTGCAGGCACAACGAGCTGAGTGCCACTCATCGTTTTGCTCAGAAGGTGGCTTCTCAAGAGATGCACTTTTAAAGCTCTTTTATCCTACTTTCTATTTTGAGGATGAAAGTGTATAAACTTGAAAACGCCGGGACTCACATAGGAATGAGAAAATGGGAGTTTTCCAAAATGCTGTTGTATGATTATCATGTGATCAGGCAGTGACTTCAACTTTGTTCCCTGTGATCCCATTTCTATTGTGGGATTGTCCTTTTCTAACTTCTCTGCATCGTTTCATAGGTACAATGCCATGAAAACACACAAATATTTCACTGTATTTATTTCCACACGACTCCCAGTCTGTATTTTCCAAAGCTTTGGCAAACGTTTACTTGCTTATGACCTTTAAAGGCAGTTGTGCTTTATTGCCTATTCTAAAAAAGAAATCTGATTTGTAAGTGACTGATTTTTTTTTTATTATTATTAAAAACTCAGAAGAATATCCAGACTTTCATAATTGTCACCCACCCAACATTTCATTGTGAAACAACTCTCTTTTGTTAAGGAAAAATGTCTCTTTAGGGTAAGAAAACTTTTACTTTTGTTTTGTTAGTTAAGGCTTTAACGTCTTTTTGATGGGAAACCTTTTCAAGTTTAATCATTTTAGGAGCTCTTTTGTTATTCCTTTGGCTTAATTTTCTGGCTATTCATATGTTCTTAAAAAATTTAAGAAAAGTAATGTCCTTGTGTCTCTCAAGTACGTCATTAGGTAAATAAATGACAATCAAATATTTGTAATGTTTGTTCCCTCAAGGCCTTTTTTGTAATGGCCATTAAAAATTCTTAATGTTTGTTCCCTCAAGGTTGTTTTTATAATGTCAGGCTTTAGCTGAAAATCCAGTAATATTTACCTTCAAAAATATGGAGCAAAGCAAAACATCAGACAATACTTTCTGATGCCTCTATGTTATTATCCATTGTTCTCAGAAGACAGGCTTGGTGCACTTATACAATTTACAGATCTGAAGTAAAAATAGGAAACTGAACACATGCATCATTTTTAATATACCAACACAGACAGTCAGTGTCATCTAGTGTCTGAGACTTTAGATGTCATGGTTGCTGGTCAATCCTCACCTCTGACTCTGCCTGATCTGTCCATCCAATATTTAAACCTTTGATTCATGAGGACCATTGTGGATTCCTCCCAGGCAATGTTACAGTTCACCAACTCTTTGTCCTTGCAAAGACTCTTGAGGGGTCATGGGAGTTAACTAATCCTGTCTGCAGGACATGTGCTTTGTGGAAAAATGCTTTTAACCATGTATCCTCTGGTATCTTTTAGGTGGTGGTACAGGAGTATGAACATCCAGGGCCAATGCTACATGCCTTTCACACCCTGCATTTCTGGAGCGAGAGTTCTTGCATGCTTTACATTAAATCAAGTTTGTTGTTCTTGTCTCCTTTTCCATTTGTGATTTTCGTGGATATGATCTTAAGACAGAGCCAAGACTATATAAATGTAATGAATTATTATTATTATTATTAAGACTTGGAAGTTCCATAATTTGTGATCTGTGGGCCTCATCTCCACTGTTTGCACATGATGTTATTTTCTTGGTTTCATTAGATGTTGATCTCTGGTAGGTGTTCACTGGAATAGTTCAGAACTGAGTGAAATGTGGTTGAGCTTGTCCAGATTGAAGGTAATGGGCCTATTCTGCAAAAAAATGGCTTCAATTAATTGATGAGCAGCTGTCCAAGGTGGAGGAGTTACATTATTGTGGGATCTTCTTCACTACACTGGAAGAGGTGTTTGTGATATTGACCAATGAATTGGTGCGGCAGTGCCAGTTTTATAAAAGTGGTGCTTGACTGTGCTGGTAAAGTTGATGCAGACTCCAAGGTCAAAGTGATCAGTTTGACTGTGAGTGTACATTCACAACCTGACCTATGCTTACGAGATGCACTTTGTGACCAAAAAAGTGAGATCATGAATACAAAATAAAGTTTCATCACAGAATTGCTGGACTCACCACTTTTGATAGGGCATGGGAACCCACAATACAAGAGGCCCTTGGGTAAAAAGCACCACTTCTTGGACTGAGAGAAATTGGTTCCAGTGGCTTGGGCATATAAATAGGATGCTCTCCAAGTGTTTTCCATGGAAGTTGTACAAAGTAGAGCCCACAGGAAGAGGAGACAAGAGCACACCCAGAATATAGAACAGGATTTCAGTCTCTCAACTGGCCAGGGAGAGTATAGGGGTTCTCCAGGAGGCGTTGAAAGGATAAGGTGCAGCCCCACAGGGAAAAGTGGAGTGAAAACTAATAAACCAATGAGTTGTACTGCATATCTGTATTTTTATTGTGCTTTAGGTTTGAAGGTGTTCACTATACAGTAGACACTGCAAAGTTAAAAAAAATGTTTGTTGTTTGTTTGTTTTGTTTTTATAATAGACTAATAAATGTGTAATGATTGCTACACTTTACATGAGGAGTACTGAATAGCCCCTGAAGCTAATGTTGCTTAGCCAAGTAAATATTTATTTGATTGTATACTTTTACTTGTACTGGAAAGAGTTCTCATACTCCTGTTTTTATAGCTGTTAAAACTCATTGAAGAGTAGCATAACTAAATTAAATGCGTAATAAAACAAAGAAAGTTGTGACATTAGAGACTATGTGCAAGATGTCTCAGAGCAGTTCTTTCAATTCTGCCATGATTTCAAAGCAGTGATGCTTGACCCCTCTGCCTTTGCAGTTTGAATCCTTCTGTTTCTTTCTGGTGGCCGTGCCGTCAGTGTTTTCATTTTTGACATTCTTCTGCAGTACATGCAGCTGAACATCATAGTTTGCCTTTCACTAATTTGGTAATTGGTGAATCAGCATGCTGTTTGCGCCAAATGAACCGTGATCTTTAATGTTTACTGATGTGGTTGTGTGCTGAGTGCTCATCTTGGCTGCTACTGTGATGCAAAGGATGTCTTTGCAGCTCACAAGTTTTTCCATGTTTTGAAATGTCCATCAGTTTATGAGGAGATATTGGAGGGGTTCTATCTTTTTATATTAAGCAAAATGATGTAATAAAAGTATTTAAAATGAGAACTGGACTTGCTGATTAATATAGGTGTGATGTACAATATGAAATCCCATTCAGAACAGATCAGCTCCATTTTTAACTTTATTTTTATTTTTTTATTTTTTTATTTTTTTTCAGAAGAGCAGAAAGTTCCAAAGCTGTGGAAAGAGGCTACAGTAATTCCAGTAGCTAGAAACAAATGCCCTAATACTTTAAATGGCTTTGGAACAGTGTCCCTGACATCACTAGTTGTAAAATCACCTGAAAAACTTATAACAAGGAGGCTAACAGAGAAAACTGAGAGTTTATTAGATCCATACCAGTCTGATAGGGGGACAAAGGATTCCATTGTCACTTTGCTTCATCTGTTGTATGAATACTTGGAATGCATCAAGATTGACACCAGGCTCCTGTTTGTAGACTTCTCATCAGCTTTTAATAAAATCCAGCCCATCTTCTTACAAAGAAGTATATTAAACATTTGGAATTAAATTTAGTAGAATTTTTAACAGACATGAATTAAAGAGTGAAAGTCAACAGTTGTCTGACATGTTGTTCTCATCCACAAGGTCCTCCCAGGGATTGTCACAGTACATTTGAAAACAGGTTCATTGTAAAATTTGCTTATGATTTGGTTATTGAAAGCCTACAGAATGAGAATGTAACCAGTCATGGTCTAGTGGTAGATGATTTAGTTAAATGGTGCGAGGACTCCCACCTAAATGTTACTAAAGCAAAGTAACAAATAATCAATTTTAGAAGAAACACCATTTACCCACAAGAAAAAAACCATCATAGGCCAAGTAGTGGAGATTATTGCCAGTTATAAATACAGTATCTGTGAACTTTACGACATTGATAACATATGAAGCACAGTGTTAGCTAATAAATAAGCTGTTAGTAAGCTGAACTTCTGACCAATGAGTCCAACCAAGTAATTGCTTCTCATTTTTGTTCACAAGAGCATTTTACAAAAGTGGTTTATTTAACAATATTGTAGTAAAAATACATTTGTTTAGGATGTTATGACCATGCCCCTGAATGACATGACATGTGGATTATGTGACACCAGTTAAATGAAAAGTTTGTTCATGGACATTTTTTGATACTGTTTGCTGTTGTCTGGCATTGATCAGCATTCAGAATCTATGTTATCACCATTATTCATGAAAACATGAGATTATTTTTTTTCTCTGCCATCACAACAAACTATATATGCAAGTAACTTATAAAAAATATTTTTGGTTAGAGCATTCCTTTAAGCCCTGCACTGATGGGATATTCTTTAGTTTCCCTTGACAATATGATTAAAATTACAAATTCAAAAATGAATTTTTTTGGATGTTATGACCATGCCCCTGAATGACATGACATGTGGATTATGTGACACCAGTTAAATGAAAAGTTTGTTCATGGACATTTTTTGATACTGTTTGCTGTTGTCTGGCATTGATCAGCATTCAGAATCTATGTTATCACCATTATTCATGAAAACATGAGATTTTTTTTTTTCTATGCCATCACAACAAACTACATATGCAAGTAACTTATAAAAAATATTTTTGGTTAGAGCATTCCTTTAAGCCCTGCACTGATGGGATATTCTTTAGTTTCCCTTGACAATATGATTAAAATTGCAAATTCAAAAATGAATAGATGGAAGGAAGTAACCTAATGGTGCGATTGGAGCAGGCAGACACTCTGCCTCAGTATGCAAGTACAGTGATACCTCGCTATATCGCGCTTCGTCTTTCGCGGCTTCACTCCATCGCGGATTTTAAATGTAAGCATATGTGAATATATATCGCGGATTTTTCACTGCTTCGCGGATGTCTGCGGTCTACAGTACGTGTGCTTCCTCAGTTGATTTGCCCATTTGAATTCAAACAAGGGACGCTATTGGCAGATGGCTGAGAAGCTACCCAATCAGAGCACGCAGTTAAGTTCCTGTGTGCTGCTGATTGGCTCAGCAACGGAGTGCTGCATTAACCAGGAAGTCTCATCTAACTCATTCAGCATTAATGCACGTTACTGCTAATGCTTCAGGATTGCAGAAAAGGTAAAAGTTTTGGATATGTTGAAGGAAGGAAACAGCTACACCGCTGTAGGACACAATTACAGCATCAATGAGTCCACGATTCTTTTTATTTAAAAAGGAGGAAAAGCATATAAGATCTACGGCCGCAGTGTCCTTTAATCAGGGCGCAAAATGAGTTGCAAGGGGACGTGATAAGGCAGTAGTCTGGATGAAATCTGCTTTAGGGATTTGGATTGAAGAGTGCTGGAAGAAGAACAACGGTGGTGCTAAACAGTCGCCTGAAGAGGCTCCTTTAGAAGAGCTGTAACACTATCCTTTGTTGTGCAGTAAAATTAAACTCATCGTTATCGGACAAGTCGTCGTGTCATTGTTGGTGAGTAACCATAATTAATTATTTACGTACAGTACTTATTACATGTACATAGTTTAGTGTCGCTGTACACACATTTTACTGTATACAATTTTTCTTGCATTGTGCGTACTTATTGCTGGTGGCCTGTCTGTTGTAATGGCTGTAACGTATTGATATCGGAGACGCTCGATATCTTTAAAATAATATTTAGGTTTTACTGTATGTAAACTGTGTTTACATACATAATTTCAACGAATCTTACCTAATATCTAAGAGATACAAAGGGTTTATGCTGTATAACTGTGCGTGAAATGTTTATAATAGTGTGGGAGAGTTTGTAAGGGCTTAAAATATATAAAAATAACCATATAAACATATGGTTTCTACTTCGCAGATTTTCTTATTTCACGGGTGGCTCTGGAACGCAACCCCCGCGATGGAGGAGGGATTACTGTACTTTGATGAGGACTTAAATTTGACCATAAAATCCACGACACACAATTTTTCACACGTAATGCAAATGACTATACCCTGTCCAGTTTAATTAAACAACTCCTTTTCAGTAACAAATAAATAATTTAAGAAACATTCAAATTCTGAAAGCCGTGCCCTGGAGGCATTGTTATGGCAAAAATAACCCCTTAAAATGCTTGCCAGTATAAATAGCTCTCCATCAAAAGTAAAAGCAAACAAAGAAAACTCAAAAAAGTATTTTGTGATCCTTGGGTGCCTGAATCACTGAAAGCACTTGACTTTGATGCTTTTACCCACAAAACAATTGAGTGTTATTTATTTATTTATTTATTTATTTTTTTTCTAATGACAAATTAATTGTGCTGTCATATCCAAACTCACAGTCTTAACCTGTGTTCCTTATAAAAACATTTACTTTATCAAATATGCATTTTCTTATTTTGTACTTTTCAATATTTTTTCAATTCATTGTAAGTGTGCTTTGTGTGTAGTATGGCAGAATGAAGCCCAACCTTTGAGTGAATTTAACTTAAGCATAGCAAATGAATATCCTTCCATCTTCTAAACTTGCTTTACCCTGAGCAGGATCACAGGGAAGCTGGGACCTTTCCAGCAAGCATGGGGCACAAGGCAAGAACAGTCTCTAGACAAGATGGCAACCCATCGCAGGGTGAACACACACGTCCACCAGGGCCGATTTAGCATTGCCAGTCTACCTATCCTGCATGTGTTTGGGCTTTGGGAGGAAACCAAAGCATCTGAAAGGTTGAAATGAGAACTGACATAGAAAACTCCAAGCAGGGAAGATCAGGGAGGTGAACCCCGGTCTACTTGTAGTGAGGCTACAGTGTTACCAGTGCACCACCATGCCATCCTTAATGATTATCAGTTTAATTTAATTGTACTAATGTATGATTTAAAGAAAAGAAAGAGAGAGCGAGACTATGAACTGGAAGTGAAAAAAGCATTGTGTGCAACGTACATCTTAGTGGCTAGCACCAGCAGCTAACGGATCCACAATCCTGGGTTCAAATACAGCCTCTCTTGGTTAAACCATTTGTGTTGATGTCCAGTTTAAAAGGGACCCTGTTTAAGTGTGCATGTCCTGTGATGAACTAATGCCCCTTCCATAATTAGTTCCTACTTTGTGGCACACCGCAACACTAGATTGGATTAAGCAGACAGGAAAGTGTAACATTATGTCATAATGCTGTCATGTCTTGTCATGTTATGTTAAACTGCCAGTTTTGCATTGAAATAGTCAAAAATAAATCAACAATCCTCTGGGATTGTAAAGACTATTAGATGTTTATAATAACTGGCATAATATTTGCCACAGTTTTGCCAAATAATCATTTCTGAATTCCCCTTTTCTTGTCAAAAATAAAGAATTCCATAACTGTTATCCTCACCTTTGCAATTTTTTTATGAAGCATATTATTTGTATTGACCACATCAGCAGTTAAATGAATGGTTTGAACCTTTTTCTTTTCTTTTCTTTTCTTTTGTTTTTTTTTTTTTAGTTCCCTACAGTTGACTAAAAAGCTTGAAATATGCAGGCAGCCTGCATTACCGTCAGGGTTTATGATGTTTAAAGTCATGTTACTAATTACTTTGTATATTTGTACTTGGCTGTACCAGAAGCAAAATTCTTCCCATTTTTTTTGGCATGCTGCTTGAATATTGCTATCAAAACAAGATTTAACGAAAGCTTTGTGTGCCTGCCCCTGCCGCCTTTGTTCACTCCGTCAGCTCTTTACAATTTGAGATTTGCAAATGAATGTTAAGCCGTGTCAGGGCAGCATTTTATGAGAGGATCCAACAGTGTTATTAATATTGAGTCAGATAGCCATAGTCTGGCCTTTAAGTCGCAAATACTTTACAACTCTTAAGCTGTTTCACACAATGTACAACAAGTTCTACATGTACTACTTGTTTAGGCTCGAGCAAAGGCGGCAGCCTAGGACCCTTTAAAGTTCTTAAAGGCAATATTAAAGTATTCCATCAGAATTTTTTCCACTAAAAGATAAATCACATACTCAAGGACACCAAAGGAGATTAAGGGGAAGTGCTCTTAAGACTAAAGCCAGGAAGCACTTCTTTACACAAAGAGTTGTGCAAAACTGGAACAAACCATTGAAACATGTAGTTGAAGCTGAAACTTTGACAACATTTTAGAAATATTTGGTTGAGATATTAGGACAGCTTAACTATTAGGTAAACAAGCACACGTCATGGACTGAATTGCCTCCTCTCATTTGTTAAATTACTTATGTTCTTACCTGCTGCAGCTTGATCATACCACATTCGTCAATTGATAGCCTTTCTGGCACCATGTTATACAAGTGTGGAGGTTATAGGAATTTCCCCATCTTCTTATTGTAAAAAAGGGAAAGATTCACAACCTAAAAGAATTAAAATAAATCATTTGTTTCCTTAGCTAAACTTCTAGGTTTGCCCTTCACTGTAAAATTGACTTGATCTATTAGACTTAACTAGTTGAATTAGTCCACTTCAGTGATGCATTAATCAAGGGTCTTATATTACCTTCTGTTTTAGATTTTCTGTTTACTGTCTTCCTGATATTTGCATTTACACTCTCATGATTGTAGCTCATTGCTAGTTGCATTATAACACTCTGTCTTGTGGGTATCATGTAAGAGAGAGATTCAGTAGTATAGTAATATTCCTCTGTATTTGCTTATTGTGATACTGTAGCTCATTTCAGTGCCTTTTCCTATTTCAGTTAGTTTCAAACCATTTCTTTGTCACACAACTTTACTCATCAGGACTGTTGGATCAAATTTCATTATTTAAAATATAATTTGCATGTATTATAAAATGTCTTATTCAAAGAAAAAATAGATGATCAAGTGGAAAACTATATTTATTTTCCAGATCTTGTCACTTTGTGCACCCTAAGAATCTCATTTTTATGAGGGACTCGTTTCAGATATCGCATTTGTTTAAATCTTCACATTTTCTTCAAGTTTTTTAAGCAACAGTACATGATTTTTAAACACTTAATGCTTTGCAGATGGACCATGAAAAAAGGTTAAAGAAAAAAGGGTATTGTTAAAAATAAATAAATAAAATAGCATAATATTAAGAATACTAGCCGACGCCTGCCGTAGCATACGGTGGTGTAAGAATAGGAACGGAAAACGGTGAGAAAGGAATTCAGAAATCAAGAAGAAATAAATACTTCTTGAAGGATGCAGTTGTGAATAGGTGTTTTGGTTACGACAGATAATGAGCCGAAAGATCTAACCCTAGAAAAAGCCACGTACAATTGACCGTGGCTGAAGACTGGTATCAGGTCTGTGCTGTGGTGTTTGGGTATCCGACACTGATTGTAGAATTTCAAGCCAAGCAGGATTACATGTGAAAGTGATAAATAAGTCAGGCTTTCCAAATTTATGTACTATGGCCATGGCATCTTGATAGTTTTGTTGCATGTATCTTGGACTTCCTGGGAATGTGGACGGTAATATGATCATTTTGCCTACATGTACGTTGTTATTTTCAGTGTTTGCTTGCAGTGCATCTGATAGTCTTGTTCCACGCACAGATCTTGTTGATGTAATGTGAGATAGTTGAGACGCGCGCCCTCTCTTTTAACATACGCATCTACGATGTACTGTTGGAATAGTTTGCCGCTGGAGTGCAAAATACTAAATATATTTCTCATTGCTAATCTGTACGCGTAAAACTGGCATTGAGTAAGCCTTCTTCGCTTGGCGGTTCTTTTATCGGGAACATGTTGCAAGTCTTTGTGCCAGCCAATGTCTCCATAAGGGAATAAAAGTGGGTAAACCATAGGATCGCAATTCATATTGAGCGTGGAAATCTGTTTACAGGAGTTGCCTATGGAATAGATGCAAATGTCCCTTTCGGCAGGCGGTTCACCATCTTCTCCGACGAAAATCGCTGCAACATCGGTGTGACATGTCAGGGCATTGTATCGTTGTAAATCCTGCCTAGGGTTTTCCTTGAAAACCATTCGTACAGATGCTGTTGGATTGGACTGAGCGATTTCATGCATGTTTTTGTATGATTTAGTGAAGAGGCTAATGGTTCTGAGCATGGAATCCAGCTGGAGAAGTAAATTTTCGCTGCATGCAGCATTTGCTTTATTTTGTAAGCGTACTTCAGTAGCTTGCGCTGTGTCAAAAACATACAACTGTCCATATCCTGGAGAGTTAGAAGTGTTAGTGTATAGTGGAGAGATTTGGTGATAAATTTGCCTGTGTATTTTAAAACAGTATGGTCTGTAGCCAGGAGGTTGAGTTATCTGTGCACCCATGGAAGCAAACGCTAGAGAAGAGTTGTATTCTCAAATGTGTTCACAATAATTTTTAGCTTCTGATGTTTGCTATGTAAGAAGCAGTTGTAAAGACACAGGTGGCTGCCGCAAAGGTGGTAAAGCTACTTTACCGGTAGTGAGAGTGCATTGCCTTCGTCAACCATTTGTGTCAAGAAATAACCCTCTGATAGGAACAGGCAGTTGCCGGATTCCGGAATAGAGATGACGTTGTACAAAAACCCGTCGACAGAGAAGATACTGTTGTTCATTTTATAACAAAGGCTTAGGAAACAACCGTCGCAGTATAACAAAAATAGCAAGGTGTATGGGAGGCCCCAGGCAGCGTGGGGAAGGGTTTGCAAGAGGACAAATAGGAATCGAGAAATGCCATGTTGGCTGCGTGTAGGCGGGACCAGTTTTGAAGAGGAGCTGCAGGCTGCGTGGGGAAGGGTTTGGAATAGGACGAATAGGAATTGAGAAATGCCGTGTCAGTTGCGTGTGGGTGGGACCAGTTTTGAAGTGGAAGCAGGACGAACCAGAAGAGAAATATATATAAGAGATAATATTAAGCTCATCTGCATTATATTTTTCCTCTAACTGTTATGAGTTGCAGCACAGAAGAACCAGTATCCAGATTAGGTTGGAGAGTGCTGTCTTATCTGGCCGGGAGGCCATAATAGATGGACAGTGTAATGGATGAAAAAACCCAGTCAGGATGGCAAATGATTCCTATCCCAGTTGGGATATAGTGGATGGACACTAACACAAGATGTGGCAGTGCATCTTCAGTCGATTCCCAATTTGGACACCTACAGGATATCAAGGGACCTGTAGTCTCAAAGGGCAACCCTGTCGGGGTCCCTGGTTGCTACCAAAAGAAGCTCTCCCTAATTTGGGGAGCATCCATCTGGCCCAGGAGTGCTTTCCACGGGTTATGCTGCTCTGAGGTGTTGTATAAAAGGAGTCACCTCACATCCATTCAGAGAGCCATAGTCAGGAGGAGGCTGATGAAGCTCATTGTAAGGAGAGGAAGAAAAAGAAAGAAGAAGGAAGTTATGCTTTTGTTTGAGCTTGAGAATAACCTAATCTGTGTAAAGATATTGGTTGAATAAACTTTTTACTGACTCCGAAACTTGGGTTGGTGTCATTATGCCTGGGACTTGGGGGTTCAGTGGGTCCCCCTACAAGTCACACTGTAAAAAAGGAAAAAATTCCCGTAGAAACAGAGTTGAGTTTGTCTATTCAGTGATTCCCTGCTCCAACCCAGGGCACTCATCTGGCATTGAGAAGTGTCAAGTCTGATCTTGTCCTGCTACTGCATGTTTTTGTTGTTTTATTGTTTGATTTTTTTAAAAAAGATGTTTTGATTTTGTCTGCATTTTTTGTATGCAAAATTAGCTTTCTTTGATAATGCCACTTTGTGTCTGCTGATGATCCATTTTTTTTAAAGGGCTGTGTTTTCAAGAGTCATATTCATTTGAAGGTGGCAGTTTTTGCCTGATTATTTTAGGCAACCATGCACAAGTTATAAACATGTCATGCTTTGTCGGCGTACACACAGCATCCAAGATATTTAAGCTGCGTTTAGATATATTTTAATATTAACTTATTTTTAATCTGAATATTCAAACATTAATTTTTGATAATACAGATTTGACAGCCCTACTGCTCCAGGAACAAATTAATCAAAGGTCTGCACATGAAAGTGTTGTGCTTAGAAAGCAGTGATTACTCCTCCCCAGCCAACAAGCATTTGATCTTATTATTTTTCAGCATCATTTCCTTATTCTAAACCATACTGTATGATTTGTGTGTGGTCATTTTAACATGCTGACGTAATTCTACTTATTCTGTAGCCAGCCTTCCCTTTCAGATGGCTTCACATATGTTGCCACATTCATAAGAACAGTTTGTATTGTGACAATGAAAATCCTTGAGTGTCCTAGCAGGTTAGACACAATGTTCAAGGGCATATTTTTCTCCTCTTTCAAAATTCTATCAATCTGCACCATTAAACCAGCCAGATAGAAGGAGCAAATGATACTGTATTTGCTACTCTTTACTCATTCAGAGTAACAATAATAATAATTCTCTGCCCTTGTTATTAATCATGCATTGATAAAGCAGCCATGAAGTCGGAACAAATGATTATGAAGTAAAACCTATTAGATCCCCCTGTCTGACTTGTCATCTGTACTGAGACTCCTTCTGGCTGTAGAGTACTCCCAGAATCTTTCCTTGAGACTAATTGCATTTTTACTTTATTGCCCAAGCCAAAAGGACATTTCTTAGCTGTAATCAGAATCTAATATTCTTGCCTTAAATTGGTAATGCACCTTTTTTCTGTTTCTATGGTTTTGAATGGTCCAGATGTTAATGATTTGTTGATTTAGTGTTTAATCAGCACAAACGTTGAAGGTACACGGTTTGTATGCCGTGTGCCTTGCTTTCAAGATACAAATTCTTGCCAAATAGAAATGTCAGATCCTCTGTGGAAAACTAGACATGCAAACTGGTTTACAAAGCAAGAAAATGGAAACATATGATTTAACAAACGCACAAATAAACTAATATATGAGATTCCTTCGTTTACAAAAGAAATGCACAATGTCAGTAGCACTGTAGGTCATCGTAACCACAGAAGCTTTTAGCTACAATGTACAGGCCTTTCACATACAGATCTTCCACAAGTCACTCCTGAGTAATTTACATTTACTAGTGCTCTTTTAAATTAGTATCTTGCTTTTCTGTTTTCCATGCTGTCTCATCACCATGGAAACTTTCTCCTATAACCAATCTTGAGAAAGAATTGCTTTGCTCTTAAAGATCACTTCTCTTGCCTTTCTCGATTGACGAGGGAATTGCACATTGCTGAAACTGAAGCTCGATTGCACATTCCACAAAAGGATCCCAGGGAGCAAGCAGTAGAAGAACCGAGAACATTTGATATAGTGACACACGGAGTACAAGTGTGGACTGAGAAATTAGACGAGATCAGAGTGATAGTTAAATTTATTACTGAGTTGGCTTCAGGGCTGGGGAAAAGAAATCATAGTTCTAAATTAAAGATATTCTCATGGGTAATTACTGTGGATACTCAGAATTCAACAAAGAATTCTTCATTTTGTGCTGTTCTTACTTTCTAAGTGCTAAATGCCATTTTAGTAATGTTCACACAATTCTAAGTAATCAGCATTAAAATTATATTAGTATTTGATTCATTTATTCAGTTTTCAAATATTCCCTATCTCCAGGTATAAGAATTCAGTTTCCAGCCTAGAAAGACATATGTGAGGAGTTAATCGGCAACATTAAATGGGCCTCATATGGGTTTATGTGCCCTTTGGGGGACCGACATCTCATCTACAGTTGTTTCCTGCTTTGTACCTGATGTTACCATTAAACACCATACCAGCAGTAGATTCTGTATTGAAGAAAGCATGGTTAGAAAATAAAGGGATGATTTTTTTTTCTTTTTTTTTTTTTTGAAATAGTACATTTTATTGTTATTTATATATCTGATCACTTCTGTTATATGCAGGGATGACTTCCACCCACAACCTGCCACTACTATGGACGAAGAAGTTAGCCCCCATCTTAAATTATTAATTAGAAGTGCAACCCCTGTGGTTGCTGAATAGATAGATTTACTGAGGAAAACTGGAACTTTCCAGGGAACCCCATTAACAAATTCCTAGCCTATTTTGACTTTCACAATTGTCCTGTGCCTATTTAGAGAATCAAGGGGTATTTTACTTGGCACAGTGTAGGTTGCAAGTGTGAGTCAGTTTTCCACAGGTAACCGTCAAGGTGGTATCAAAAGTTCCTCTTCCCATTAGCTAACAGCAGAGAATTGTTCACAGCAACACTTGATTGGATATGGGTTATTTAGAAAGTTTTCAGACTAGTTTGCTGTTTTTTTCATAACTGGCAGTTGGTTCCTTTCACTGGCCTGTCAGGTATAGCCTTGCTTACCCAGGATTGGGCTGTGTCTCTGAGGTCGTCCAAGGGAATAACAGGCTCAAACAAAAATAAATTTTGGGACACCAGCCCCTGCCGTCTCTGTTTCCTTAATCGTCTGAACAAAAATAATGCTTGATGAAGTAAAAGGAAACAAAAAAACTGTGGCCACCAGAACAATGTGGCTGGTACAATTATGGCTCCTTAATTCTGGAGCTCCTTAGTTCTGGTCACTCTGGAAAGAAGTGATGAATCCTTCCAGGCAGTCGTATTTTTATAGCCTAGGTGCTGGAAGGGATGGAGTCAGTTTCCCTCAGTGGGTGGTTCCTCCGTACTTGGCAGAAAAAAAAAGATAACGCAGATTGTGGCAGCACCCCATCTCAGTACCGGGGTGGTATCACATAACTGGGAAGAACTTGGAGGGTGATCCTGTGATGCACATGCGTAACAAGTCACAGCTTGTTAATTCATCTCAGGTCAGAGTGTTGGGTTTCTATAGGAAACTATATACATACAATAGAAACCTATGTACCTGTACCTGTGGCTGCCAAGTCACAAGGATCTTGGGCAGTTCCTTTTCATCTCCACACTTTACTCTTGTCATCACTCTGATACAGGTTAATCTTTGTCTCGTCTTTCCATGAGATCTTTCTCCAGAATTCTGCAGGTTATTTTAACAAACTGTTATTTGGCCATCCTGTTTTTGTGGCTAAATAGTTGTTGTAGTGTGGCCTCTGTATTTCTGTTCATTAAATACTGTATTCTGTGGATAGTCATCTCTGACACATTCACATCTGCCTCCTGAAGACTATTTCTGATTTGTCAGATAATTGTCTGGGGCTTTTTCATTACCATAGTGAGGATTCTTCAGTAGTGGAGGTCTTCCTTGGCCTTCCAGTCCCTTTGTGATTACTGAGCTCACCAGTGTTTTCTTTCTTCTTAATGATGATTCAGGCAGTTGATTTAATCCTAAGGTTTTACCGACATCTTTAATGGACAATGGTTAGTTTTTCAGCCTCATAATGGCTTCTTTGACTTTCATTGGCACATCTCTTGTCCTAATGTTGAATAATAGCAACTACAGACTCCAAATTTTAGAAGCAAGCCTAGGTATCTAATGTCTACACTAATGGATCGATGAAAGACACCTGAGTAATCACAAACACATGTGACGCAGGTGGATTAAGTCAAGGAAAATGTTTCTGTGTTCCAAAATTATTTTGGAGGATGCTATATAGAGTATACAATGGTATGCAAAAGTTTGGGTACCCTTGCTTAAAATGTCTATTACTGTGAATAGTTATGTGAGCCGAAGATCAACTGATCAGCAAAAGGCATCAAGTTAAAGATGACACATTTCTTTAATATTTTAAGCAAGATTACATTTTTATTTCCATCATTCACCGGTACAAAATACCAAAAAAATGAAAAGGGTCTGAAGCAAAAATTTGGGTCGCCCGACATTGTCAGTACTTAGTAGGGATGCCCTTTGGCAAGTATCACAGCTTGTGAACGCTTTTTATAGCCAGCTAAGAATCTTTTAGTTCTTTCTTGGGGTATTTTGGCCCATTCATCCTTATATAAGTCTTATAATTCTGCAATATTCTTGAGCCGTCTTGTATGCTCTGCTCTTTTGAGATCCACATTTTTTTATCCACAGATTTTTGATGATGTTTAGGTCAGGGGACTATGAGGGCCATGGAAAAACCACCTGCTTGTGCCTCTTGAGGTATTTCATTTATAGATTTTGAGGTATGTTTCACATCATTATCTTGTTGTACGAACCATCCTACAAACGAGTCTGAGACCTTGGGAAAAGTTATCTAAGACCTCAGATATCTTGTGGTGCTCAAACTTTTGCATAGTGCTCCTTTCCTGTTTTCAATGTACAACTAGACCAAACGAAAGCACAAAATACTGAAAAGAAATGTGTCATCTTTAACTTTATGCCTTTTTGGTGATCAGCTCATCTTCTGCCCACTTAACTATTTACAGTAACAGAAATTTTAATCAAGTGTATATGCATGCCTTTAATACCCCCTACCATACTAAAAACCAAGAAAATCACCCTGTGAAAGAAATCCTTTAAAGGAATACTCAACCCAAAAAATATTTATTTATTTTTTTTACTTTGTCACTTACCCCATGTACCTTTTTGTTGCAGTGGCAAAGTCAAATTTTTTATCTCATGTTTTCTTGGAGAAAGTACATAAGTGAGCTTTTCATTAAATAAATTGATAGGTGACCAATGCTGGACAATGGCAATTGTGAAAAAAACATCATTGGAAAAATGAAAAAATTACTTGTTTTTCACATAATGCAGGTTTGTTGTACAGCTGCTATCTCAAAATGTGCAAAACAAATGCGTTTTTGCTCAACTGTCATTAATTGGTAATTCCAGCATTATCAGGGGCTCTGTAAACAGTAATCTCAAAGACTCGTAGGAAGGAATTTTTGACTTGAAGCTCCACCTCACCCTGTCATTCGTTGGTCAATGAATATCCCTGTGCAGACAGAGTGCAAGGATCTGAGCAAACAGCATTGCATCAGAATTCATCAGGGAGACAGGGAGATCATTACAGCAGTCAGATGGCTCTTTGCCCTGTTTTAAGATAAGGGTAATCGATACTGAATTAATTGAGAGGTTTAAATTGGATGAAGAAAATTGCAGAGTTCAGCATGTACATAAAAGGGGATGCTAGTTAATACCAGAAGGTAGAAAGGACTTCAGGAGGAAAACCATTAGGACCCACCAATTTTCCACAACATAAGCAGTTTAGCGCCTCAGCAAATTCTAATGATGTAACTTGGGAATCTTATTTATGTATGCATATCACCTGCTGAAAACCTGGGAAAAGACAAATTATCTAAAATTTAACCTCAAAAACTTAACCTCTACTCAAAAACTGTAATCTTTTTGTTTGTCTGTTTTTTCACCAATCATGCAAAAACAGCTAAAACAACTTTCACAGAATTGTGCGTGTATTTTGCCGTCTAATTTAAAACATTTACTGTATATGGTGTATTGGGGATGTAAAAAACCCAAAAACCAGGGTTAATGGGAGAATACCATTATCAGCACACACAAAGTTCTATACTGACCAAAGTAAGATCTCATCTAAGGCCACAGGTGTAGCAATTTCTTCTCATTTAATTTAAATAACAATTTTACTGTTTTTCTAAATTACAGCTTCTGTCTAAGATTGTGTCATTTTCTCTCATTATGGGTTGTGTTTAGCCATTTTGAATTTCCAAAAGATAGTTTCCCTGCTTATTTCTACCTAAGCCCTTTTCTGAGAAATATACAGGTCCTAAAGGGGTGTATGGTGTTGCCAAACCCTTAGAGAGCAGTTTTCCTTAGTGAATTTGTTTATATACAGTATATATATATTAAAAATGTCACGTAAAATCGTTGCAATTTTAGGCATAGGATTTTATATATATAGAGTAGATATGGGCGGCACGGTGCCACAGTGGTAGCGCTACTGCCTCGCAGTAAGGAGACTTGGGTTTGCATGTTCTCCCCGTGTCTGCGTGGGTTTCCTGTGGGTGCTCCGGTTTCCTCCCACAGTCCAAAGACATGCAGGTTAAGTGCATTGGCAATCCTAAATTGTGTGGGTTTGTGTGTGTGTGCCCTACGGTGACACCCTGCCCGGGGTTTGTTCCTGCCTTGCACCCTGTGCTGGCTGGGATTGGCTCCAGCAGACCCCCGTGACCCTGTGTTAGGATATAGTCGGTTGGATAATGACTGACTGACTAGAATAGATATGTATGTATATATGTATATATATCTTATATGTAAACGTCTATACATGGAAGTGTGTGTGTACGCCTGTGTAGCCCGGAAGTGTGAGGCTACAGCATGAAGCTCAAAGAGCTGGCAAGGCAGCCCCAAGTTAACAATTTCGAAAGAAGAAAGAAGAACGAGGCTACTGTATGAAGCTGAAAGAAAGAGAGTCTGTCGCCAAAGTGAAACCGCTGAGGAAAGACAAACTTAGTCGCCAAAGTGAAACCACTGAGGAAAGACAAACTTAGCCGCTAATACATAAGCGAGGCAACCACATCAGCAAAACGAAACCTCTGAAGAGAGAGAAACTCACTTAGCCAATGATAGACAAGGGGGGTGAGCACATCCGCAAAATGAAACCACCAACACTACATTTCAATTTTTTTTCTGCAGATTTCAATAGTTTCTAGGAGCTCAGGCTTTTTACAGCAAGGTCTAACACAGCTAATATACGTATATACGTATGTATGTGATTTTAATTTTTTTCTTTCATACACATTTTTGGTGCTACATTACTTTTTTAATTGTTATAAGGTTTCATAATTGGCAGTATTTGCTCAATACTTTGTTTTATTTTATTACCCATGTTTCTTTGTTAGTGTTTGCCTACTACCTTCCATATTTGAAGCTGTGTCACCACAGTTATTGTCATGGTTGTGCCTGCTGCAATAATTACATATACACACATGCAGGTGTACCTCGGTGTTTGGTGTGCTTGTGCTGCATCTGAGGCTACAGTAATCTGTGTTTAAAAGGGCCAAATCCTGCTAGCGAATTGCTGTATTGAAATTGTGACTTATTCCTGAATGTTGATGTTTTCTTCTTTGTTCCTCTGTGTTTTTTTTTTTTACTTTGCATTTATTTTTCTTTTCTTTTTTTCCCTCATAGTAGTGTTTGTCTGCTCCTTATATCTAGTTGGCATAATGGCACTGGGGCGAGGGCGGGGGTTGATGAAGCCCTTTGCAGATCAATATATAGAGCACCTTTGTAGTCTTTCCTGGCAGAAGCTTAAAGTCAGGGCTTGTTAGAGTAACACAGCATGTTTGGTTCTCCCTGTCATGACAAACAAATAAGGTGCAACAGCACAACTTTATTTGTCTGAGCCAGCTGATTCCTGACAGCTCTATTCTATCACTTTTATTTTCTGCATTTTATTATTATATGACTGATGAAATACTTTGTGTTGTCACCGTCTATGCAAGAATTACATATAACAGAAATTATACATGTCGAACCGCTTTAATATGATGAAAATTAAACTGCTGCCTAATGTATTATTATATATTTGTCTGACTTTTTTCTCCATGACAGGCAGAAACTGAACTTTGTGGACTAAGGCTTAGTGCACTGCACTGCACCACACTGCCTGCCCAAGATTCTTCTCAGTTTAATTAAGTTAATTCTCATTAAGTACACTTCCAATTGTGATCCCAGCATGCCATACAGTAGTATGAAAAATGTACTATAACATAAATACAAAGCATAATGTTGAAACATAAACAGACTAACAGCATGGAATTCATTGAAAAATATATCTTGTACAAAATAAAGCAAAAAAAGGCTGACAAATGTTAAGGGGTCATGCCGGAAATGTCTTGTTTAATAGTGAAGCGTGACTGATGACCTGCAATGGGACATTGCACAAGGAACAATCAAGTAATAGCAAATGTTTGCATACTTCTAAGGTCATCCCAGGCAATTCTTCAACCCAACAAGAAGTATTTTAAAGTATGTATAGTTAAATCAGTGGTTTTACGGTGTCATAACTGTGAAAAAGTCAAAAGTTTAACTGTTTTATAGGAGGAAGGTTGTTGTGGATGCAGTAATTTGGAGTTCAGGGAGGATCAACAACAACAATGTATTTTTTGTATAGCACAAAATCATACAAGGAGTGTCGCAATGGGCTTTAACAAGCCCCCCCAGCCTTGACCATCTAAGATAACAAGATAAAACATGGCTTGTACGTTTTTGATCAAATCAAACCCAATTACACTTCATCTATAGTCAAGCTGCTGCCAGAATACTTTCTGTTACTGAAGGCGTTGATATTTGAATAAACAGTGTTGTTTAACGCATGTTTCTCAACCACTACCTTGTGACTTTTGGATCACGGGTTGCTGGTGCTGGGCTGCGGGTGGTCATCACTAAGTCACTGCCTTTGAGGTTCATGCACATAAAACAAAATGTACTGTGTGTATACATATTTTTCCTGTCTAGTTGCATTCTTATCACCAAGCAGTTTTGATTTTTGTTTTCTTGTTTCATATCACACTCATTTTACTAGGGCCCCCAAAATTCCTCAGTTTTTTTCTGTTTACCATGTCAAATTGTGCTGATTTCACCAAACTGGACATAACCACAAGTTTATTATGTTTACTGCTTAACTCATAGGAAGCGATCTATAGATGGATGCGGCCTACAAGTTATCTTATAAACTGACTTTGTGACTGTAACACCAAATACAAGCATGTTAGTGGAGGACACATGTAAATAGAAGATGGGCATCTGAAATAAAAGGAAAAATCAACATAGCATCACAGAACAGAATACCTCACTTTCAGTTATTCTTCTCTTATTAGTCATATTTTGGATAACAAATAATTTACATATTGTAGAAAAGAGAAACCACAACTCATAAAGGTTTGGGGTTTTTAGGCCCTCTATACTGTAAACAAGGTCAAAATAATTAATAGAAATCATCAGACATAGAAGGACGGGTGGACGGACAATTTTTATGGAGTTGGACCAGAAATCAAAACAGTGGGATGCTGGGAAAGCATGGTGGTGGATGGGTAGCTGACGTCATTAAAGGGGGACCAGAGAAAAGAAAGGGACCCGGAAGTGTTGTGCTTCTTGGAGTTGTCCGGGTGCGATTACGGCGGCGATTCTAAAAAGAGAGAGGTTAGTACCCTGCTGTTGTCCTCTGGCACGACTTGTCTCGTTGCACGTCGGGTCCTTATGCCTGCTCCCCATGCACTCGTGCGTGATAATATATAGAACCATAACCATCAGAATCTCTCATTGATTAGCAGCTCACCACTACGAAGTTACAATATTTCGACATTAAATCTCAATGAATTCTGCAAGATCTAACTTGCTAGACCCAGGCAAGTTAACATGTAGTGTGCACAATTAATTTTTTTTCGATGCACAACCTATGAACGTATCTCAATTTTTTTTTTTCAAAGAAAATACATTTTAATGTGAGTTTTGCTCAATAACAAGTTAATTTAATCAATTTAATAAAATAACATCCTGATTATACATTGGAATCACAAACAAATGTATCTGTTTTTATTAATATTACACGATTTTGTTCATCTTGCCCTGTCTGTTTGTCTGGGTCAAATTTTGCAATCAATAGTTTTACACACTTTTAGTGAACCGATTTCCTTCAAACTTTTCATGTATGCTGATCTTTGGTGACAATGCAACATTGCATAAGTTTTGGTCCAGGATTTGTATGTTAATTTCATCAAATTTAAATTTCTCATTTCCTTTTATTATATTTTTAGCAAATACACATATATAGTGCTTTTACCCAACACACATAGTGTATATATAAATTAGCAGTATTGGTCAGGTGGGTAGTGTGTTGGACTTTCGATTACACGGTCGAAGTTTCAAGACTAATGTAGACAAATTAATTTAAAAAAAAAAACTGATTACTCGGTATTAAAGTTTTTGTCAAATTTCTTCAATATGACAGTTAAGCAGCATTGGTCAGGTGGTTAGCATGTTGGACGTTCAATGAAATGGTCAAACGTTTGAGACCAAAGTATACAAACTATTTTTTTTTTCATTTTACCAATTTTTTTTTATCATTTATATACAAATTTAGCAAAATACTGTTTTCAGTGATTTGACAATATTGGCTGAGTGGATAAAGTGTTGTGATTTTCAAAGAAAGATTGAAAGTTCTGTTCTCCAATAGACAAATGCACATTTCCAGTACAGTACTTCACACATGTAAAGTTTCACCATCATTAGGATTTTCTGAAATGAGGAATGAACAGGAATAAATTTTTAAATAAATCTAGATTTTTTAAATGGATTAAATCTAGTTGGTTCTCTCCTGCAAGAGCCTATGTCTTTAAGAATGGCTGAACAACTGTCTCTTAAACGTCTGAAGCTACAAAGTCCCATTAATTTGGTGAGTGAAGAAGCTGAGAAAACTGCTTGGGTGGTGGTCACTCTCATTGTAAATGTCCTGACTATTCTGTAGCTCCAACAAGAGCAGAGCCTTAAAGAGTTCAGAATGGACTGAATGCTGAAACCTCAGTCAATAGTCTTACTGTACTGACAGATCAATTCTAGTGACTGAAATCATTTCATAAAGCACAACTTTTTAATGATACATTTAAGCAGTTCTTCAGCTGAATGCATTGATTGCTTGTACGGGAAGCTATTGGATGCCTTTTCATGTTAGGTCACCTAAGGTCTTAATTTAACAGCAATAACAAATGTCCTGGGGTTTGTGGGGGCTTTGACCTTCAGCATTTAATCATTTGCTTAAAAATATGAAGGTTCCATTTATCTTCCACATTATTTAAAAAAATAAAATGAAAGTATGCCTCAGCAACAGAAGGACCCACTCACCCAAAACAAGACAAATATTATAATTAAAGTTCAAGTAAAGTGAATGAGAGGCCCATGTAGACTCCAAACTTTTGAAGGTATCACACCCTCCCCCTCTGTTCTTCATAAGCTGTCTGGTTGTGAGAGCATTCCTCACACCTCTGAAACTCAAGTTACGCTAATGAATTCAAATCACAAATTATTTTGGTATTCATGGTGTTTTTCACATTCCTCCCACATGTCAAAATTCAGATTGCTTAGACTAGAATGTGATCCACCACTTCCAGTCCTCAGATTTGGAAATGTATCATTCAGAATATAGTGATACCATAGCATGTCATCAGGTTTTTACTGAACATACTTTAAATTTGTTGACATGAATAAATATCATGATTTCAACATGATTATAATTTTTATTTCCCAGTGTTATAAATATTTCTATTATAACTTCTGGATAGTATTTTAGGTTCTAAAATATAGGTCGAGTATCATTAATTCAAAATTCCAAAATCTGCGAAGCTGCAAAATCTGAAACTTTTCAATCACCTACATGATGCCACCTACAATATTTTCTGATTTTTTTTTATGGCTAGGAAGATGCTTGGGGCTGTGTGGTCTCCCTTGAAGCCGCACGCACTATGATGCACTATCACTCAAGTGACTATCCAGGAAGGGACCCCGTGAAGTGCCGCAACGCAGGATAGATACTGCGTGGCAGTTTAAAAGTGCTGCCCAGCACCTGCTAATATAAACATAGGACACCACAAGTAAAAAAAATTAATCAGACTTAAAAAAATGAAAAATTTGTGGAAGGCTGCCTGCTTTCTCTAGTGAATGTATGCAACATTGGCTTCTTAAAAGGGAACAAAAATAGTCTATGCATTTTATTTATCACTTTTGAGGTTCAATGTGTTTGTTACATCAACACACAATATAACATCAACACACAATATAATAATGGCACAGTGTTATAAATTGAATGTGGGCGAGTCGTCATTTAGCTGCTTTGGCTACATTTCCCAACTTGATCAAGAGTGTCCCCAAGACATCTTGTTATGTATATGCAAATATTCCAAAGTTCAAAAGTTTTAGAAATCTGAAATATTTCTGGTCCCAGGCAATTCAGATTAGGGATATTCAACCTATATAAGGATTTCACCTATGTATTTTTTTTTAATTGCAGTATAACAAGTTAGAAATAATTTTTGTTATGTATTAAAATTACTGCTACTGTTTCCCTTTTGGGCACCTTAATGTTGAGCATCTGTGATTTAGGATGCAATCTTGAACTGGTAGTGATGTCTCCTAGGGGTTGTGGAAAGTGATGTCATCAGCACCACAAATTATAAGCCAGAGGTGTGGAGCTTCCATAGTACAAGATTGTGGATATGGTCTCAAAAATGTTTTGTGCATTTTTGATCTGTTTATTACAGCAAATTGCTTAACAACTGTGTTTGTAACTTCAGTTTAAGTTACATTTTGATTTAGATAAAAGATTGGATTGATTTTCCAGTTTTGACCACAACAAGTTTATTTACTTATGCTTCATCTTCTAATCTGACTTTGTCTGCCTTTGTGGTCTGCCACTTGATACCTTTGGCATACAAAACAGTTATACCTCCATGCAACTAATAGTGTGCATCCTTATTTTACTGTGCTTACTGTATGTAAAATGAGGTTGAAAATGTGAATTATCATATTTCAAGTCCAAAATCCCATTTATATTTCTTGAATTTACTGATATGCATATCCATCCATTGTCAAATTCATATCCACAGAAGGCCATAGCCTATCACTGCATTGTATATAGGGCAGTAGTCCAGATCATCTTGTTCTAGATAGGACAGTAATCCATCACCAATTCAGTGAAATTTCACTATAGGTTCATTAGAATTATTTTTCATTGTTCAATTTTATTTAAAAAAGCACAATGATATTTAAGCAAATTACACATTAAGTGAGAAAACTGAGTAATGTGAAAAAGATGCCACATTAATGTCAAGGGAAATGTTCATCACAGGCCCAAAGGTGGATCCTTTAGGTATCAGCTTCACAATGTGCTGGAGCTCCGGCTTTTCTCCTGTGCTTCTAACTGTACTTTTAATGCAGCATCAAAGCAAGGAAATGAGAAATTGAACTGAAATGAAAGGACAGCCCCTTCATTTCAGGTTTATGGAAAAATGCTAAGTAAAGCTGGAAGCTGAGCGGCTTGATCTGTGTGAATGTCAGAGGCTTCATTGTCAGCCTGCTTAATGTCTTGTGTTATCAAGTGACAAAAACATTATTGTAATATTCCAGGCAGAAGAAAGTGGTTGTATTGTTGATTGTTACTTTTGGACAGGCACCAGACTTCAGTATAAACAAAAAGGCATTGTGATTCCTGTAGTTTTTAAAGTGCTGTCCTTGAAGAAAATATATTCTGCTGTACATGCAATGCACAATTGAGTGCAAGTCTTTTAGTTTGTTTAGCATAAACACAATACTGACATAAATGCCAAAGCAAACATGGAGTGTCTTGTAATGTCCATATGTCATGCTCTGGATCAAATGAAGGATATAATTATTACAAATGTGGAGTACTGATTACCTCTGATGAGCACACGTGGCCTGTGGTTATCCACACTCCTACAGAAATGGACTTTGAATACATATTCATCAGGGACATTTTTCGCTGTGTTATACAATTACAATAAATCCATATCCTCATATCCTAGCGCTATACTTATATCTTATATATATTTCTCTTCTGGTTCGTCCTGCTTCCACTTCAAAACCGGTCCCGCCCACACGCAGCCGATATGGCATTTCTCGATTCCTATTCGTCCTCTTCCAAACCCTTCCAAATGCTACCTGCAGCTCCTCTTCAAAACCGGTCCTGCCCACACGCAGCCGACACGGCATTTTTCGATTCCTATTCGTCCTCTTCCATGTCATGCACTATACTGGCCTGCTGAGCGTAAAACATCCAACAAGTACTCGAGGTGCTGCCACAACAGTAAAGTAGCTTTACCACCTTTGCGGGAGCCACCTGTGTCTTTACAACAGCTTCTTACACAGCAAACATCAGAAGCTAAAAATTATCTTGAACACATTCGAGAATACAACTCTTCTCAAGCGTTTGCTTCCATGGGTGCACAGATAACTCAGCCTCCTGGCCATGGACCATACTGTTTTAAAATACACGGGCAAATTTATCACCAAATATTTCCACTATGCGCTAACACTTCTACCTCTCCAGCATATGGACAGTTGTATGTTTTTGACACAGCACAAGCTACTGAAGTATGCTTACAAAATAAAGCAAACTCTGCATGCAGCGAAAATGTACTTCTCCAGCCAGATTCCATGCTCAGAACCATCAACCACTTCGCTAAATCATACAAACACATACATGAAATGCGCTTAGTCTAATCCAACAGCATCTGTACGAATGGTTTTCAAGGAAAACCCTAGGCAGGATTTACGACGATACAATGCCCTGACATGTCACACCGATGTTGCAGCGATTTTCGTCGGAGAAGATGGCGAACCGTCTGCCGAAAGGAAAATTTGCATCTATCCCATAGGCAACTCCTGTAAACAGATTTCCACGCTCAATATGAATTTATGAATTGCGATCCTATGGTTTACCAAATTTTATTCCCTTATGGAGACATTGGCTGGCACAAAGATTTATAACATGTTCCCGATAAATGAACCACCAAGCGAATAAGACTTACTCAATGCCAATTTTATGCGTACAGATTAGCAATGAGGAATACATTTAGTATTTTGCACTCCAGCGGCAAAATATTCCAACAATATGTCATAGATGCGTATGTTAAAACAGAGGGCGCGCGTCTCAACTATCTCAGATTACATCTACAAGATCTGCGCGTGGAACAATACAAAGGACTATCAGACGCACTGCAAGCAAACGCTGAAAATAACAACGCATGTGTAGGCAAAATGATCATATTACCGTCCACATTTCCAGGAAGTCCTGCTTGGCCGGAAATTCTACATGCACTCTGCGTCTTTCAAGAAGTATTTATTCCTTCTTGATCTCTGAATTCCTTTTTCACTGTTTTCTATTCCTATTCTTACACCGGTGGGCGTCGGCTACTATATATATATATATATATATATATATATATATATATATATATATATATATATATATATATATATATATATATACACACACACACACATAGTGTATCTGGAAAGTATTCACAGCGCATCACTTTTTCCACATTTTGTTATGTTACAGCCTTATTCCAAAATGGATTAAATTCATTTTTTTCCTCAGAATTCTACACACAACACCCCATAATGACAACGTGAAAAAAGTTTATTTAAGGTTTTTGCAAACTTATTAAAAATAAAAAAACTGAGAAATCGCATGTACATAAGTATTCACAGCCTTTGCTCAATACTTTGTTGATGCACCTTTGGCAGCAATTGCAGCCTCAAGTCTTTTTGAATATGATGCCACAAGCTTGGCACACCTATCCTTGGCCAGTTTCGCCCATTCCTCTTTGCAGCACCTCTCAAGCTCCATCAGGTTGGATGGGAAGCATCAGTGCACAGCCATTTTAAGATCTCTCCAGAGATGTTCAATCGGATCGGGTTCTTGGTCACCTCCCTGACTAAGGCCCTCCTCCCCCGATTGCTCAGTTTAGATGGCCGGCCAGCTCTAGGAAGAGTCCTGGTGGTTTCAAACTTCTTCCACTTACGGATGATGGAGGCCACTGTGCTCTTTGGGACCTTCAAAGCAGCAGCAATTTTTCTGTAACCTTCCCCAGATTTGTGCCTCGAGACAATCCTGTCTCGGAGGTCTACAGACAATTCCTTTGACTTCATGCTTGGTTTGTGCTCTGACATGAACTGTCAACTGTGGGACCTTATATAGACATATAAAACCTCAAGTAAACTTTTTTCACGTTGTCATTATGGGGTGTTGTGTGTAGAATTCTAAGGAAAAAAATTAATTTAATCCATTTTGGAATAAGGCTGTAACATAACAAAATGTGGAAAAAGTGATTCGCTGTGAATACTTTCCGGAAGCACTGTATATAGTGTCCATTCTATTTCATGTTGTAAGTGTGTATTATGCTGTGTCTTAATTTCTAGCTGTGAGTAACAGCCACATTATGGCATATTTTTAATGGCTTCATAGCCTGACCTTGCTTATATCTTATGTATGAATGTGAATAATGTTGTAGCCTTTATTATTATAGGATGTGCTTTGGACTGATGAACGATTCTGAAAGAGGCTTTTGTTAAAGAATGTTGTTGGAATGAAATCATGAAGTTGAATTATTTTGACCCCTTTTGTGTTTTCTCTTGCAACTCATTGACAGAACAGGCTGTTATAGCTCACACATGCACAGACACCTCAGAACAGGTGACAGGGGACAAAACCATTGACCTTCAGAGAAAAATAGCACTTAGCCAGATTCTTTTGATTGATGATGATTTTACCTTTCAAAGGTGAGCAGTACATCATCAAGTAAACATCAAACAAAGGCCTCTGGTACAACAGAAACGTAAAATGTTTCTTGTTTGTGACAAGTCTTGGCTCTTCTTCTTTGTCACGATGGCTTGGTACAGAGGGAAGCTCTAAGGAATAGATGGGTCAGTGACTGCCATCAAGACAGCACACGGGTTTGCAACCATTTGACAGACTCCAGGATTCTCTCAGGGCAATGCTCTTCTCTCTGAGGCACACAGTTCTCCTGAGACCGCAGCACATGGATATGAACTCTGAACATTTGAATTACATAGCAGATTATTTGCCAGTGTGCCAGTGCAGTTCTTCTTTTACATAGTGATAGAAAGATGGCTATGTAATCTAGCAGTCGACTTCAGATCTCTCCATTTCCACCATCTCAGGGAGTATGTGTGGCTAGAGGAGTGGCATAGGTGAATTCCTATGCAAAGACAAAGGCAGTCCAAGAGTGAGTGAGTGAGCCAGTTTGCATACAAGCACTTTTATCATCTTACTTAAACATTATTTACAAAATCAGCCCAATAAATGATACGGTTCCATATACTTACCTTCCTCGTTCTCTGTCTCTGTTCATAACCAGAATATTTAAGACAGGTGTTGACTGTATGAAATTGTTGGTACATGATTTTCAGTCTTGTTTTCTAATTTTTTTCTAGACATTTAGGGATTTATTTCATAATGCATAGAGTGGCTCATATTCCAAGTACAAGTTGAAATACTTTTAATGTGTAAGTTAAATGAATGTATGAATACAGTATGTAAAACAGTATGTATGTAAAATGAATGACCATTTAAACAATAAATCAATGTCACTTAGTAACTGCTGATTATATTTGCTGCAAGCTAAATCTTATTTTATTCTTCACTTTCTCTGTCCAGAAGTTAAAGAAGTCGTCTAACTAGAAAGTTGCCATCCACTAAAATATCAAGTGTTTGTCAATACTAGAAATGACTGTCTTTTTTCTTATTATTTTTTGCATATTTTATTATAAATTAATACAGGGTAATGAATATTTTTATATTTTTGCATTTTTCTATATGTAGATACTAACTTGCAGTTGGAATAAAATATTATAATATTTGGGTATGTTCTTATGAAAAGGCTGACCACAGTAGCACTCTGCCACCTTTCCATACTTACATAGTAATTACAAAATTAACTATAATATAGCTTATTAGTCCAGGTATACAAATTTCAAGAAATGTTGATTTACAAATCAGTCAGACTTCATGTTATGTAACCTTGAAGAAAGTGAATTGTCAGAAGTTGTTTTCCAAAGGATTTAATATAAAATTCACAGTAATTTTGAGAATACAGTGACAATAAAATGTGATCATCCCCTTGGAAGTTTTCTCATTTTATTGTTATACATCACTGAATCACAGTAGATTTAATTTGGCTTTTTTGATACTTAATAACAAAAAAGACTTAATATCAACAGATCTCTGCAAAGTGGTCTAAATTAATTATAAGTATAAAATAGAAAATAATTGATTACTTAAGTATGCACCACCTTTAATATGGCACATCTAAATCATCACTAGGGCAGCAAGTTGGTTTTAGAAGTCTCAGATTAGTTCAATGGAGATCACCTGCCTGGTGTTTCAAATTATTGTAGTACAAATACCACTTATCTGGAAAGGCCAGCTTGTGGAGAGTCAGTATGGTGACCAAACCTACACAATGAATACAAAAGAACAGTTTAAGAAATTCAGTGAATGGGTGATTAAAAAGCCCAAGTTGGGGGATAGAGACAAGAAAATCAGAGTGATCATGTATGAAGGATACTATCAGAACCTACAGTATGTACCTATGAAAGCTCTGAAGGAGTTACAAGGCACCGTGGCTCAGCCTGGAGAGACTATGCAGGCCACAAATGTTGCCTGGGGATTTCACCAATCAAAGTCACTGACTGAAGTATGTTGGAAGAATGTTCAATGGTCTGATGAGAATAAAATTGATTTTTTGCCATCAGACTAAACATGTTACACTGCATAAAAACACCTCAGTTCCACTGTGAAGCATGATGGTAGCAGCATCCTGCTTTGAGGGTGCTTCACTTAGCAGACCCAAGTAAGGCTTGTGAAGGTAAAAGGAATATTTCAACCTACAGGAAAATCCTAGAAGAAAACCTTATGCAGTCTGCAAGATGCCTGAACCTTAGGAGAAGATTTGTTCTCTAGCAAAACAATGACTGCAAGCTTAAACGCAAAGCTACATAGGAATGGCTTCAAAACAACAATTTTAATGAGTATTGATCTTATTTCAATTGAGAATTTGTGGCTTGACTAGAAAAGGCTGTTCACTCACGATCACCAAGCAGCCTGATAGAGCTTGAGCAGATTTTCAAAGAAGAATGGGGAGAAACGTCAGTGTCCAAATGTGCAAAGCTGAAAGAGAGAGACCTGTGAATGATGATTTAAGACTCTAATGGTTGCCAAAGGTGTACTGACTTGGGGGTGAATGCTTATGTAATCGATTTTAGTTTTATATATATATAATTAATTTAGACCATTTTCCAGAGATATGTTTTCACTTTGACATTTTGGAGTCTTTTTCTGTTGATCAATGATAAAAAAAAAAAGCCAAACCAAATCCACTCTGATTCAATTTTTTTTATCAAATTTTAATTTTTTATAGACATTGTATATACCAATTTATAAGAAAATGAAAATAAAATCTATAAATGAGTAAAGTGCTCATGAAAATTATGTTAATTCTATACCATATAGACCAGGGGTCCCCAACTCCAGTCCTGGAGGGCCCCAGTGGCTGCAGGTTTTCATTCTAACCCTTTTCTTAATTAGTGACCTGTTTTTGCTGCTAATTAACTTCTTTTGAATTAATTTTAATTGACTTGTTTTTTTAAGATTTGTTTCCTTGAATTTCTTCATCATTCCTCTGAATTGCTTCATTTCTTTCCTTAAATGGCACCCAAACAGAAATGAAATGTGAAGTGAGAGAGCCAACAGAAGACCAAGTCAGGGCCTCAAACTCAACCAATTTCACTCCCGCCAGTTGCTTAATTAGGCACCGATGCTTGTTGTTAATTAAGCCTATTCTTTAATTCCATGGCTCGTTGCTGCTCTCATTGTGCAATAGCAGACATTTCCGAAATTTGCTCTTTTCTAAGAGCACTGTTAAAATGTTTTATGGACCTGAGCCATATCAGCATTCCTGAGACCTTCACCTTTCATTATTTTTAGATCTTGTATGATGGACACAGTTTGCTGGTCATGTTTTGGCTCATTTTATATCTCATTATTGTTTGGCAGCTAATTAAGGAAAAATAAACAAGGGTCTGACTCTTCAAGAGCAAGTGAAATAAAAGTAATTCAAAAGAAATGAAGCAATTCAGGGGAAGTATGAAGAAATTCAGGGGAACAAATCTTAAAAACAAGTCAATTAAAATTAATTCAAAAGAAGTTAAATAGCCACAAAAACAGGTCACTAATTAAGAAAAGGGTTAAAATGACCGGAGTTGGGGACCCCTGATATAGACTACCTCCCAGTCTGCACGTATACTAAAAAGGCAAATAAACCTTCCATCTTTCAGTTTTCCAAAAGTCAGCCATTAATCCATTTTTTGTATCCATTGCTTTCCTTAGCATGATTTTGGGGAGTAGGGAGAAATCTTTACAGCATCAGGTCTTGAAGCCAGTGCTTTTTAAGAATACAGAAAGGGAAAAAAATTATTGAATTAATGTTTAATGGCACAGTAGGAGAACCGAAATAATAAATTTAAGATAATGTGTACCAATGCATTTATACCATATGATATGAAACATCAAAATTTATGACGTTATTAAACTGAATCTTCTTATTCCTGTGAGATAACAGAAGAATTAATTCCCTTAATGGAATGCCATTCACAGCAGAAGTGACACATTTTCATTTTGATGGAATGTTTGCATTATGTGTCTGGATTTTTGGTACAGCCATTAACAGAAATAGTAATAGGCATGAAGATCTGAGGAGGCAAGAGCACAATGAAGGTTCTTGTTTCCATTTGACTGCAGTCACCTTCGTGTTTTTAATATTATTGTGTACCTGACTAAATAATCAAGAGAACATACATGATCACTTCACTTTACAGTGGTTTATACATGTATGTTTATGTGTTTGAGTTACATGCAGGCTACTTGACTTGTTCAGAATCACACAGTGTGTTTTGTGCTGCTAATGAGAATGAACATTGGAGGAGGAGGAGGAGGTGCTGTTTCTCACAGGCTATGCAGACTGGCAGTTTTAGGTGTGTTGCATTCTCTTCAGAGTGTCAGAAAGATCACATCAAAATTCTTTTCTCATTACTGAATGTTAAAGAATTCAACAGCAGCATTTTGCATAGAACACTTAATAGTTCAAAGGATCTTCATGCTTCATCTCCATAGAACAAGGTCTATCATCAAAGAAAGGAAGAATAATGAAGATATAACAACTTTGATATTTATACCAATGCACACTGACAAATGATGCCACACAAAGACTATTTTCTTTTAAAACTTCCTACTTGATATATGTGCTTCCCACTGCTCTCTGTAAAAGTGAGTCTGAGATGGACATTGAACTGACACCCCTGATAGTTCACATCTAGTTGTTAGCCAAAGCACCACACTGTTTGCCATATTATCCCACAGAAAGATATACATTTGATTTGTAATATTTAGGGTTATAGGCAAGTGTGTTCAGTAATTTTAGAAAACAGTGGAACTGCAAATTGCCTGTCCTGATACTGGATGGGGTCAATGACAGAAAACCAGCAAAATAATGTATCTGAAGATCTAAAAAGTGTTAAAGATGACCTTAATAGACATGCATTATTCTTGTGTGAATTTTCCGACCACACTGTCTTTTCCTTTTTGAAGAAAATAAAATGGAAGAAGTTAAAGATACCAAATAATGATAAAAACTAGTAACAAAAGTGTACGGTCCCTATACCAGCAGGCATTATTGTGTAGAGACTAAGGCACAAGACTTTAAACCATAAGGTTGTTGATTCAATAATTCGTTCAGACTCACAGTGTGGCCCTGAGCAAGGCTTCTGAACCTCCCTGTGCTCCAGTTGTAAAAATAATTTGTAAAGTATCCTGATCTTGGAAGTAGTGGAGAAAGGCATTAACTAAGTATACAATATACAAAAGTATTCCAATCACAAGACCGAAGTAGCCTTCAGTTACAAGCCTTAAACCTCCAGTACATACTGTTGATAATGTCTAAAATTACATTATACTCAACTTGGCCTATGCATGTTGTAGTTCTTTAGGAACCTGAGGAGATCTGAGGGCATTGTAGCTATAGTGGAAGGACAGTCATTTGTAGTCTTGTACTCACTCAAAAGCATTTTTTCACAGTCCATCACAGCATCTTGGTATAATTTAACTTAACCCTGAGCTGGCCAGGCCTTACCAGAAGAAAATCAGTATTAGATATTTCTACACTCTGTTGGCACTTTATAAAGTAAATTGTCAAAGTGCTGTTTTCATTGGGGCTGTGTTTGCCCAGAGATCACAGCAAATTTGCATGAGGCTGAACTCTGTCATCTCAAGCACAACCATAATGAGGTGATGGAATGTACTTGCATTTTTGAAAACGTGGTCTTTAAGAAGATGCACACTAAACCAAATAGGTCTTTAGAGTTTTGCCTTAATTTTATCAACAAGTTGTTATCTGCAACAGTAATCAATTAGGGTCCTGCAGATTATGTATAACTAGACAGAGAGCCCGTTTCAACAACGTAAGATGAAATGGGTACGAGTTTGTGTCAGCAGTGTATGAAGAACAAATGATAAGTAACGAAGAAGTTGTTTTGTAATGATTGTAGTCCGCTTTACTCATTACTGTACAGGCTTGTACTGTTAGTTGATGAATTTTCCAGGCCTATAGTATAATATTGAATGATGAATGTTCCAGTACAATATGGAATAGTAATAAGTATAAGCACCACAAACCTGATATAGGTGTATTGAATGAATGCGTAATTGAATTAGAATGCGTAATTAGGCCTTGAGCTGTAGTCGAAATCGCCTTTCAGGCCTCTAGAGCTTTAATCGAAGTCGCCTTTCTCTTTGAATATTTGCGGCCGTAAATCCGCCGCCTGCCGCGATGTTGGGGTTGGATGGGGTTGGAAGGCGACTGCGCATTCGGCTTCGGACGTGCGCAGAAGGCAACTTTCGGCTTCGGACGGACGTGAGTGAGTGAGGAGGCAGGTGAATTATGTATTAAGAAGATTCTTTTGAGCTGGAGTCTTGCAAAATATTCCCATTTTGTTTACACCTTTTCTTAAACCAACCATATGGGGGTCAAAAGTGTAAGCACTAGAAAACTGAGAGTGACCATACAGTATATGCACATTGCAAGGGTGGCAACAATGAGGAGGTGACTGGCACAACATACAGGAATGGCAGTGTGCTTAACTGAATGCTGAGTGAGTGTGTAAATGTTTTGGAGTAACCCTATGTTATCCAGTCCTCAAGAAAACTCAAGTGAGCCAGTTCCCTGGACTGCTTGTCATAATGGCTACACGAAGGTCACAGAAAAGGCAGCATATTTTCAAATTTGACTTTGCTGCACATAAAACATCTATTACACACAGGTTTGTTTTTACAAAGAGAGAGCTTCTTTAATTGATGTGTTGGACCATGGATGCTAAGGCTTTCTGGAGCTTGTAAAAGGACTGGGGTCAAACTTGTTACCTGATGAAATAAATGAATGAATCAGTGACTCAGTGAAGCACTAAACTGAACAAAATGACCCAAGATCTCTTTTTAAACACCACAGTGTCTGTGTCTAGACAGCATTAATGGGTATTTTAAGAAAAATGCGAGTTGAATTTCACATGTGACAGTGCAGAAGAGAAGTGCCCCAGCATAACATAAATCCATGCAATTGATAGCTTGCAGAGTTAATGGAACCAAAGAACTTGTCTTTGTTTTCGTTAACTAAGGCAATTGTTGTTTACTGTCCATGTAAAGGACAGGACAGGAGATGTGTTATGCTCTGGATTGAGAGTGACTCACTGCTAAGGCTCTGGTCATATGAGGCAGTCACTCAGGTAGGCTATTGGTTGATTTTGTGTCACCTCTTTGTATGCAGCTAGATTGGCTCCAGTTTCCTCTCATATGTTTAGTGGTTCTAAAGTGGCCCAGAGCAAGATAAATAGATAGATATACTTTATTTGTCCCCAAAGTTTTGCCACACCCCATCTCAAAAAAGTAAGCATTTTGTGTGTGAATGTGTCCCTCCTGAACGAATTTCTCCTTTTATTCATCTCCCCTCCACAATCAGAAAACAGATGAATGGCATGTTTACCCTTATTAACATAAATTCTTAAGTGATGCCTTTGTTTTAATGTATGCTGTCACAAGGAGCCAGAGCATCTTCATGTGTTAATTCACACTCTTTGCTCTTCTTTTCCGTAATAAAAAGATGACTTTTCCATAAAAGACATAATAATATATTCAGAATGTAACTGTATCTGCTACACAGACTTCAGAATATACTATTTAAACAACTGTTAAATCCAACATTTTAAGGGGGAGAAACGTCAAGTTCACTATACCCAATGTATGCAGTCTCTGTAACAAACTTCCACTCAGAAATGGTTGACTTGTGTGTCCACTAACCAGAATTGTCCGTTTATTTTGTATGTTTGCCTACCTTAACAGAAGGTACTGCCATTTGTTTAATATTTCACCTCTTTAATTTTTTGTTTCTTACATTTTATTTGTGGCAAAGTTAACAAAGTAGTCAGAAACAGAGTGGAGCAGTCAAGCTCACACATCCCAGATCATCGTTTACATGTCCTTTTTGGGGAAGCTATGATTTTCTTGTTAATGATGACAATGACGGCCAAAAACTATTGAAAGCATATTGTGGGGCAACCCCAGAATTGAGATAATGATGGCATTAACAGATTTCCGTACCATTATACCACTGCATTCAGGAATATGGAGCTGAAGGGTATTAGCAAACGATATCTGAAAAAAATATTAAGGATCTGAGTAAAGCCATCGCCTGCTAGAAGAAGGCAGAATTTCAACAGATTTTATGATGATTACCTAAAGAATTTAGTTTAGTTGTCTATATTATGTCAAAATGTAAATCAGGGGACTGAAACAATGGGCCTCTTTTGTCTTTAGTTAGTTTTGAATCCTTTGACATAGAGACATTAAATAATTAAGGCTGTTTTTATTTAGCCTCCTTCTCAGTAGACTGGGGAAAGATGCTTCATAGATTATCTAACTCTAAAAGAAATTGTATTTCTGATGGTACAGATATAATAATCTAAATTTAAGAATAAAAAACTAGTATGCAACAAACCAAGCATGTACCCTATGATAATGTAAAGGTTTTAAAATGATTAAAGCTGTTCCTTAATCGAAGAAAGATGAATTACATAATGCTTAACATATAATTATTTAGGCTTTTTAGTTTAATTTTTTTGTGTACCATATTTTAAAAAAACTGGGATTTGAATCTAAAGATAGTATATAACTGAGAAGTATTGAAGACTGAAATATGGCAAAATTATGCTGGAGTGTAAATAACTCTTTACATAGCAAAGCATTGATTTTTTTTAAACATCTGTACAGTTTTAGATTTTAATTTGCCACCTGCTTAAGCTACAACATAAGGAGCAAAGTATGTGCAGAATAGAAAGTTTTACGACATGGTGCACAGGTCCAAATGTGAAACTGGTCAAGAAATCAATTGTTATGCAACACATCTGTCCATGTTATTGTGTAAATATTTGAATACTTGTACTCTTGTTATTTTAAGTCTGATGAGGTCATCCACTAAAATAAATATTTGTAAATAAGGGCATATTTTGTTCCCATGTTTTCATTGCTTTACAGCTACTGAGGTCTGAATAGTTGGAGACACGTCATAAGAGTGAAAAAAATGTTTGATTAAACCTCTGACTATGCTAATATGCCTTCTAGGAAAAGTCGGTGGTTGCTGAGAGCAAAAACTCGGGCATGGGAGGAGTTTGGGGAGGCCATGGAGAATGACTTTCAGACGGCTTCGAGGAGATTCTGGTCCGGGCGTCTCAGGAGGGGGAAGCAGTGCAGTGTCAACACTGTATATGGTGGTGGATGGTGCGCTGCTGACCTCGACTTGGGACGTTGTGGGTCGGTGGGGGGGAGTATTTCGAAGACCTCCTCAATCCCAATAACATGCCTTCCAATGAGGAAGCAGAGCCTGGGGACTCGGAGGTGGGCTTCCCCATCTCTGGGACTGAGGTCACCGAGGTGGTCAAAAAACTCCTTGGTGGCAGGGCCCCGGGGGTGGATGAGATACGCCCCGGAGTTCCTCAAGGCTCTGGATGTTGTAGGGCTGTCTTGGTTGACACGTCTCTACAACATCGCATGGACATCAGGGACAGTGCCTCTGGATTGGCAGACCGGGGTGGTGGTCCCCCTCTTTAAGAAGGGGGACCGGAGGGTGTGTTCCAACTACAGAGGGATCACACTCCTCAGCCTCCCTGGAAAAGTCTATTCGGGGGTTCTGGAGAGGAGGGCCCGTCGGATAGTCGAACCTCGGCTTCAGGAGGGACAGTGTGGTTTTCATCCTGGTCGCGGAACAGCGGACCAGCTCTATAACCCTTAGCAGGGTCCTGGAGGGTGCATGGGAGTTCGCCCAACCAGTCTACATGTGTTTTGTGGACTTGGAAAAGGCGTTCGACCGTGTTCCTTGGGGGATCCTGTGGGGGGTGCTCTGGGAGTATGGAGTACCGGACCCCCTGATAAGGGCGGTTCGGTCCCTGTACAACCGGTGTCAGAGCTTGGTCCGCATTGGCGGCAGTAAGTTGAACCCGTTTCCAGTGAGAGTTGGACTCCGCCAGGGCTGCCCTTTGTCACCGATTCTGTTCATAAACTTTTATGGACAGAATTTCTAGGCGCAGTCAGGGTGTTGAGGGGGTCCGGTTTGGTGGACTCAGGATTGGGTCACTGCTTTTTGCAGATGATGTTGTCCTGTTTGCTTCATCAGGCCGTGATCTTCAGCTCTCTCTGGATCGGTTCGCAGCTGAGTGTGAAGCAGCTGGGATGGGAATCAGCACCTCCAAATCCGAGACCATGGTCCTCAGCCGGAGAAGGGTGGAGTGCCCTCTCAGGGTTGGGAGCGAGAATCCTGCCTCAAGTGGAGGGAGTTCAAGTATCTCGGGATCTTGTTCACGAGTGAGGGAAGAATGGAGCGTGAGATCGACAGGCGGATCGGTGCGGTGTCCGCAGTGATGCGGGCTCTGCATTGGTCTGTCGTGGTGAAAAAAGAGCTGAGCCATAAGGCAAAGCTCTCAATTTAAACGGTCGATCTATGTTCCTACCCTCACCTATGGTCATGAGCTATGGGTAGTGACCGAAAGAACGAGATCGCAAATACAAGCGGCTGAAATGAGTTTCCTCCGCAGGGTGTCTGGGCTCTCCCTTAAAGATAGGGTGAGAAGCTCAGTCATCCGGGAGGGGCTCAGAGTAGAGCTGCTGCTCCTCTGCATCGAGAGGAGTCAGATGAGGTGGCTCGGGGCATCTGATCAGGATGCCTCCTGGACGCCTCCCTGGTGAGGTGTTCCGGGCACGTCCAACCGGGAGGAGGCCCCGGGGAAGACCCAGGACACGCTGGAGGGACTATGTCTCCCGGCTGGCCTGGGAACGCCTCGGGATTCTCCCGGAAGAGCTAGAAGAAGTGGCCGGGGAGAGGGAAGTCTGGGCATCTCTGCTCAAGCTGCTGCCCCCCGCGACCCGACCTCGGATAAGCGGAAGAGAATGGATGGATGGATGGATGGATGGATGGAGGAAAAGTCACCTTTGGAAACATGAGGATCATTGCAAAAATAACAAGCATTTATTTGTTTTAAATTCAGTATAGTTATACTTAGGGAATTCCATACATTGATTCCGAATTGATTTATCTAATTCATAGTTGCAGAGTGCTGCAAAAGATGGAAGACAGCCTTGAACAGGGTGCAATTCTATCAAGGGGAATGCACGCCCACTTATTCCTGCTCACACTGGGGCCAGTTTAGAGTTGCTAAATAATTTAACCTGCAAATCTCTGGGATGTCAAAGAAAACCAAAGCACTGGACACAAGAGAATGTGCAGACTCCATTTATAGTAGACTATGCATGGAATCAGAACCCAAAATACAGTACTTGATCTGTGAAGCAGCATCAGTAACCACATCCAAAATGAATATGAAATTACTCGTATTGTGGATAATTAAATTTGCATATTTTTAACACAAAATTTCTATTCCAGTCAATGTCCTGGATGGGCCTATGAGAAAATTAGCCCTCAAATTATGTAGTACAACACTAAAATGACTTTTGTGACAAAGCCATCTGTTTGGATAGTGACTGTATCTAATTAAGAAGAGCTACTATTTTGTATGCCATCCTGTGTTATTGCCACTGTTCTTGAAGTTTGTATATTCCTTGTAGTTAAAGTCGAATCCAGCCAAAATTCAATTCAGAACCACATTATGTCCTTTTCAAACCTCTGCTGCCATTTCTAAGATTGTCGCATCTTGATTTTCTCTAGTGAGGTTAATTGATTCCCCTTTACTGCAATTGGTAGAAGCAGCACATGGACAAGCCCAGAATGATTGATTAGTATTGTTTGCGTCTTCATGCTTAAAGCGCTTTATCTACTATCTGACAGTGCTAGTGCTTGCGTAGTCCTCTCCAGTATACACAATGACGTTATAATAGTGAAAGTTAACAGAGATTACCCTCGTTCATTAGAAATGTAATCATTTTATTGAAACAAATTGTTCTTGTCAGCCATTTGCCCACACTGATCTATGAACATGAGAAAGGGGCCTAGTGGTATTATGTTTCATTATGTATGTAATAACAGATAGAAGTGCTGTTTAATGCCATTCATTTTAAAATTGTCAACATTTCTTGAGTAATTTACATATGCTTCTTCATTTTGTATGACTTTTCCATTCTTCATCCTCTTCATAGCCTGCCCTTACTTCCTCCTTGCTAATCCATTGCACTTCCCGGTTCACTATCTATACATCATTAAACCTTCTCTTGCTCTCATTTCTTCATTCATCAAACCACTCAAAGTATTCTTTCCATCTATTCAACACACTGTCCTCGTTGTGAGCACACTTATTCTTTATCACTCTAACCTACTGCTTATCTGTCCCAGCCTGGTCTCTTCTGCCTAGCCAATCAGAACAGGGTCCTTTTCCTCCCTGCTTAGTGTCTAACGTCTCATACAACTTATCATGTGCCGTATCTTTAGCTTTATCCACTTCTCTCTTTACCTTATGCCTTGTCTCCTTGTACTCCTGTCTACTTTCTACATCTCTCTGATTATCCCACTTCTTCCTTGACAACCTCTTACACTGTATACTTGCCTGTACTTCCTCATTCCCCCACCAGGTTTCTTTGTCCTCCTTCCTCTGTCCAGATGTCACATCAAGCAAACCTTCTAGCTGTCACCCTTACCACTTTTACTGCAGTTGCCCAGCTATCTGGTTAACTCTTCAATGCCACCCAGTGCCTGTCTTACCTCCTCCCTGAACTCAGCCTTGCAGTGTTATTTTTTTCCAACTTCCACCATTTGAATCCTTGGCTCTGCCCTCACTCTCCTCCTCTTCTTGATCTCCAGCTCATCCTACGGACCATCATCCTATGCTGCCTAACTATGCTTTAATCCTGCACCACTTTGTAATCTCCAAACTCCTTCAGACTGACTCTCCTGTACAGAATATAATCCACCTATATGTATCTTTTTTCCACTCTTTCCTCTTCCATGTGTTCTCCCTCTTCTTAAAATACATATTTACCACAGCCATGTCCATCCTTTTCACAAAATCCACTATCTGACCTCCTGCATTCTCTCCTTGACACCATACCTACCCTTCACCTCATCCCCTCTGTTCCCTTCACCAACATGTCCATTGAATTCCACTCCAATTACCACTCTCTCTCCCTTGGGTACACTCTCCATCACTTCATCAAACTCACTCCAGAAATCTTTCATCCATCACACACCCAACTTGCAGGGGGTTTTGCACTAAAACATTCATTCATCACACCTTCAGTTTCCAGCTTCATAATCATCACACTGTCTAACACTTTTTCACCTCCAAAACACTCTTGACATACTGTTCCTTCAGGATAACCCCCCCGTCTCCATTTCTCGTCTGCACCATGATAAGATAATTTGAACCTGCCTCTAATACACATTGCCCTTACTCCCCCTTCCATCTGGTCTCTTGCACACACAATAGATCCACCTTCAATTTTTCCATCATATTGGCCAACTCTGTCACCTTTACCAGACATACTGCTGATGTTCAAAGTTCCTACCCTCTCTTCCGCTCCCTTACCCTTTCTCCTCTCCTCATGCGTCTGGACAGTGCCTTCCCCCCTTCCTCTCCTTCAGCCAACAAACAGGTAGCCCAATTTCCCCTCAGCTTCCCATTGGCTAACAGTACTGGTGGCGGCCGTCTGTTAACCCACGGCCTTGACTGAGTAGGTATGGAAATCTGTATTGTTTGTCTGCATATTTATCTGGCAAAATTTTTATACCAATGCCCTTCCTGACATAACCCTCCCCATTTAACTGGGCTTGGGACTGCACAAAGATACACCCTGCTTTATGCATCCCCCATGGCAGGGTTGTGATTCAAATGTAGTAAGAAACATTTTTTAAAAGTTGTAAAATCTTACAGTTCTTAGCTAAATTTGTTTACAGAACACATTTGCCATTTGTGTTTTAATTTTGATGAGGAACATCTATTAAACAGTAAAATCAAATGTAGTAAAACTGGTTAATAATAGATTTTGCATGCATTTTGGCTTTCTACAAGAGCTATGAGGCAGCACCACTAACCACTGATATATTTTGCTTGTACCCTGCAATTTAAAGTTTTGCTGTTCCTAAGGAAAAACCTACATGAATTGATAAAAATATATATTTTTTTTAATTCATTTTTTATTAACAGTGGAAGAAATAAACATAGGATGTCTCCCAGTTTATGATTGACCCTCTCGTATTAACACAAAAATCCATGTAGACTCAACGACAAACTTGTGAATTGAACTGAGTGAAAATCGATCACTTCCTAGTTAATAAGCACTTTCTCAAATGATGTAATAATATCAACAAGCCAATCTGAAATCCGGAATAAAGAACTGTTTTAGCAAGATTGTACAAAGCATGAGTTAATGCACGCTCTGACGGAGAGGCTCATTTCACTTATACTAATTGCATATTCAACAGTTGTTCAGGGGTGCAGATACTGTGTTTTAAATTCAGATATGGCTTTTTTCAAGTTTTCAGTCCAGCCAACAGTTTTAAATAGGTCCCTCACAATCCTACAGGTCCATAAAGCACAAGCACAAAGTGGCCAGCATTGCTTGCATTCCGTTCTTTCCAAAACATATGCTTTTGAAAATTAAATAAATAAATGAGGCAGCTTGAAAAGTTTGCCTGGACTCCTGATTAAACTGCTGACTTACTTTGAAATATAAATTGCGTGTCCCTAATTCAACTGATTTCAAAGCTCTGAGGGGCCATCTAAGGACATCTCACCCTGAGTAAACAGCTCCCACCTCAGGTCTGCACCATCATTAAAAATTAATTGGACCTTTTTGCCGTTCAGTGCATATTTGGACCACATCTTCACAGTAGAGCATAGCTGCTTTCTGGGTGGTGACCACATTCTGTGAGGGTCTCTCCCTTTTTATATCTGCTGTTCAGACTATTAAAAAAGAAAAAATAACTTTGACTTCACTTGTAGAAGCATGATTAGAATATTCAGGTGTATGTATTACTGTATTTTATTAAACATTTGAGGGTTTGGGTAGATTTGTAAACTTTTGGAGGCTTCTGGGCTTAAAAAACTTTTTGTTAACTGTATGAAACCAATTGATTGTATGTGAAGACACAACAAAGACACACTGCTAAAAATAAATTGGTGAGACATTTAATTAATAAGGTTATTAGGATTAAAAAAAAATCTGTCACTTGTTTATGACATCAGGTCATTGGAAAATGGAACTAGGAGCTGGTCTGAAAATTAGAGTGCTTGTAAGATAAATACGGAATATGAGAACTAATATATGTGGTCTAGGAGACTAATTCAGGATAAAGTCCTCCATTGAGATAGTATAGAATGACAATATTTTCTGGGACCTGACATCTGGAAGTTAACTTTCATGAGCCATCTCATTAGCCAATCCTGATCAGACCCTGCCCCAGTTTCATAAATGACTGCTATACAGTTAGTCAAATTTTGTGAACATCAAGGATTGCCATTCATTTTCTCTCATGCCAGTTTTGTACAGCATGCTCAACAATTAGTTTTGTAGTTGCTGCCCCTCTTTATCTGCATCCTTAACATGACAAAAAACAAGTATGTCAGGAACTGCTGCACTGATAGGCGGAAGATGGTTTGACTAATGTGTCAAGTTTCTTTGAGTTTTTAAATGATAGATTCGTAACCTTGAATGAAGGCATGTGCTGTATAATAGCTGTAGCTTCTTCTGCTTTTTTATCAGTAGTTAATGCTGGGCTGACTTGAACAGCTCTTCATTCAATCATCACACTCTTTTTTTTTTGAACTATTTTGGTAAGGAGTTGTCCGTGAAGGTGATTTACTCTAACTAGGGAGCCACCATTGCTTGCACTGGCCAGAATCAGCTTTCCTGGTATCAATGAAAACTAGCCTTCAGCTGGACGTAATTCCAAAGGGGATTGGAAGTGAAGTACTAATAAACTAGAGTTTAAAAGGCACGCTTGGTCGAAGGTGTATCTAGGTTGGAGTTGGGTAAGCAAATATTGGCAATAGCTGCCTAGACTGGGCCAAAGAGGCACAGAAGGTGTAGAAGAGTGTTAAGTAGAAGTACATGGTGGCTAAGTGGGGGTAGGCACCACATGGCCTAGTCAGGTGCATTAACCTGCTTATGTTGGCCCATTGCTTTGTGTCTACTACTGTTTATGAACGCTTCCTTGTATTTTTACAACCCCAACATGAAAGCCACCTTCTTTGTACCTTTTTGCTTTCCTTGATTTTTTTCTTTCTTGATAGTGCCACCTACAAGCCAGGTCTTTATCCACCTGAATATACTTTGCCAAGGTAGCCTTCATTTACATAATCCTAGTTAGTCAAGAGGCACACTCCCATGAGGCCAGCCATGTAGTCTGACATGCCCAGTGACTCAGTTTAACTAGTCCATTACTTGCTCCAACAAAATCAGGACAAGTTGGACATAGGGGTAGGATTCTGTGTGCATGAGAGCTGACATCCAATGAATGTTCATGCTGGAAGTATAGTGCATATATTGCAGTAGTGAGGAATAAGTAACATTGATGTTAGGAACTCCTCAAACAGAACAATGTCATCTGTTTGATGCTTATGTTTTAATTATCACTAGAGGACTGGAAGAAAGAAAAAAAATGGGGCAGAGATTGTGCCTGAACTTGCCGTAACTGTTACCCTTAGTACAATCACTAGATCCATCAGGCAGCATGTTATGGGTCCTGAAATAAGAGAATATGCACAACTGTTGTAGGAAGGTCAGCAAGCAGTTTCTAAATCAGACATGCCCAGAGGATTTACAGTCATGTAAATTGACGTGATTGGCAAATCTTGACATACCCAATGAACAGAATTTGTGCTCTGTGACATTGTCTTCAGTGTTGTACCCATACTGAACACATAAGCGTTTGTGAGGTTCAGGCCCTTTTAACACCAGGACACTTCTTTGGCCTTCTTTGGGTGCAAATTGATAGATGTGCATGTTGACTACTCAGTGGGAAACTTGCTGCACTGCTATGATTAAGCATAACAGTGGGCAAATTAAAGGGATCAGAGATAAGAACTCCATAAACAAAGTAAACGTCAAGACTGTAAAGTAGATCGGAAAGACTGCAAAGTAAATAGGCTAAACAGAAATCAAAGTCAAAAAGACATGCCTATAAAAGTCTGAAATAAAAAAAAATAAAAATAAAAAAGTCACAAAGTATGCAAGCTTTTGTTTTTCTTAGATAATCTGCAATCTGGACCTTTTATCCTATTGTCAAAGTGATGTCACACACCGCAAATATCGGGTTGGTTTTAAGAAATGATGATTCAACAAAACTTCACAAAAGGGTGGTGAACTTAACAAACCAAAGTAGGTGGCAGAAATGGCGACAAAAATTATTATAATAATGTTAAATACAAACTTAAATAGACATTATGCTCTGATTCTCCATTATTCAAAAACAAAAGTGAATTTCTCAAAACCAAAAAACTTAAGAGAAAGGTGTGATTTATTTTTTAATACAACAGTTTGGCAACTTGAACACTAACCACAGCAGCAGCAGGGTAAACGAAACTACGAGAGCAACTTCCCAAAGAGCAGAAATGTTTTGAACCCTTGTGTAACATACACTGTTTAGGTTTATTTTATATAGATATCAGTATCTCTTCCTGTTTTTTTTTTTTTGTTCTTTATTTCGCCTTATACAATGTCTTGTATTAGGAATGTGTTAGTTTTTGCATACCCCTTGGGGTCAGAGCGCAGGGTCAGCCATTGTACAGCGCCCCTGGAGCAATTACAGGTTAAGGGTCTTGCTCAAGGGCCCAGCAGAGTAGGGATCTTTTTTGGCAGTGATGGGGATTCGAACTGCAACCTCGGGATACCAGCACAGATCCTTAGCCTCAGAGCCACCACACCGACCTGTTTGTGTTTGTGGTCTCAGGCATACTTCCAAGGTGTCTACCAGTGGTTTGTGTGTTATTTCCTTCATTTATTTTCATAGTCCTCTTTGTACATATTTCAGGGTTCACTCAGTGCCAAATGTAGGATAACGGCTATGGAAAGTGTACCGCCCATCACAAGACCCACCCAATGCTCATAAATGGCAGATTTACAGTGACCAGTTATTCTAACCTGTACATCTTTGGAAAACTGAAATACCTGGAGAAAAAATGCATACAGACTCAGAGGGACTGACATAGATTCACAAGGATGTTGACCCAACTTCGTAAAGCTGTGAGACAGTGTCGTAATTCAGTTGTAAAATCTGATTATAAACCTGCTAGCCTCGTAGAGCACCATGCAGTGGGTGCAATGCTACTAATTGCACTGTCCAGTCTTGTTTCCTGCCAGGGTGTTGGCTTCCAATATAGGCAGCAGGCCACCATTTGACGATAAGTCTAAGAGGGGATGCAAACTAAACACTGATTAAATTGAAGGCTCTAAATTGGCAATGTGAGTGTGTGATGGACTGGTGTCCTGTCCAGAGGTTAGCGTTCCTATGTTTTGCCTGATGCTGCCAGGACAGGCTTAAGCACTCATCGACCCTGCAATGGGCAAGACTTGTGTGTAGAAAATGATGTATGAATGATTTGTTCGCAAAAGGAGGAAGTTATCATGCCTCATATAAACTAGAATGGGCAAATGACTGATTGAACAGAGCAGAAATATCCCAGACCTGCATCCTCTACATTGCCAATTGAAAAAAATAACAGAGAAGCTCAAAAACATAAATAACTAACATAAAGCAGCCAGTTCTGCTTGTCTATCATGACTGAGCAGATGAAAATTAAATGAGGCGAAAGTGACATTCAGATCAATAGCAGGATGAAGCAAGGCTGAACACAGTGGCAGGCTGAGGCAGCCGCTCCGATAGCACCTTGTTATAAAAGTCTAGGCTCACTGCGTTGTGTAAACTGGGCCACAAACTGCCTAAAATATAACTTCAGTCCGGCCAGAAGGTTAGGGAGGGGGTTGGTGGGTGAAACAATAGGGCTGGTATTTTCTTTCATATGGCCCAGTGGAAAGGGAATGCTTACTGTATGTTATCTTGCAGGAGAGGTCCCAAAGAACAAGAAAAGCTAGAAACAACCCTCTTGAGGGTTAAAAAAATGTCAGTTTGCCTGCTTGTAAAGTAGGCTGCAGCAAACATTGTTCCCCTTTTTTCACATGATAGAGAGAGAGAGAGAGAGAGAGAGAGAGAAAACTTTTAACCCAGCCTTTTATAGTGGGAACTGTTGGGATCTGTCGCGTCCATGGCAACAAACCACATGATGAGGTGTATTAGATTGCATGGGACCAAGAGCGTTGAGGCATAGAGTGCACAGTGCATCCAGCCTTGAGTTTAAAGGAAGGCTCTTGTGTGCGTTGCGCTATCATTTTTATTTACCTTTGATTTTTCCACTGCAATGCACGATTCTTTGGGCCTCCCTGCTGTGTGATCCTCACCGACTGCAGGTAAGCAATGCAAATTTGTGGGGTCATCAAGTGCTCTGCTGCTTTTTAAAATAACTGCTGAATCACACAGCCGAAGACAGGATGATAACAGAGCTGTCTTTTTCCAGTTCAGGTTTTTCTCTTTATTTAAACGTGCCTCAGACATTGCAAGCCTCGCATTCCACCCCGTGGAAGATAGGATCGTTGGAGGTGCTCTTCTGATGAGGTGCATATAGGAATCTGATAAGGCCTGTCTCCATTGACGGGCAACGTTAGTATAATTCGTAAATCAAAGCATGCCTAGTAGAGTGCTTGATGTGTGGTTTCCTGCCAGGGTTTGACATCCCTTCCAGAGTGGTTTCCTCTGTTTCTCTCATTATAAACTCTGGCTCCATGACTCAGTAATTGACAAATAGGGAATGGATTGATGGGATTTGTTATTAGTAATGCATATGAGGCAAAAAAGACATCCAGATATTGTTTAATAGTGAGAGCTTTGTTTTGAAGTATTTGTTTGGAAATGTTAGTTCAATATGGAATCAATTGCTAGGTTTTTTTTTTTTTTTTTTTTTGCTTAGTGAGTTATTGTTAGTATTTTCAGAATGCAAATGTATATACATTGTAGGAATTTGCTTGTATTTCAGCTTCTTTGTGGTGTAAAAGGATTTGATGTCTTGCTGCATACTGTGTATAGAATGTATGAAAATGTTCTTACAAATAAAAATGACCATTCTGTTTTAGTAGCGTTCAGTCTTTTCAAAATCATTAGGCTGACACAGGGTGTAGCACAGCATTGGACTTAAGCTGACTGTTCAATTCCTTAGCTCTTCATGTGAAGTTTAAGTGTTCTCCCTGTGCTCATCCCAGCTCCCTCCAGCATGTCCAACTTCTCTCACTCAGTTCAAACTAATGCTGTCAGACTGATGATCTACATCAAAATCGCCCCGCTGTAAGGGAGTGAATATGAAGAGCAAATTGTGACTGTGACCAGGTGGTGGGTCTGTGCAATGACTGTGACCCAGTGATGAACTGGCTGTCAGACTATAATGAGTGGTATACTAATTTCAAAATTGTCAGTAGCAATGCTTGATTCAGTGCTTGTGACCAGTTTGTTCCTGGTTCAGTAATTGTGACTAGTAATGGACTGGGCTTTCATATGGTGATTATTGAGAAACTGATTCAGTAATTTTGACCAGTGATGAACTGACGTGTCATACCGGGACTGGTGGTGGACACGTGAAGTTATTGTGGGTGACTAGCTGTCCAGAATCTGGCTAGTGATGAATTTGGGCCATGATGGTGACTGGCTCTTATATTGTGACTAGTGATGATCTCATGAATGATTGATATCTGCGAGTGACTTACTGTGTGACTTTGTCCAACAATGCTCAGGGCTTGTTACCACAAGAGTAACTGGCTTTCATAATGTGAACAATGATAGGCAGACATTGGCTTGACTCAAGGCACATTTTTGCTGCTTCTCCCAAACCCCTCATATATCCCTTTACTGCTGTGATTAATGTTTTTATTTTTCTAGAGTTTTGCTAGAGCTTAAAAAGTAATCTTTACTGTATTCTATGTCTCTACTCTATCCTGAATCAATTTTTTATGTTTTTTATTTGCTTGTTTGCAGCCATTATTAATAGTTTATCAATTTAATAGCATTTTTTCAGCTCCATCTTGTTTGGTTACCAGGTGCTATCATTTTGAGAGCTTCGTGGCACCCATTGTCACAGTAATGCTCCTATTTTGCCCCAGGATTATGTGGTTGATGAGATCATCAAAAACAATGGTATAGAAAGTCACTCTTGTGAAGCCCCAGAACTAATCTGAGACAGGATAAACTTACTGGTGATTATGTGCAATTTTGTGTTTGTTATTTTGGTATTTTATTCCTGCTTTAAGTAAAACTGAATTTTGGTGTTACATTACAGATTTTGATGATCAATTCTTGATTTCCACTTTTGACCTCAGCTTTGTTTTTTAAGCATGTTTTTCTCCAGGGCTCTTCATTCAGAACTACTACTCTCTCATTCAAAGACAGTACACTTTACAAGGAACGAGTCGATAGATCAAATACACATACAATATGTGATACAGGGTTCATAATAAAATAGTAGAATAATAGAATAGTAAATACATAGTATTTTTGAGAAAAAATATTTTACAAAATGAAAAGGTTTAGCTTTAAATCAATAAAACATGCAAATATGCATTTATAAACAATATAAATACTGTATATAAGTCCTTCACCACTTTTGTTGGGTCCAAGTATATATTTTTATTGGATTTTGGCAATGGGGAAATTAAAAGCAAAAATGAAATTCAGCTGTTTTGGCGCATCCCACACCCTTCTCTAAATACTGGCGGCCAGCTTTAAACTGTCCTGCAAGCTAAAGGTGCCTGCCCTTTTTAACTAAACACATGCAGTCGTGAACTTAGACTTTTAACACACATTGTACTTGTAACTGACACCTAAAGAATATTCCAAAAATTAACAAATTTTACAAAATAATCAATGTATACACAATGCATATGTAAAAAAAAAAAAAAAAAATCAGGAAAATGAATGTTAATAACAATTGCTGACATGTAGTTTTGAAATGCAGATGCATTGTGCATTTGCAGTGCGGCAAAGGGGGAAAATTAATTTCTGGAAAACTGAAAACCTTTAAAATGAACTATTTCTTACAAATTTTAAAGGGCAGTATATAAGGTAAGCATTTGATAGGTATGTACTGTAACACTTACTTTTCATATTTAACACTCATTATTTTTGAGAGAAAATGCCCTCCTTACCAAGATTGCCACCTGAAGCAGTTACCTCATTGCCTTGCCCCTGCTGCTTATACTCGTATCTCATTCTTTCAGTCATTACCCACAGCTCCATGACTATAGGTGAGGAGCAGGGTGTGAGATTGACTCATAAAATAGGAGTTTAAACTTTAGACTGAGCTCCCGCTTTATCACCACAATACCGGTACAACATACACAGAATAGTTGCTGCCACTCCAATTGCTTGTCAATCTCACGTTTAGTTTTTTCCTTCACTCATGAACAAGATTGTAAGATAATCAAACAAGATTCTGAAGATACTTGAACTCTTTCATTAAGGGCAAGTGTTACCCCCCCCACCACCACCCCCAGTTTCCAGGGAAAAGCAATCCTCTGTTTTCGAAGAGAGAAACCATTGCTTAGACCTCAAGGTGTTGGCCCTCATCCCAGCCGCTTCACACTCAGCAGCGAAATCAGATTGAGTGCATGTTGAAGGTCACAATTCACATGTGGCAAAGAGGACATCATCATCTGCATAAAGCAACAATGCCATCCGTACCCTAGCCTCCCCATCTGTGAGATTAAGGACCGGGCTGGCTTTTTAAGTCTACAATTAGCATGTTTATTTTATGGAAAATATTTTTGTATTTTTGTATGAAGCCATTAATCTTCACTGGGGGGTCTTTACAAAGCTAGCATCCTGCCCTCTTGTGATGTTGATTTGGAGCAGCCCCTGTAGTTCAATGAGTTAAACATAATCGCAGTGGGGTGTTAAAGTTTAGTAGGACCTGGTGGAAGAAAAAAATACCTGGAATAGGTGCATGGTGAAAAGGTTAGCACTATTGCCTTATATCTCGAGCTTAAGATTGGATTACTTAGGTTAAGTTTCAGTCCATTAATTGTCTTTGTTGAGTTTTAGATGGCTCCCTTTGTCTATGTTTAATGGTACTTTGTTTTCTGTCACATGTCAAAAGGTTCAGTTAATTGTTGACTCTAAACTGGCTCCATGTGACTGAGTGTATGCGCACTGCTAGATGGACTCTCATCCCCATTCAGGTTGGGGGTTTCTGCTTTGCATTCAGTGCTGCCTCAATACAAACATAAAATTGGATTAAGTGGGGTTCAGAAAACATATAAAAAGATCAAGCACTTTATTCCCATAAATCCTTAGCACAGTACTCTCTTGACATACAGGTAATTTATTTTTGAAAGATGAGACGAGATTTTCAAGTGGTTGGCATTCATTTTTGTCAGCTGTAATGCATAGAGAGCGTCATCTGCTTATAATGATGATAATGTTTTGAAAGGACAGATAATGGAGAAAACAGCTAATTGTTACAGAGAAACTTGGACAGCATACAAGGCCTGTGCAGATTTGTAGCAGATGAAATTGAATGTAAGTAAATGTAATGTGTTACACATAGGAAGTGAAAATATTCGATTAGTATAAGCAATGGGTGGTCTGAAACTTGACCTTTTGAGAAGGACCGAGAGTTATTGTGGACTTGTCACTATCGATATCCAGACAATGTACAGAAGCCATTTAGAAGGCTAACAGAATGTTAGTTTATATAACATAATGCATGGAGTACAAATCAAAGGAGGTTATGCTTAAGACACTGGTGAAGCTTTACCAGTACTATGTACAGTTTTGGGTCTCTAAATTATAAAAAAGAAGTAACAGTGCCAGAAAAAGTCAATTCTCTCTCCCATTTCTAAGTGTGAAAATGTGTCTTTTATGTCCCTGTGAACTGGGACCTACTCTAACTAATAACTGACACAATTAACCCAGTGTATCTCAAGTTATAGCAAGAAAGTTCTATTTCTTACTAACTTATAGGGGGAAATCTCAGTTATAGCAAGAAAGTTCTATTTCTTACTAACTTATAGGGGGAAAAAGACTATACCATTGTCTATGACTATGAAATAAATTTATATTCTATTCAAATTAAGGAAATTCTAATATGAGTTTAGCTCAAAGTTTTAACTTTCTAAGATTGCCTCTTACATTTAGCGGCTAGGGTGGTTCTGGGACTGAAAGGTATCCGCTATGAGGAGAGATTGAAGGAGATGAACCTTTTCAGTTTAATCAAATGACGATTAAGAGGTGACATTACTGATGTGTTTAAAATTATGAAACAAACTGGTCCAGTGGGTTAAGGATGTTCACTTTAAAATAATTCTGCACCAAGAACACAGGGACACAGTTGGAAGTTTGTTAGATCAGATTTCATATAAATGTTAGAAAATTTTTCTTTGCACAAAGGAAGTAGTGTGGCGAAGAGTAGGATTTTATGTGACTTTCAGATCTTGATGTATTTTGGAAAATCTAGGTAAATAGTGTAGATGAGTGTTTTGGGCTGAATGGCCTGCTCTTGTCATGATTGTTCTAATGTTTTAACTAAATCACTGTGACCAGATTTTAAAAAAAAAAAAAAATGAAAAGGCAAGAGGCCAGATTAGTGTTACTGAATGACTTTAGCAATTCTAGATCTGATTTTTTTAACAGGTTTATTGAATTCAGGGTTGCAAGGGCCAGAGATTATCCAGGCAGCATTGAGCACAAGGTAGGAAACAGACCTGAGCATGACACACACAATTCTATTCCAGATTCTAATCCTGGAGTATTGATACTTCACAGTGATTGCAAAAGGCATCTTGCAACTTATCCCAAGGTACTGAATCTTGTTTTGATGAAATCGTATTGTACAACCCCAATTTCAAAAAAGTTGGGAAGCTGTATAAAATGTAAATAAAACAGAAGGTAATGACTTACAAATCTCATTAACCAATATCTTATTCACAATAGAACATAGAAAAAATACAGAATGTTTAAACTGAGAAAATGTACTATTTTGAATTTGATGGCAGCAAACATGTCTCAAAAAGTTTGGACAGGGCCATGTTTACCACTGTGTAGCATGCCCTTGTGATGATGCGGGTTCAGCTCCATGCTCCATGGGCTGTTAGGGAGCCCTTGAACCCAACACCGTCAGTAATGTCACCGATGAGCTAGACAGTGAGGCAGTAACAATTGAGCAAGGGGATGGTTCAAAAGTGCAAAGTGCTTTTATTAAAAAACAAATCAGAACAGGTGTCCAAAGTGCAGTCAAAGATTAAATCAAGTGCAGTGCTTCAAAGTCTTCATTAAATAAATAAATAATCCATAAAATGAAACATGGAGGTTAAAATCAATAAATAGAAACATCTTCTAAGAATAACGAGATTAAAAATCCAACAAGAAGCAATCGTTTAAAATTACAAAGCCCGGAGACTTCCTTTACCATGGCGGCTCCCCTGCTACTCCCATCTGGGCTGCTCTACAGGAGAGTCGCTCTCATTGCAGCTGACCTTCTATCTACTTCTGCTACTGCTACTGTCAGTCGCCTTTCCGATCCTTGGCTCCGGTCGGCTCCCCCTGACAGTGACCTGGGAAATCCTTCCAACGGCCAAGACTCTCACGTGGAGGATACCACGTTCCCAAGTCCTGACTCCCCGCGCGGTGATTATTTATTTAAATAAAATTGCTGGCCTTTGCTGGGAGAGCTGTGGACCCATGACACCACACCCCTCTTCTTTTAACAATAGTCCATAAACGCCTGGGAACTGAGGACACCAGCTGATGCACTTTGGCAGAGGAATGCAGTCCCATTCTTGTCTGATATAGGGTTCTAGCTGCTCAACAGTCCTGGTTCGTCTTTGTCGTATTTTTCATTTCATGATGCGCAAAATGTTTTCAATTGTTGAAAGGTTTGGACTGCAGACAGGCCAGTTCAGCTCTCGGATTCTTCTATTACAGAGCCATGCTGTTGTAATAGATGCAGTATGTGATTTAGCTGAAATATGCAAGGCCGCCCCCGAAAAAGACATCATCTGAATGGGAGCATATGTTGCTCTAAAACCTATATGCATCTCTTTCAGCATTGATGGTGTCTTTCCAGATGTGCTATCTGCCAATTTGATAGGCATTAATGCATCCCCATACCATCTGAGATGCAGGCTTTTGAACTGAATGCTGACAACAAGCCAGATGGCCCATCTCCTCTTTAGTCAGGAGGACGTGGTGTCCATGCTTTCCAAAAGAATTTCAAATTTTGATTTGTCCAACCACAGAACGGTTTTCCACTTTGCCTCAGTCCATTTTAAATGAGCTTTGGCCCTGGAGAAGGCATTTCTGCACCATGTTAACATATGGCTTCTTTTTTGCATGATAGAGCTTTAACCTGCATTTGTGAATGGCATGGTGAACTGTTTTCATAGACACTGATTTCTGGAAGTGTTCCAGAGCCCATACAGTGATTTCCATGACAGAATCAGGCCTGTTTTTAATGCACTGCTGCCAGAGGGCCAGAAGATCATGTGTATCCAATACTGATTTTCGGCCTTGTCCCTTGCGCAGAGATTTCTCCAGATTCTCTGAATCTTTTGATATTATTATGTACTGTAGGCGGCGAGATATTCAAAGTCTTCACAGTTTTACATTGTGGTACATTATTTTGAAATTGTTCCACAATTTGTAGACGTATTGTTTTTTGTAAATTGGTGAACCTCTGCCCATCATTACTTCTGAGAGACTCTGCCTCTTTGAGATGCTCATTTTATACCCAATCATGTCACTGGCCTGCTGCCAATTAACCAAATTAGTTGCAAATCCTCCTGCTCCAGTTTCTTTTTCGTACCACTTACTTTTCCAGCATTTTGTAGCCCCGTTCCAACTTTTTTGAGACATGTTGCTGCTCTCAAATTCAAAATGAGTTAATATTTTTCATGAAATAGTAAAATGTCTTGCTTTCAACATTTGATATGTTTTCTGTGTTCTTGTGAATAAAATATAAGTTTATGAGATTTCCAAATCATTACATTCTGTTTTTATTTACATTTTATACATTTTATATTTTGGAATTGGGATTGTACATTTATTGGATTGTTAAATAATATCTTTGCTGTAATCTGGGATTAAAGTTACTGATTTGTTATGGAACCATTTGGAATGCATTATTTAAATAGTTTACAAGCATTTGTCAAGCAGATGGCATCAGTGCAGTAAGTAATTCAGCTGACTGGCACAGGTACTGAATGCTGGTCAAGTCATACTTTGCATATTTTTCTCATTGCTCTGTGAGTGTTCCTCCATGGATTCTGCCATGAATTAACATTACTGATGATGTGATGTCGTAGTAAAAATTGAGGAGAACCACAGCTTCAGATATTTAGTTGTACATGCTTGGCTAAGAGATTAGATCCACCATGTACATGATTTTGGATTGAGCACCTTGAAATCAGAATCATTTTTAAAAGTGATAATACCTGAGTACCAAAGGTCTTAGGTGGGGTAGGGAAAGCTGGTATCTGTACCACTTAAGGTGGACTTGTTGTGAGGAGCTGCTCACAATGCAGTAGTCCAGCCAAGTAATTGCTCCTTCTTCATGTTTTCTAACATATGTTTATAGGTAACCCATTAGAGCAGGACTATTTAATTACAAATTCTGTTGAGCTAGATTTTCAAACCAAGAAAGTTAGCTGGGCCAGACATTTTCACTGGCTGGTAAACAACAGGTAATAAGAATTTTAAATCAATACAAATGAATGTATTGAAAAACAAGCAATGTTTATTCGTTGTTTCCTTTTTAAATTTGGTCACATCTGACACAGACACATCAAAAAATGGATAAAAAACAGTAAAAAGCTATAATAGTACAGAATCTTGGGTAGTACCAATGCTTCTTTTCCACTTTTGAAATAAAAAATAGATAAAATAAAAATAAATTTTGTTCATATCTGTCCCAGGCACATTTCAAAATGCATACAATCAAAAAAAAAGTGCACAGTTTTAGCAATTACATTTGTTTACCTTCTGAAATAAAATAAATATTTAGGCCATATATGACCCAGGCACATCACAAAGTGGCATTTAACAAAATAAAAAAGAACTATCAATGCTATCAAAGCTATCAGTGCACAAACCCATAGCAAGTGACAACAATGACTAACACACATGAATACAACGTTTACTACTACACACTAAGGGTTTGTTTTAATTCACTACATGTGTGATTAGCAGTGCCTTTTTGTAAACATAAAGATGGCGGTACGCATACGTTCTGTTTAGATTAAGTTTGAGGCACTGCAAAGGTATATAGAGGCCGAGAGTCCTAGCATTACATGTTTTGTTTATTTGGTGAAAACACATAACATTTAAAATTTGAAATTGACTAATCATCAAGTATAATAATAGTAATAATAATTCCTTACATTTATATAGCACTTTACTCACTACTCAAAACTCTTTGGGAACTCCACCCAGGGAGGACCTGGGACACAAACCAATTATCTCCTTATTGTGAGGCAGCAGCAATACCATTACGCCGCCACAGGTTAATAACGAGCACTACATTCTACAAAAAAGTTATGTAGTCTTGAAAAGCAATCAGTGCTTAATTTGACTTGAGTTTTAAAGTAAATTCCAAACTTTTTCCATGTTTTCATCAAATACAGTATTTTTAATTCATTTTTGGCTTTGAGTATCAGTGGCTGATTGGTGTCCTCACAGCAATGCGCTGCATTGTGGGTTGAATGATCCTCTGCTATGTGGAGTGTTGCATTCAAGGTCTGTACTACTGTAGGAATTTATGTAGAAAATTTTGAAGGCTTCTTAAAATGTGTTTTTTTCGTTTTTCTCTACGCTTCTGGCGGGACCATGGGTTGGGACCACTCAGAGGCTGCTTCTGGGCCACGTGTGGCCCCATTTGAATAGGCCGGAATTAGAGGATCTCACACACTATGAACTATTGAAAGTCTGCCATGATTTATTTATGGTAAAGAAAGTGATGCGTGTTTATGTGTAAATGTGTAACTGCCTTGACCCTGTATTCAATAACAAGAATTGAAGTTAAATTGAATAAAATAAAAACTTGAATCTGATGCTATTGGAAGGGAAACCAGACATCAGTGATTCAGACTATAAGCAGGATTGCAAATGACTGAACACATTTGTGATATAGCAAAAATGTTCCTTACTTTTTTCAGCAATTAATTTCTTCAGAAACACCTTACTTAGCATCACACAATGACCCAAACTAAATCTGCCAACAAAAATGGAAGAGTGATCAAAATCCTATGTGTGTTTGAAGGCCTTAAACTGATGTTCTTAGGTCCAAAGGTTGACTCTTTTTGGTCATGTAGTAAACCGTCAAATTTAGTTTTAGATGATTTCTTTTTTGATTAAATTTGGTGAAATGGTAATTACTTCCATTGTTAACTATGGAAACTTATTCCTGCCATTAAAAAAAAAATAGCATTTTTTTTTTTTAACAGAAGATTTGTATTATTTTGCAGAGACATTGCAAAATATTGTGCATGCATGTAGTCTGGTTGTCTGGTGACAGCTAGTGAGTGAGAGATTAAGCACATGCATAGCATACACTCAAGTGACAAAAGCTCAATATACATTGTATTCATATACATTTAATCATGTATTTGCTAAGGGGTAAAGTTAGTCTGCTCAGTTGCAAGTCACAGGGAGCCAGTGATCATTGCAGCAGCGATGGTTGTAGAGCAAGAAGCAAATATGGTGGATGGTATGCCAATCCTTTTGAAGGGCTCAATCACACTGCCAATCAAAAAAGAGCATGCTATGTGCATTCACCATGCTCTTTTTCAAATTAATTTTGATCAAATTATTTGCTATAGATATTTTGAAACAATGTGATCTGGTGGTAGTCAGTGTTCATAACTCAAATCTTAGGGTGCTCATGTTGGGGATGGAAAAAGTAGATAGATGTTAACTTCGCAGCACATGAAGGGCTTAACACATGTCCTTAAGTGAGAAATATTACTGACACATTTCTAGTATTTAATGTTTAAACAGGTAGTCATAAATGAGAAGTATTACCTGCACATTTCTAGTATTAATTGTTAAAACTGATTAACCATTAGCTGTTAAGCACACTGATGGAGACCAATCAATCTGCCCACACATGGGACAAATGTGCAAACACCATGCAGGCCCTGGCACTGGAAGGCAGGAATGACAGCTCTGTGCTTCCACTCTGCCTAAGTGCCTATGTTAAAACATCTGTACTACACTTAAAAAACTTCAACATGATTAAAACTAAATATATACCTATAACTTTTGTTCAGTTCTAATCATATGATTGCAAGCTTCCTGCCTGCGTAATTCCCCCCTTAATAGCTGTCACTAGACAACTGAAACACATTCATGACAATGTTAATGGCAGCAGCAGTCAACAAATTTATAAAATAATGCAACAATATTGAGAAATAACTCTTTTTTTTAGAGTGGGCGGAATAAGCTTCCATACAAAAGTGTTTTATCTGATTAGTATTAACAGTTTCTCTAAAATGTGGAGAGGTGGTAGATGACCAGTCCACCAGTGTGCTTGGTCAGTATTTTTTACCCAGTACGATTATGAAAATGGACTTTTTGAAAGCAAATTTGAAAAGAAAAAATAAACACCCATTCCTTATTCCGGAATTGGGACACATATATTCCAGTTCAGATTTATGAGATCCGAAGCCCATTGTGACAGTGTCATACATAAATCAATAACTGATCCTGGATGGGATTCGAGTTTGTTGAAGTTAAAGGAAAATCAGGTAATTGATACCTGAGAGACATATTTTTTCACTCCAAACCTGCTATACATTTGATTGACCATCTTAAACTGTAGTACTAGGTTTTAGAACACATGACATTTTGGATAATTTAATTCTGTGAGTAAGCAAATAAACATAAGATCATGGAAGTGCATGCAATATTATTTTTTATCGATTTTCAGGAGACGTTTGATAAGGTCCCACATGAGAGGTTGGGCATCAAACTAAAAGAAGTGGGAGTTCAGGGTGTATTGAGTAGGTGGGATACAAAAATAGCTAAAACACAGAAAGCAAAAGGTTATGATGTGTGGAACTTTATCAGAATTGGGTGTTGTTAAGAGTGGTGTCTCTCGGGGGTCAATGCCTGCACTTGCCTCATCCTGGGTATGACATTTGGTTCGCCATGTGGTGGATGCAGCAAATCGCTATCAATGCATGTGCCTAAACTTCGATATGAATATGAATAAGTCGGTTAAGCTAGGAGACAATATCAAACTAGGTGGAATAGCATATAATCTAGAATCAGATAAATAATTACAGTGAGAAATGGACAGAATACAGGCTTGGGCAGATATGTGGCTGATAAAATATAATGTACAGTAAGTAAATGTACGGTATTACACATTGAAAGTAAAAATGTGACAATTAAAACATTGAGGGTGGTCTGAAATTTGAAAATACACCGTAAGAGAAGGACCTAGGAGCCTTAGTGAAATCAGTACTATCTACACTACATCCAGACAGTGTACAGAAGCCTTTAAGAACAGCACAATGTACAATTGCAAGGAGGTTAAGCTTCAAATTTATAATGTAGTGTTGAGGCCACACCTGGAGTAACGCATGCAGTTTTTGTCACCAGGCTACGAAAAAGATGTAGCCGCACTAGAGAAAAGCAACTTGGCTGATTTCAGGAGTGAGAGGTATGAGTTATTGGGAAAGATAAGAAGAGTTGGACCTTCTTAGTTTAAGCAAATGAAGATTAAGAGGTGATGTTTGTAAGATTATGAATTAGTACAGTAGATCCAGGCTATTACCTTAAAATGAGTTCAAGAAGAATGCAGTTGGAAACTTAGCTGAAATATTAGAAAGATTTTCTTCTTACAGAGAATGATAGATACATGGAATAAATTATGAAATAGTGTGGCAGAGAGTGGGATTCTGAGAACCTTCAGATCTTGATGATGTTATTTTGGAGAAATTGGATGGATAGAAATGATGAGCTTTGTTGGGCTGAGTGGCCTGTTCTTGTCAAAATTTTTTCAGACTTTCTAGTGTTTTTATGGCCTGTAACATACAAAGAACCCTAAATGAACAGTCAAATTTACTAATCTATATGGTGGGTCAAAATAGTGTAAAAAATACAAATTGTGACATTTAGAAACATTTTTGCATTTTGTAAAGTAAGGGCAACTTACTACAATACTTCAGGTTCCTTAACTCTAAAGGTGACATTTGGAAAAACAAACCTACCTAAAATGCTGTAGAAAATCCATTCACCAAAGTTACTGGTGGGTCAAAACTGACCTGAAATACATGGCAATGTAACAGGTTTTTCAGAAGCTGTACAAATTATGGGATGTTTGGTTTTTTTTTCTTTCACTGTTTGTTAATTGTGGGAAATTTGTGAAACATTACAAAATTTGTTCCTGAACAGATACAATGTAGATGGTTTCAAAAACAAAACTGGATCCATTAAATGAGCAGACATTGTAAGGATTTGAATTGTAACATTCTAAAAACACCTTTACTCCAATTCAGAGTTATGGGGGGGAGTAGCACATATGGCAAGGTAGGAAACAACCCCAGACAGGAATTCATCTGACACAGGGCCAATAAAGAGTCACCAATTAACCTAATTGGGACACCTCCGGGGATGTGGAAAGAGAACTTGATTACTCAGGGAAAAACCCATGCAGACATTTGCAAACACAAAATGGAGAATAACATGGTGCAAGGTTGTACCCCGCAACACTGGTCATGTGAAACAGCAGCTGTAACCATTACACTGCCATGCCACCCAGATATTTAGATTTTGTATAAAATTACAGTGAAGGGAGGGGATGTGGAGTATCCACTTTTAGTTATTCATATCAGTGTTCACGTACAGTACAACAAAACATGATGTCCATCACTCTGCTGCACATCATTTTCCATGCCAAGTTGATACTTTCTTGAAATATTCTGAGTGTTTGCAAAATACCTTGTCTCATTAAGCTAAGGCATCAGAAAGTTTAAAAAGAAAGACAAGAAAAAGGGAAGAACATAGAATACTTGGGGAGCAGTGACTTCCTTCCTCCTGGCGTCCTTCAACATCTGCAATAAGATGCTGCAGATGTTCTATCAGATGGTTGCGGCGAGTGCCCTCTTCTACGCGGTGGTGTGCTGGGGAGGCAGCATTAAGAAGAAAGACGCCTCACGCCTGGACAAACTGGTGAGGAAGGCAGGCTCTATTGTTGGCATGGAGCTAGACAGTTTGACATCTGTGGTAGAGCGACGGGCGCTCAGCAGGCTCCTATCAATTATGGAAAATCCACTGCATCCACTAAATAGTGTCATCTCCAGACAGAAGAGCAGCTTCAGCGACAGACTGCTGTCACTGTCCTGCTCCACTGACAGACTGAGAAGACCGTTCCTCCCCCAAACTATGCGACTCTTTGGTTGTAAGCATTAACATTATATAAAGTTATTCTCTGTTTTTTACCTGCATTATTATCAATCTTTCATTTAATATTGTTTTTTGTATTAGTAAGGTGCTGCTGGAGTATGTGAATTTCCCCTTGGGATTAATAAAGTATCTATCTATCTATCTATCTTCCTTCCTTCCTTCCTTCTGTTTAATTTGTGGAAAAAATGTTCCTTCAGTCGTCTTTTATTATCCATCCATCCATCCATTTTCCAACCCGCTGAATCCGAACACAGGGTCACGGGGGTCTGCAGGAGCCAATCCCAGCCAACACAGGGCACAAGGCAGGGAACCAATCCCGGGCAGAGTGCCAACCCACCGCAGGACACACACAAACACACCCACCAATCCGCCTAACCTGCATGTCTTTGGACTGTGGGAGGAAACCGGAGCGCCCGGAGGAAACCCACGCAGACACGGGGAGAACATGCAAACTCCACGCAGGGTGGACCCGGGAAGCGAACCCGGGTCTCCTAACTGCGAGGCAGCAGCACTACCACTGCGCCACCGTGCCGCCCTGTCTTTTATTATGTTTTCGAATAAATTGATGTGACTTTCCTCGGGTTTTCATTTTTTGGCAGACACCTTTTGGCCAAAGTGACTTATCAGGTCAGAGTTCCCAGCAGTTGTTTACATGTATATTTTTTTAGAATGTCAGAAAGAGTTAAATGACATGTTTAGTGATGTATGGTGAGTGAGAAATGGGAATTGAGCCACCTTCGTTGTGTTTTTAAATCAAGGGTCCAACTTACTAAAAAAGATAAAAAAAAAAAAAAAAAAAAAAAAACCTTCTGAAAGCATTGAGGATTACCCCATAGTTTTTAAAACTACAGGGGATAAGTAGGCAATTGGGGGCTGGGCCCATGAATCGTGCTCATTAAAGGGTCAAAATGGATTTTGAGGATAGCCACTAATCAATATGCTTTGAGACAAAAGTAGAACTGCCCCCATTTTCTTCTGTAACGCTGCTGCCATCTGGTTAATGGGAGGTTATTTGTGGGTGGAGGGTGATTGATATATAAAATGGAATGAGGTTTAATGAGTTGTGCAGGGGTGGGTGGATTTAGTGCTACTCACAATTTTTGGAATTATTACAAATGCTGAGCCTAGTGGCCTGTTAACTTCCAGGAAAAGGCTGTCAATCATTTTGTTTGGTTCAGAATTAATGGCCAAATGATTTAAAGGTCTAGTACAGCTCCTAGCAGTGCCCATGAGGTCACTTTATTATTAACTACAAGCTTTGACTTTTATGAACTGTAGCTGACATGCCTTCAGAAATACCCACTTGGTTACCTGCCAACAAGCGTCAAACATACTGTTTAGGAATGCAAGAAATTAAAAGAGGAGCTCAATGAAAGGCAAAAACTGACATCTGACTGAGAAACTGGTCAGAAAAAAGTAAAAAGGACTTAGAAGGGAGCCAGGAGTGAGTCAGAGTGTCCCTTCTCTGCAGGAAAGAACAGTAAATTAGGAAGGTCAGTAGACCCCAGAAGCAGATTATAAAGAGTTTGAAATCTTGAAATTTCTGTATTTTCTGTGTAGATACTTAATAAAAAGAGCTGAAGTTTGTTGTAAAGGTACATTTGTTCATAACAAAAAGTTTTTGTTTTGTTTTTTTTTTTCCTCTGAAGAATGCCTGTCCATTCCTCAGGCATCTGAAAATAATAGAGTGTATCATGAAGAATTACTTTTCATCCGTCTTCATTTGTGAGTAGGAGCCTCCAAAATATAGCCACACAACAGGCCAGGACCTTCACCAATCCGGCTATCACTTCACTGCTAACTGCTGGCTTCCAGCCTAATAGGTCCCAAACAAGGAGAGCTGGCAGAATAACTAGAAATGTCCAAGGATAAAGCAAAAAAGCCCCATAATGACGAGGGACCAGCTTGTCCATGAGAGAGCAACAGGAGTTTTTGTAAATAGAGGATTTGTTTATCAAAATAAACCAAGCTAACAAGTCCCAAAACGCCATCCAAGAACAAAGCAGAAATTTATGTCAAAAACAAGTAAATCCACAAGAAAACAATACAAATGACACCAAACAAATTCTGATCTCAACTGCTGTGCTTCACTTCCGCTTGGAAATAAATAGCAGGAGCACCCTGCAGTTGTGACATCAGGATAGCCCTGACTCCTATGGTATCACCCACAAAACACAGGGAATGGAAACACACTTAACAGGACACAACCCAAATAACAAATGATAAGGGAAATGAGCAGAAATAATATAAAAACATGAAAATAATAACTCAAAATTAACAAACAAGAATAACATACACAAAACTCAAACTGATACATAACATCCTTTTTGTAATAAAAATGGTATTCTTTACAAAGTAATAAAGAGGGAAGTCCAATAGAGCAGAAGCCAGATGGGTAGATGTGAGAATAGTGCAGTGCAGGTTTATGATGGTGTCCAATGGTATGCTCATGCTATCTTCTTATTCAGGTAAAGAAGGACAAGTGGCAGAGGCAGAATTGCAGAAACTGAAACCAAATGAGACATTGACTCTACAATTAGAATCTGTTTTTGTATTCTCTTGATTACAATAGAAATAGAGTACCTTATTTGTAAGTCATGCCACTATCATTATGAACTTGTACAAAAGGAACAATAGGATTTTAGCACAACAAATATATACACGGGAACTTCAGAATGAATTATAGAGACTTGCATTGTAATTGGAAATAAATATGTGCCCACAAAGAATTAAGTAACACATTTAAGGAACGCTACAATTACTTCTATTCCAGGACTTTCTTGATAAAGTACAAATAACACATCTCAATAGTCTCTGAGTAGAAGAGCTGAATAAACATCTGAAGCTTTCTGAAATTCAAGATAGCAAAGACTCATGGGTAGGAACCCTACAGGACCAGATGAATGTCCTGTGGAATTTTATTATAGGTTTTCAACTCAATGCCATTATTGGTAGCAATGTTTATAAAAGCTAAAAAAAATTAATACTACCAGCAACATTACATCAAGTGTCAGTTGCTCTCTTTCCAAGAAGAATAAAGACTTCATACAATGAACATTATATACAGTAGATCAAGATTCAGGCAGCCACACAGACGGCATCGCTAGAGTATATCAAAAAATCTCAAGGAGCTTACTCATCCACACCTAACTTTCATTTCCAACACTAGGCTACAATATTTAAGTAATAAAATATTGGAAATTGGGAGAACACAAAGAAGTAGAGCTTCTCAGTTAGTCATTGAAAGGAAAGCTTTGTTCAAAATCTTCTTTGTGTGCATTCCCGTGTGCTCTAGTCAACACTAATTATTTTACTTTATCAAGTCTATTTATTCAAGATATAAAGACAATGTAGAGCACATTATAATGCACAGAAGCTCTTATATGTTACCCATTTTCTTGATAATCACAATCACCTATATCAGCCTCCATTAATCTGTGCAGTATTCAAGCTATGAAAGTCACTACAGATTGTGACATTTAGAAATCTCGATATTGACAATGTCTTTGGATCTGTTAAATATTACCTTCTGAATATAATCTTCCAGCAACACTCTTTTATGTTATTTACAAAATTAGAGAGTTTATTGAAAGCAACCTACCCATCTTATCTCATCTTTCACTTGTATCTATGTCTGACAAGAAAGAAAGAAAGATAGAAAGAGAAAGAAAATGCATTTTATTTCAATATGCATCAAGCATGGCATAAATTAAATTTTTCGTCATTTACATTTATCTACTTTAAAATTGTCAAATATATACACAGAACAAGAGTCAACCATGAGCAGTGGCACCATCCAAATGGTCACTTATTTTCAAAACACTCAATCCATTTTGGAGAAAATGTTTTGTATCTCTCTTGGACCCCTACTACTGTGGAACCTCAGTTCACGAACGTCTTGGTACACGTACAAATCGGTTTACGACCAAAAAGTTCGCCAAACTTTTGCCTCGGTTCATGACCACACACTCGGTATACGAACAAGCCAGTTTCCCTTTCGGTTTGTACATGTTCAGTCTCTCCCTGTGCTTTTCCTGTGCAGGGAGCAAGAGAGAGAGCGAGAGAGCGCAGCACACACACACACAGGCAGCGTGAGAGAGAGACAGATACACACACACACAGGCAGCGCGAAAGAGCCGCGCACACACACAAGCAACGAGAGAGAGACAGACGCACACACACACAGGCAGCAGGAGAGAGAGACAGACACACACACACAGGCAGCGGAAGAGAGAGACAGACGCACACACACAGGCAGCACATGTGAGAGAGAGCCGCGCACACACACAGGCAGTGGGAGAGAGAGAACCGCGCACACACACAGGCAGCGGGAGAGAGAGAACCGCGCACACACACAGGCAGCGGGAGAGAGAGAACCGCGCACACACACAGGCAGCGGGAGAGAGAGACAGACGCACGCACACACACAGGCAGCACGAGTGAGAGAGAGGGCTGGACTCATAAGGTAGAGAAGGCAGTTAAAGAATGCACTGGGCTTGATTTTGTTTATACTTCTGTTTACAGCGATCGGTTCGTAGCGTGCATTGTTGCAATGTTACTTTTCTTGGTGGTTTATTAAATTACGGATTTTTTCAAATGTTCATTTTTTTCCCTGTGCTTAAAACTCATTTAAAAAAAAAAAAAAAAGTGTTTTTAGCCAGCTGTTGGAAGCGCTATAGCGCAAACTATTGCAGTGTTAGTTTTCTCTGATGTTCAAGGTTTTCTCAGTGTTTTTCAATGTTTTTACATTTAGTTTACTATTACGCTGTGCATTCTATGGTTTAATTAACTATATTTGTGCTTAAAATCTTAAAAAATATATTTATTTACATACATTTCGTATGGTCTGGAACAGATTAATTGTATTTACATACAATCCTATAGGGGAAATTGCTTCGGTTCACAACCAAATCGGTTTATGACCAGAGTTTTGAAACGAATTATGGTCGTGAACCGAGGTTCCACTGTATATGTCAAATGGTATAAAAGTCTGCTATGAGAAATTATTTATAACATGCACCACCTTGCTATTTGCACAACATCGAAGAATCCCAATCAACCTTCTATATTTCACTGGGAAAGTGAACTTTACCTCAAACTGGAAAAAATGAAATTCACTTTACAGGGAAATATTCAGATTTTTTTCAGAATTTAGTTAAAAAAAACTACATTTAATTCTAAAGTAAGTAAGCTGGGCATGTGCAGTGTTAAACCTGTGCTGTTTTTATTTGCTGATTCCTTGAAAAACACAATTATGTCATTCCTATGTCTACCTGTTTGCATCTCATATTAGACTCAATGACAACCATGAACCACTTTATTCCTTTTTGTGTACAGAAGGAGGGATTAGTTTTGCACATATCTTTTGATTAATGGCGATTCAGGCAAGTATTTCATAGCCATTGTGAGTACCTTGACAACCATGAGCTTACAAATCAGCATGAGTTACCACCTTTTCTTCCACTTATTGGTCAGCCACAGCACCTGGTTAGGTATCCAACCTAAAACCGAACACAATAAGGCTCAATCCCATACTGCTGTATTGATCAGTAGCTACACCTGTTGTGTGTCAGGCATATCGATGAACACAAGATAAAGCCGTTCATCATATTAACTTAATGGTCAGCTGCAATATTGACTGTGTATCAGGTATATTGGTGAATACGAAATATAGTAAGGCCCATCACCAACACTGTATTATTGATCAGCTGAACCACTGGTTGGAGATGCAGCAAGCCCAACCCCCATGCTGGGTTACTGGTCAGCAATAACACTAATTGTGTGACAGACATATCACTGAACACAAATGTAGTAGAGGCCACCTAAACATTGTTTTATTGGTCAGCTGTGACACTGGTCGTGCATCACTGTAATCAATGAGCACAGACTGAGTAAGGCAATCCCTGTGTTACTTTACTGGTCAGCTGATACAATAATTGCCTGCTAGCACAGCAGTGCTCATATTCTTGAAAGTAAATATATGAACAGTTTCAGTATTAGAAATATCTGATGCAGTTGGATGGGGATTGAGATTTTAGGAGCATTCACCGATATAGCACATTGCCACACCCACCACATGACAAACCACCTCAGGATCCCAGATTAGGACCAAAGTGCAGCCATGCAACAGGTGACACCTCAGCACCACACTCGTTCAGATGGAGTGGAACAGTGTGAGTTTTTTTTTTTTGTTTTTTTTTATGGTGGCTGGAGTGCCAATTCTGCAACCAACCCCTAAGTTTTCCTTTTCAGGTTGGAGGGCCTACTTGCAGGGCTGGATGCATGTTAATGTCATACCCAGGACGTAGCAATTGTATGTTAAGGATCTTGCCCAAGGGCCTAACGGAGTAGAGTGACTTCTGGCATTTATAGGATCTGAACCGGCAACCTTTACAGGATCTGAACCAGCATCCTTCTGATTACCAGTGCAGATCCCTAGCTTTAGAGCCATCACTCCATCCCAAAACAATTGGCTTTTATTTTAAAAAATGGTTGTAATGCAAGGGAGTCTGAATTTTGGCGTCTAGAAAGCAACTGACCTACAGAATAGTACAGAATTTAAACTTCTCCATAGCACCCCATCTCAGTTAATATTTCATTCTTCAAGCAATTCTTCAAGCAGACTACACATTTTGGAATTAATTTTATTCCTTATAGTTTTATTCTTTCATTTAAAGCGGCTCACAACCAAAGTAAAATCCACAATAAAGAGTGTAGGCACAGACTGTAAGGATAGTGCATTAAGGTGGGAGGAGATCTGGTGCAGATTTAGAGAGGGAATGTCTGTTTAATTTTTCCTTTTTTATCATAGAATAGAACAAAGAGACTCAAGAAAACTTTATGAACACGGCATGAAGTATAACACTTTACTAATCTCGCCAAGAATTTGTGGGAGTTGAGTGCCAAAAGTATTTTAATCTATTGTATTTTCACGTAGTTTGAGTGTTACAGCACCATTTAATTAAAGAACACCTGTCCCTCTTCTGATCTGCTTTGTCACAAAGCCCCAGGTGCTCTCATGGCAGCAATTGCTGCAATATAGTGAGCAACCTCGGATGAGAGCCAGGTCCTCACAGGGTATATACATATCTACTCCAGACCACTTTAGAGTTAACAGCTGTTATAACACACACTCCCAAATCATCTGAAGTACACAAAAGAAAAACCCCACAGAAATGGGAGGAGCACGCAAACTTCACACAGATGGAACCCTGGCCGGGATTTGAACCCAGCTTCCTGGGGTTGTGAGGCAACAGTGCTAAGCACTAGGCTAGCTTGTAGCCCTTATTTCAGCAAAGTTAAGGAAATCTTAGCTGTGTGGAAAAAATTAAAGTGGTATTCTGTTCACGCACAGAGACCGGTCGACATTTTTAATGTTCTACTGTAGCAAACCGTCTCTGAAGCAGTTACCATTTTCCTATTCAACAACTCTTCGACACACACACACACACACACACACAAACTTTCTGAGCTCTACTTTACTAATCATCTAACTCTGATGTCTCTCATTTTGGCCCCTTTCTTACTCTTTCAGTTGTCGGGGGGTTAGATGGGTTCTTACACAAATCAGTATTGACATGCTTGCCCTTCTGGTGACCTTGTGAAAAGGCAAAATTTTAAGTACTTGCTGAGCAATGAAGCATGCAGCTGAGTCAGATGAATGTGCAGAGTGATCTGTGCCATGTAGCGTACATGCTGCCATACTGAAATGTGCTTTTGTGCATTCCACAAACCACTGGATGCCTTACTCTGTTTAGAGCCATTTACCACATGCTGTGAGAGCATTTATAATAAATTCTTGATCAGTCTATGGGCCTTACTACTTTCATTCCAACTGTGAAGAACCAGAATATATGTTTGGTTTTAGAAGATGGCCTGCTTTGTGCTTTAAAACGCTTAGCACAACAACATTTTGTCTCCTGTGTCTACACTGACAGGGCACTATATTAACTCATCATCACTGGTTTACCCCTCGCCAGTGAGGATCATTAAGTTCCTTTGAGTAATCTCAAGTGATTGGCTCTCTCTCATTCCGCATAGAACAGGTTCAACTCCTGATGGTAGAACTTGTGTATATTACTCATGATCTGTTAGGCTGATTGCCATGCTTAAACTGCCCAGTGTGAATGTTGCTGTGTGTATTGTCATTATGTTGTTTGCTCATGAATGTGGCGAGGTTGATTCAGGTCTGGAATGTCTTCAATGTGGGTTTTGTTTGGCCTCTCTAGTACTGTTCATGTTGATTTATTTCAAGTAGCTATGGTTTCCTCATAATATCCAATTTTGTACAATAAAATGGTTGCATGATATATATTGTATGTGTTTGTGTGTATAAACCAGTGGTTCTTAATCTTGTTGGAGGTACTGAACCCTACCAGTTTCATATGCACATTCACCGAACCCTTCTTTATTGAAAAATAAAATATGATTTTTTTCAAATTCAAGACATAGGTATATGTTTTACTGGTTTACAAAATGAATCGTGTATTAACATCACTGAGTTTAAAGAACAAAACCAATATAATGCATGAATTCACAACAAATTACATACCTTTTCACAAGGACATAACCTTTTTTAATACTACCACACTGAAATGATTTTAATTTTTAAACTTATGTATTCCAATAATAAACTTATTGTATTATACTATTTAAATCACCTAATTTTCACCAGGCTACAATAATAATGAATATTTACTGCAAATCAGTGTGACTTCTGCTGTTGCCTTTGAGAGACCAGTTCAGAAATGCGTGGCTTCACCTTGGCAATTGCCACTCTCATGTCATTTTCACAACAAAGTCTGTTCCTTTTCTTCGTTTTTATGTCCAGCATCCTCGAAAAAGATTGCTCGCAAAGATATGTTGTAACAAACGGTATAAAAATTTCCAGGGCTTTCCTAGCAATAGTAGGATAACTTACCATTTGTCGACACCAAAACGATGAGAGCGTTGTTGTTCTGAAGAGTTGCTGTTGAATCTGGCTCTGCTGAATTTCAATGATTTCGTCGAGGTATTCATCATTGACATCTGCTGTCTCAATGTCAAACGTAAACGGCTGTCTCACCCATGCTGGATATGACTCTCTTGTAGGGAAGTATCCGTCGAGAGACTTTGCAAGCTCATCTAAGTGCGTGGCAACTGCTTGCTTCAGTTCCTTAGTTACAGAAATATCTCCGATTCCAGACACATCTTCGATCTTACTTACACAGTCGTCCAGCAGGGGAAAGTTTGCGAAGTTATCATTCTTTGTTCGTCGTTTCCATAGCGGCAGCTTTTTTTGAAAAGCCTTCAGGTTTTCTTCCGCTTCGATGATGTTGACTCCCCCACCCTGCATCTGCTGATTGAGATGATTAAGAGCTGCGAATATATCGGCCATGTACGCTAAAATGAGAATGAACCTAGAATTTTTAAAACAATCTGCATGACGATGTTGGTGTTCTCGTAAAAACTGAGTTAATTCCACACGCATAGCAAAAACACGATTCAGCACCCGTCCCCTGGATAACCACCGAACGTTAGAATGGTACAGAAGTACCTCAAATTCAGAACCCATTTCTTTACACAGCTCACTGAAAATGCGGTGCCTTATCGCACAATTTCGCACATAGTTCACACATTCAACTACAATTTTTAATACTTCCGCCATTTCTGGAGGCAAGGTTTTTGTTGCCAGCGCATGCCTGTGCAGAATACAATGCGTAACAATGATGTGTGGTGTGTCAGCTTTCACTAGCGCACCAAAACCAGACTTTCTTCCCAACATGACTGGAGCTCCGTCCGTACAAACTGCAGAAACCATATCCCACGAAAGATTGTTGCCTCTGAAGAAGTCATCCACAAGTTTCTTCACATCGGCTGCCTTAGTTGTTGTTGTAAGAGGCTTACAAAATAAAAAATCTTCCTTTATAATGTCATCTTTCACATAGCGCACAAATACAGCAAGTTGACTTAGATTAGAAACGTCTGTGGTCTCGTCGAGTTGGAGGCTGAATTTTGTCGGGCTTGAAATTAGATCTGCAACTACTTGAGCTAAGATGTCTTTGCTCATATCCTCTATTCTTTCATTGATGGTGTCATTTGAAAGAGGAATTTGTGATAATTTAACTTCGGCTGCTTTTCCCAGCATCAGATTTGCCATCTTCAACACAGCTGGTTTTATGAGTGTTTCACCAATGGTGTGTGGTTTGCCCTGCTTTGCGATCAGGTAAGCAACTTCGTACGATGCTGTTAGGATCGGTTTGTTGATGGGTACAAAACCGAGAGCAGGCAGAGTGGCCTTTTCATCAAATCTGGCTCTCTTTATCTTGAATTCAGCAAGCGTTGTGTTCTTGTATTCCCCATCTCCATGTAGGTTAAGGAAGTGTTCTTTTAGTTTTGCCGGTACTAGACTAGAATTGCTTAACTTGGCATTACAAATCATGCAGATAGGACGCTGACTCCCATCACGTTCTGTTATATATGTGAATCCATGTTGTACATATTCGTCCAACCACTTTCTTTTTTTGTTCGACATAGTTAGTATGGGTTAAAATATTAAGAAAGAAATCTCACGACATACTATCACGGCAGTCACAAGTCGACTACTGAGTGCACCAAATTCCCTGCAGCACCGATTGGCCGAACAATGTAGCGTAATTACCTACAGCTAATGATGACCAAGCGGGGCATGTCATACGAATCATATGAGTCAGGTGCATGTCTTGACCTCCCGGCGCCGAACCCCTGAGACTGACTCACCGAACCCCTAAGGTTCGATCGAACCCAGGTTAAGAACCACTGGTATAAACAAAGTGACTGAGGTACAAATGGGCACATTACATCAATTTTGACAAGAACAGAGTATGAGAAGTGGCACAAAGTGACTGAATAGTCTGCACTTACTGCTTAGACTTAAAGCTGCTCTGGTTTGTTATGAATAATAATTTTAGCATAAATAATAGTGTATTTTTTAGGTTTTGTTATTAATGTAGTTTTCCCAGGTATTTTCCTTTTAGTGCTGTAATTCTTGTAATTAGAAATGATGCAGTTGCAGGCCATGTGTTCAGATCTTTTAATGCACATTTCATCATCATCACCGTGCAATTTAAGATGTCAGAGCACAGCACACAGTATCCAAGCCTTTTGGATTATAAGAACAGATAGAATGGCAGTGGCAAAGAGTTGTTTAATGGCTCAATCAAAAACTGGGAATAATGGAAATTAAAAGATCTTAGCTATAGTTCAGTTTGCAGCTGGATTGCCACCGAGTGGGAGCACCGTCTTGCTCAGATGCCGGTCCCAAAATGAACGCATGAGGTAATAATGCAAATTTATACATTTAACCAGCACTTCATGTGAGGTAATGTTTAAGCAAGCTGCATTAAAGCAGATAGGCATGCACATAAAGATCAGTATCCCAAATGTGAATGAGCATGCATATGTGAATTACGAGCGATATCACAGTATCAACGCACAGGCGGTCATGTATGCAAACTACTTTAGTAGCCAGCATATAATCCTGAAGGTAAGTGGCACTGGGAAAAAAAAAAGGCAGGCTGAGATTTTCTGGGCAACTGGATAAATAGGGGGCGGACCACAGAGAGAGACGCTGCACAGTGGAAAAGAGTTGGAACACTGCAGAGTGAACGTGACTTCAGGAGCAGCACAAGAATCATTGTGGTTAGGTTCAGTAAAACAGTTGCTTTATGAGGCATATTCTGTTGGCATAACAGAGAGAAAGTGATTCATCTGAAAGTAAGGCTGTGGATCACCTATCCATTCATTCATCCATCCATCCTTCTCTAAACCTGTTTACCCTGAGCAGGGTTCAGAAGAAGCTGTGCCCTATAACAGCAAGCATAGGACACAAGGCAGGAACAATGCCCTGAGCATTCATTGTTAATTATTTTACTTTCACTTGGTATGTGTGTCTTGGTCTTTCCATCTTGGTGTTTGCTACATCATTATTGATGATTTTGTAATGGATAGCTTAGTGCAATACCCTTATTAAATTGTCCTTCATCTTCTTCTTTGATTATTGTTAATAATAATATATCATTATTAGTGTGGTGAAACCTCTGCATTAGTATCAGAAAAGTATGCAATGTCATTATAAGGATCAATTAATGGCTAGTGGTGTAGCAAAATTGCAGTGTCATTCATTCTGAGACATGAACTCCTACTCTTAGCTGGAATTATTACTAAAATGATTCTTAAATATTTTTATGTCCTACTCTGCTATAGTGACTTTCAGTGCAATTGCTAGGAGTAATTCTGGGATAAAAATGGGCCCAGAAAGTTTCTTCCTTTCAGATCTTCTGGCAGAAAGGGAGAAGGAGTTAGCAGCAGCCAAAAGTGGTACTGTTTATCTTTCAGAGCCTTGAAGGTGTCCCCTATGTGCAGTTGCATTACAGGATAATACAAACTAGTTCTTAATACTTGTTTCTAAAAGGTTGTGTTAGGGAAAACTGAATAAGTTCCAGATTTTCACCTCTTAGTTTTATGTGGGTCACTGTTATTTTATTGTCTTCTGGCTTTGACCAGTGCTTGTTTAAACAACTATTTTTGTGGTGTTTCCTCTGATTATTCATCTCCTGGGGCCTCATGCATAACACTGTGAATAGAATTCACACTATAACATGACGCAAGCATAAAAGCAGAAATGTACTTACATACAAAAAAATCCAGATGCATAAAGCTGTGCGTTTGCCAATTTTCATGTTCTTCTGCTACATAAATCTCGGTCAGCGTGGAAATTAATGCACGTGCATGTGCCTGCTGCCCCACCCCAACTCCTCCCGGAATTACGCCTCTTTGAATATGCAAATCAATATTAATAGCTCTTAAGCTCAGTGTTCTGTGAAAAGGCAATGGCAGAAGTATGAGGAAAAATAGAAGAATTTCAGTGAATACCAAGTGGAGGCAAAGAAAAACGTACTATTTGTTGGTTTAAACAGTGGTATAAACAACAAAAGGAAGTTGATCGAGTGACATAGAGAGTTGGTGAAACTCGAAAGCTCAAGTTCACAAAGTCGCACAGTGCCCAAAATAAAAAAGAACTTGTCAGATATCAAAGTCGCCATGAAAAGGCAAGTCGTAGCCCACCGTCTGAGTGTCATATGAAAGCTTATTAGGGTACAGAGAAAAAAAAAAGGCACACAGTGTGAAAAAAGCACGAAATGTCAACTTTAATCACGTAGTTTATTTTGTCATTAAAGTAGAACATCATAAACTTCATCTTAAAATCGTTTCATTTACTAGTTTCTCAAATCCCATCGTAACTAGAGTAGCACGTTAAATGCTTTGTTTTGTATTTGATCTTCTATGTGCTTTATGTGCATGAATCACTACGTGCTTCCGGGCTTTGTCTTCCTCCGACAGGACACAGAATCCATTACATTCGTAATATTACAGCTCTCTGAATAATTAAAATACTGAGAAGTATACGTGATATCATTTTCATGATGATAGGAGTTAAAGCATGTTATTAAACATGGGAACATGGTGGCGCAGTGATTGTTCATGTCTTTCGCAAGATTCTTGATCCATGCGCGACCTACGATGAAATGCTTTATTACAGAGGTACTGTCTTTTTCAAACGTACTAACCCCCAATTCTTCTCCGTCCTTTTCTTCCTCCAAATACCCAATCACCACACAATCAGCTCTGTAATAGACGTTAAGCTTAGAACGGCAATTCTTCAAAACTTTTAAGGAACATTGAAATATATTCGTAATGTTTAATTATTCTATCCATCTATCCTTCCAGTGTCGCACCAGCCACAGCAAGAATACAGCGCGAGGCAGGAACAAACCGTGAATGAAGCTCAAGCTCGCTAGCACTACAGCACCATGTAGTTAAAGTTTTATCTGTATAATATAATAAATATATTTTGCTTCATTTCATCTTAAAAATGATAACATCATCATATGTAAGTACGCGCTTTATAAAGTGCCGCAGGTTGTGCAATATTATAACTTTATCATAAGTACAATTACCTCACTATAAACTTGCAAGTACAAATAGTTCTACAAGGAGCACCTGATGGACTGATTGAGTGCGTTTATAGTTCTTGGGATGAAACTGTTTGTGAACCGTGAGGTCCGAACAGGAAAGGCTCTGAAGCGTTGGTCAGATCAGACCAATTCAAATAGCGAATGGCTGAGGCAGCGTGTGCTTGATGCTGTTTATCGATAATTCTCTTTCCGATCAGCTGTGATTCACACTCAGATACAGTGATATAAATACTCCGAGTGGTGCAGTGAGAGGAATATAGAAAAAGATGATCCGCTGTGGCAACCCCTAACGGGAGCAGCTGAAAGAAGAAGAAAAAGGTGCAGTGAGAGTAACAATGCTAAAGCAGCTATTGTATTCATATTGTTACAGGTTAATTACAATCAGATGCCTTAAACTAATAAACAATAATTTCAGTGTATTTATAAAGCTGCGTCAGGGATGTGGATCTGAAAAAGAAAGGGAAACCACACAGGAACAGTAGCACTGCTTTGATGCTGGGTGCGGCCAGTCTGCAAAACCAAGCGCAGGGCTTGCGTACGACAGGGTATGAGCTACTGTGGAAATGTGCGTGGCTTTACGCCAAGATTAGGTTTTATACATCACGATTTAAACGTGGAAACGTTCTTACACAACATTTCTGTGCGTACGCACCATTTATACATGAGGCCTCTGGTCTTCTCATTTTGTGCTTTTGTACTGGCCATTGTTCTAGACCAGGGGTAGGCAACGTCGGTCCTGGAATGCCACAGTATGTGCAGGTTTTTGTTCCAACCCAGTTCCTTAACGAGAACTCAATTATTGCTGATGAAGCACATATTGCTTAAGTGACATTTTAATGCTTCATTTTAGTGGTCTCGCTTGTTAAGGTTCTCCAACCTTAATTGCTTATTTCAATCTTAAACTGCTGCATTCAGTGTTTTAATTGCTCCTTATTAGCAATAAGATGTAAAAGACAAAGCAGCCAGCAGTTCTCCAGCTAGCTTTTTTCCAATTACATCTGTGTGTGTTCATCATGCACGGTTTGATTTAATAAAACACTTAATAGAAAAATGTGACAGACTGAAAATGATCTGTTTTAGGCTTCAAATCATTTGGATGATATCCTTGGAAAGGAAAAAAATCTACGATATAAAAGCCTTACATTGCACAGACTAACAAGCCATAAAATTAAATAAGGTCTGAGATTGGCAATGATTGGTTTCTAATTAAGCAATTGGGTTGGAATGAAAACCTGTAGCCACTGCGGCTCACCAGGACCGACATTGGCTACCCCTGTTTTACATCTTATTGCTAATAAGGAGCAATTAAAACACTGAATGCAGCAGTTTAAGATTGAAATAAGCAATTAAGGTTGGAGAACCTTAACAAGCGAGACCACTAAAATGAAGCATTAAAATGTCACTTAAGCAATATGTGCTTCATCAGCAATAATTGAGTTCTCGTTAAGGAACTGGGTTGGAACAAAAACCTGCACATACTGTGGCACTCCAGGACCGACGTTGCCTACCCCTGTTCTAGACTATAAGAGAAGTCATCTCATGTACAGCATTCCTGTTATTCTGAGTATGTCTCATGTTCTTTGTTTTTTTACCCTTGAACCAGCCTCAGGTGGTTCTGTCCATATTCCTGTCTTGTCCTCCTCACTGTCTTTTCATTAGCTTAGTTCACCTAGGGATATAGTAACTGTTAAAACAGTATTGTGCTAAACAAGGTGTTAGTCGCTGGAAGCCCAGCAGAATGTGCTGGCTGTTGCTGTGTACAATTTTACATATTCCATGTAGTTTGTAGTGATGGACAAAATATTTTAATCTCATGCTTTCATGGATAAAGTATGTAACAATGTTTCTAATAAACTGGGACCCAATGGTGACCAACGCTAGTCAACAACAAACAGTATATAAAATGTCCATGAAAAAATCTCATGGTACTCATTTTGCACAATCTATACATAAAATCATCTAGTCGTATGCTCACAATGTGTAAAACACATGTATTTTTTCTATAATATTGCTAAGTAAATAACTCAGGAAAATGAAATCCACAAACTGGGAGCTCCCTCTCATAGGGTTGTTCTTTTGAGTAAAAGATAGGACTCTTGACCAATGAATGACCCTGCGTGGTCATATGATTAATTTTAATTTAATCTTTTATGCCACACCAACCAGTGCAACAGACACACTTGATAAGGATTAATTATTTTCATGTAAAATACAATGAATCACAGCTTCAGCACAGACGTTTGGTTTTTAAACAAGACCCCATCCTGTGCTATACAATGAATGCACTTAGCATTATTATGATATGCTGGAATTTAAAAATGTATTTCTTCGTAGATAAAGTTTTTTTCAAGGGTTTTGAAACTTTGAGATTATGAATTTATCATTATCTTCTACTTAGAATTTGCCTACAACAAAGTTGTTTTTGTAAGGTGTCTCCATTTTGTGGCACTGCCATTGGGACACAACTGTTGATATCTGGAATCTTGTGTCTGCTAGTTGTTCAATGGAACATGCAAACACAGCAGCGTGAAAGTCAACATTGCATTCATTGCAGCATTTAAAGTTGTCGAAATACCTTAAAATCTTTTGGTTAGGTTCCATTAAATGTTTCTCAGCTAACTAGTTTCTGACTTCTTATTTTTATTGGCCCTCATTTCTGGCTTTCTCACTAGTGCTTATTGATATCCCAGTTTTGACCTGTGCTTGTGTTTTCGACCATGGTTATTCTCTTGGTCTTTTAAGAGATTCGCTCTTGTGGTCTGATCTATCAACTGTAATGTGGTGGTTTATGATGAAAGACTACCAGTTTTGATTTTTTAAGGCAGGCAGTGACACCCAATGGGCCATCAGTGCAGATGTATTGATTATATTAGAGTGACAAATTTAGTTTCAAATACTGCTTCCTTCATTCACATGAAGTAAAATTATCTGTACTGCTTCCATGTCAGTACAACTGATATGCCTGTTGTAATATTAATACTGTATATATATATATATATATATATATATATATATATATATCCATCCATCCATTGTCCAACCCGCTGAATCCGAACACAGGGTCACGGGGGTCTGCTGGAGCCAATCCCAGCCAACACAGGGCACAAGGCAGGAAACAATCATGGGCAGGGTGCCAACCCACCGCAGGACACACACAAACACACCCACACACCAAGCACATACTAGGGCCAATGTAGAATCGCCAATCACACCTAACCTGCATGTCTTTGGACTGTGGGAGGAAACCGGAGCGCCCGGAGGAAACCCACGCAGACACGGGGAGAACATGCAAACTCCACGCAGGGAGGACCCGGGAAGCGAACCCAGGTCCCCAGATCTCCCAACTGCGAGGCAGCAGCGCTACCCACTGCGCCACCGTGCCGCCCTATATATATATATATATATATATATATATGTATGTATGTATGTATGTATGTATGTATGTATGTATGTATATGTATGTATATATGTACAGGGTGGTCCAGATCTAACTATGCAACTTTTAATGCAATGCAATAATTTTGTATATACACACATATATAGTAACATAAAGGCACTATATAGACCCCTGACCCGACACAGACTCACACCGGAGGCACTTGTAAAAACAAAGAACTTCTATTTTCCCACAGGCACAACACAGTCCCCAGTACACCCAAAACACACTCATCTTTGGCACCACCACTCCTACTCCAAACTTAGTCCTCCTCCTCCCGACTCTGGCCATTGATTGGTGGCTGCTGGCCCCTTTTATAGTTTATAGTCCACTCGGAAGTGCTGCAGGTGGTTGACTGCCAAGTTTCGGCTGCACTTCCAGGTGTGGCGAATACACTGCCCATACGGGCTCAGGAGTCCCAACTGCAGCACCACCTGGCATCGCCTTCGGGACCCAACAGGGCTGCACCCAACTTCAATTCCCATGGAGCCCTGCGGGAAAACAAGGCACTGCTCAAACCCAGAGGGGTGGCCATCTAGCGTCCAGAGGGAGGTATTGCACAGTCCAGGGCTGCTCCCCCTGAATATACAGCGAAGGGGTGTCCCGACCAGGCATGGACCCTGGCCTTCCGCCACATATATAATTTATTTTCCCTTTAACATATGAAATAAATATTTTTAATAGTCTTGCTATGTCTAAATGTGAACATTGCCAATGAAGCTGCCCATCTCATACTGAAATAACACAAAGAATGACCCCACATTTAGCATGATGTGTATGAGGCATTATAATCCTTAAGTGCTAGCGTTGGTGAAGCTCAAATCACACTTATTCCATGCCATTATTCACAGTTATTCCATTTGGATACGTTGGCAGAGGGGGGGGGGGCTTAGGAGCTAGATAATATTAATCATTCATTTCTATTTTTATTCAGCCTAGTTGGACATTGAATAAGAATGTATGACTTTTACAAATAAGTGGTGGCCATTGGGTTCATTATGCTCATTTGGATGGATAAACAGCAGCATATCTGATATACAGCTAATGAGACAAACAGGTGCTTTGCAGGCGATGTGCCTCAGCAGGTGCCTGCTGGAGTAAAATTTCAGGGACATCCTGTTAAGTTACTGGGTTTGGCAGGCCCAGTCTGCACACACTGGCATGAGCAGTTCTTCTTCTGTGTCTTGTGTTCTTCTTTAGCTTATTTTATGCCTTCTCCTTATCCTTCATGCCTCTGTACACTTACTGTAGAATAATGCTGTTTCATTGTTTTGAATGACTCTTATTGAATCTGTCATATTTTAAACATACTGTAACTGTAGTGCATTTAGCATTCATTTGATTACGTTAATAATTACGGCATATTTAATTAAATAAAGGAAACCGGTCAGTCTGCTCTATTGTTCTATGCGTTCAGTAGAATTGCAGGCCTGGAAAGTACTCAAAGCTCAGTGCTTTTACTTTTTAATATTGTATTAAAAAACAACTCCTGAGAAAGCCACTGAAAGGATGCGGCTCAGCACATCAAGCTGCATGGAAAGCAAATTGATGCTTAATTAATCAGAAGATGCTAATGCACTTTAGTGCGTCTGGGCTTTGTCTGCAAGTGAAAAATTGCCGCTGCTCAAAAAAACAATTTAGAATAAGATTATTAAAAACAAAAAAAAAAAAAAACAGCAACAACATTGCCAGCATTTCTGAAAGAACAATTTATGAGGCAGTCATAGTTGCTTTTATTTTTAATAAATAATTATGACAGCATCTGGACTTGTATGAAAACAAAATACATAATGACTAGTAAACATTTCTCAAAACCTTCACTGCTATACTTAGAAAGATCTCTTTGTGTCCAAACATCTGGGGCCTCATGTATAAACGGTGCGTACACACAAAAATGTTGCGTCCGAACGTTTCCACGCTCAAATCGTGATGTATAAAACCTAATCTTGGCATAAAGCCACGCATATTTTCACGGTAGCTCATATCCTGTCATACCAAGTTCTCCGCTCGGTTTTGCAAACTGGCGGCACCCAGCGTCAAAGCAGTGCTACTGTTCCTGTGTGGTTATCCTTTCTTTTTTAGATCTACATCCCTGATGCGGCTTTATAAATACACTGAAGCTAACTGCATATTGTTTATTAATTTAAGACATCTGATTGTAATTAACCTGTAACAATATAATGGTCCAGGGAATAGCTAAAGTATTCCAAAAACCATAGCTGCTTTAGCGTTGTTACTCTCACTGCACCTTCTTCTTCTCCTTTCAGCTGCTCCCGTTAAGGGTTGCCACAGCGGATCGTCTTTTTCCTTGTTACTCTCACTGCACCACTCGGAGTATTTATATCACTATATCTGAGTGGGGAATCACAGCTCTACAGCAGCTGATTGGAAAGAGAATTATTGGTATACAGCATCAAGCACACGCTGCCTCAGCCATGCTGTCTATTGAACTGCTCTCACACGGCAAACGTTTCAAAGCCTTTCCTGTACGGACCCCGTGGTTCAGAAACAGTTTCATCCCAAGAACTATAAACGCACTCAATCAGTCCATCAAGTGCTCCTTGTAGAACTGTCTGTACTTATAAGTCCAATCACCTCACTATAAACTTGCGATACAGTTATAATATTGCACAACCTGAGCCACTTTATAAAGTACGTATTTACATATGATGATGATATCATTTTTAAGATGAAATGCAGCAAAATATGTTTATTATATTATACAGATAAAACTTTAACTTCATTTAAATAATCTATATTGTTAATAATTAAACATGTGAGGACACGGTGTTGCTGCGCTAGCAAAGATCTGGCGCTCCGTTCACGGATTGTTCCTGCCTCGCAGCTGTATTCTTGCTGGTGCAGGCGCGACACTGGATGGATAGATGGATAGAATAATTAAACACGTACTACGAAGATATTTCAATGTTCCCTAAAAGTTTTGAAGAATCGGTGTTCTAAGCTTACAAATGGCTTAACGTCTGTTACAGAGCTGATTGTGTGGCAATTGGGTATTTGGAGAAAGAAAAGTAAGGACAGGAATTGGGGGTTAGTACGTTTGAAAAAGACAGTATTGCTACAATAAAGTATTTCATCGAAGGTCGCGCATGGAACAATCACTGCGCCACCATGTTCCCATGTTTAATAACATGCTTTAACTCCTATCATCATGAAAATGATATCAAGTATACATCTCAGTATTTAAATTATTCAGAGAGCTGAAATATCATGAATGTAATGGATTCTGTGTCCTGTCGGAGGAAGAGAAAGCCCGGAAGCATGTATTGATTCACACACACAGAGCACATAGAAGATCAAATACAAAACAAAGCATTTAACGTGCTACTTTAGTTACGATGGGATTTGAGAAACTAGTAAATTAAATGATTTTAAGATGAAGTTTGTGGTGTTCTGCTTTAATGACAAAATAAACTACGTGATTAAAGTGGAAATTTTGAGATTGAAGTTGACATTTTGTGCTTTTTTCCCCAATGTGTGCCTATTTTTTTTTCTTTTCTCTGTACCCTAATAAGCTTTCATATGACACTCAGATGGTGGTCTACGACTCGCCTTTCCATGGCGACTTTGATATGTGACAACTTCTTTTTTATTTCGGAGCACTGTGTGACTTTGTGAACTTGAGCTTTCGAGTTTCTCTGACACGCTATGTCACTCAATCAACTTCCTTTTGTTGTTTATATCACTGTTTAAACCAACAAATAGTACGTTTTTCTTTGCCTCCACTTGGTAGTCGCTGGAATTCTTCTATTTTCCCCTGTGCTTTTGCCATTGTCTTTAACACAGAAGGCTGCGCTTAAGGGCTATTTATATTAATTTGCATATTCAAAGAGGCGTAATTCTGGGAGGAGTTGGGGCGGGACAGCAGGTGCGTGCATGTGCGTTACTTTTCACGCTGACCAGGATTTATGTAGTGGAAGAACGTGGAAGCTGGTGTACGCACAGATTTATGCATCTGGATTTTTTTGTGCATAAGCACATTTTCGCTTTTGTCCGTACGCCATGTTATAGTGTGAATTCTACGCACGGCATTATACATGAGGCCCCTGAAGCTTTTCTTCTCATTCAAACAGGTTATCTTCACGGGTAGCTTTAATTTGGACTTTTGTTGTTGGTTATGTGAACCCCCCCCCCTTCTATTTGGAGCACATTAAAGTGCAGTGAACCCTGTAGAAACATTTGTCTAGAGCAGTGATACTCAATTACATCCTGGAGGTCCATGGTGACTGCAGTTTTTAAGCAGTTTCTTAAAGAAATTCCATTTATTTACTAACTAGCTGTCCCCCGCGGCTTCACCCACGTATTAGTAAAACAGGAGAAACTTTAAAAACCAATAAAAAAAATTTTAAAAATGTAATATTTTGTATTGAGTAGAATTTTTATTGATAGCTTTCATATCTGAAGGCTTCTTGATTTACAATATTTTTGGTTTTGCTATCAGTGGCGAGAATGAAGCTGTGATCTCTTTGCCAAAAATGTAAAACGTTGGCAAGGTATGTCTTTCCAAATGGAAGGTAGGTACGCTCCAACTTCAAACGTGGCCACTGTATCAGATCGTGTTCAACTCTCATGGGAGAGCATCCCCTGCATGGGGAGAAAAGCACGTGGCCATGATATCTCTGCCAATGAACAGGTACCCTCTAAAACACACACAGCTGTGATCTGTCTCTCTGAAAAACATCAAACGTTACTCTTTAACAATCTCTAGATGATAATGTCTGCTGAACAAAAAGGTATCGCTAGCTAAGTCAGAGGCAAGTTACGCGCCAACACATGGTGAGAGGCAGACTGACTGGAACAGAGGCTGGCGCATGAGTGAGGAGGGCCCCGCCCGGCTCCCTACTCCTAAGGTCCCACCTCCCCTTCCCCTCAGCCCGCAGCCTGTGTCTCAGATTCACGCGAATAAATCTGTGCTGCAACTGAACTATAATACGTAGTGTGATGAGAGAAGTCGCAAAATCAGCCAGAATGTTCAAGCAAATTATAGAAAAAAACTAAAATCCGTTAAGTAGTTCTCTCATGAAAAGCAGACAGACAGATGTTGGATTTTATATATAGAGAGAGAAAGCAATATTTTTGGGCTTAATTTGAGTTCTTATTTTTTACATTTCAGAACTTTTAATCTTCTATTTTAGCATTAAACAGCTGTATTAAGGTTTTAATCATTGCCTGTTTTCTTAACCAGCCATCAATTAATAATGAAGTGCAAATGGCAAAGGAACCACCAGCTCTCCAGCTAACGTGCTTCCATTTAAACCTGTATAAATGCATCATGAAGTATCTGTGTTAATAAAATGTTTTGAAATAAATGAGAGAGAAGGGAAGGGCCACAAAACATATAAAGTTCTCAGAAATCAAAAAAATATGTACTTTTTGTTTTGGAAGAATGAAAGCACTAACAAGCCATATGATTAAATACCAAGTTTCATTGCCTGTTAGGCTGGGCTTCTAATTACAAAACTGATTGGAAGAAAAAACTGCAGATACTGTGGACCTCCAGGAACCTAACTGAGGACCCCTCATCTTTTCCCATGTGCAATCAGACAGATATCCATATGGCACAAAGCAGGAGCAAGACCTGGAAAGGGCACCAGTCTATCGCAGATCACACAACTAAACTAAACTCTCTAAAGTTTGCAGGGCATCGTCCGTCCGTCCGTCCGTCCATCCGTCCGTCCGTCTGTCTGTCTGTCTATCTATCTATCTATCTATCTATCTATCTATCTATCTATCTATCTATCGGTATAAAACATGCAGTGAATATAACCACTGCATTATAAAATACATTCCGAAAGATGGCACATCACAGACATTACTACTTAATACACTCAGCAGAGTGTCAGACAGACAGAAATCAGCTCATATTAAATAAACGATTTACTGGCATGAGTGTGTATGGGTGATGGCACCCATCAAGAGCTGAATTCGGTGCTGCCAGGATTACAGTAGCTTCAGTACTCTACACTCTTACTTTGTATTGGTTGCAGGCAGGGCTGTGCCAGTAAAGTGCCATTCATCCTATTTGAATAAACAACAAAGTCTACTGATAGTAGATTGTTACAAGGTTCTTTTGCTGTATTTTTTTCATTTGAACAAGTGATTTAAATACACTTTTATTTAAAAATAGCATGTTTTTTCAGTTAATCGTTTTGTTTAAATAGTGCTGATTACTATAAATAGGAACTCATAGAATTTGCAGAAGTATAAAATACTTTTTTCCCCATTTAAACAGATGTTTTTTCTGTAAGAAAACAGTGAAAATCTATATTTAAACAAACACGTCAATGCAAACAGCAACCTGTGAGTAACAAACAAATGGCTACATCTTATAACTCCTTATAAAATGAATCCTGATAAAATTATAAGCAGTCATTAAAAAGAGAAAAACTAAAGACCACGGATATGAATGGTGACATTAACAACAAAGTAGCAGAGGATCTCACCAGAGCAGAGAAGTCCTGCTGATTGTGTTTTAAGTGTGTCCACAGTCTGCTTGTATTTGAAAATTTAACAACTACCTTTTTAAAGCAATGTCAGCAAATTGCCTTCTTTAAGTTTTTGGGCTCTCCTTTATCATTTGGTTTGAAGTCCTGGAATTACAGAAGCTATATTTGGCTTTGAGTTAACATCCATCTTCAATGACACTTATTATTCTTAGCTACAGGGCAGGGGCTTTTTTCCCCCAAGGCAGTTTTGTGAGACTTTGTGACTGTAGCTAAGAATGGAGACTGTACAATCATCACTTTGAAGAAATTCATTTTCAAACATTTGGAAAGCTTACAGGACTCAGTTACAACTGTGTTTGTCCTGATTGGCCATCCAAATAGTGTCAGTGATTTGTATGGATTGTTTAGTGTTTGTTACACTTAGGTTCTAAACTGAGCTTTAAGTGTAAAGAATATAACAGTAAACTTCTACTGCTAGACAGCACAAGTGCAGGACCCTCTGATTCTTAGTTCAAATTTTGTACCCCAAAACAAAGAGTCAAATTGTTCACGGATAAGGGACATGCCTCCATGGCTAGAGAGTTCACTCTATGATATGTATGAAGATGATATAACAGGTGATATCTCAGTTGATAAATAATTGAGATATCAACAAGCCCATACAGTAACTTCATTCATATTCATTCCATTTGTGCTTTTTTGCCTGGCAGGGCTTTGTCGATTTTGTCTCTGCTCATAGCTAACTGGAATATAAAAAAAAGATTCAGTTACAGTATTCCTTTATTATTATTATTATTATTATTATTTGGCCCTAAAATTAATTTCTGTGTAATGTAGCAATTTTTTGACTGTTACTTAGTATTAATGCTAGAGAAAAGTACAAGGGTAAGTCATTTATCTGTACTTTTATGGTAATTTTGTTTGGGTTGACTGTACAGTTTTCCCCATGCAAATGTGTGTGGGAAAAGCTTCACTAAGAACCCAAACAAAATAATCACAAAGGTGCAAATAAGTATTGACTTTACTTTGTACAATTTAAAATAACACATCTTTTCTTTACCTCACAGCAGTTGCTGTATTTAACTTTTACATTATGAATTTGTTTCTCCCTCTGTTTATCCTTTATTTTATGCAGTCAAAGTTTAACCTTCCCAATGTCATTAACAGCAAAGGCAAGGTGACATTCAGCTCTAAACTGGATGGCATTCACTTATCCCTTGCTAGTTTAGAAAAGTCAAGAAACCGAACAGGATAACTGCATGCTTTTGGGCTGTGGTATGAAACCAGACTGCCCAGAGCAAAAACACATGAAGGGTGCTGTGCTGTGGAAGCATTTCTCAACCGCCATCTCTGGGTTTTGTGGGTAGAATGGCAATAATTTACACCTTCATTTGAACATCCGGTGTTTGATTACTGCCATGTTTTTAGCTGTCACAGTCATTGGCAAATTATTTCCATACCTCTGGATTTCTTGGCTGTCATTTGAAGACGCGTGAAATCAAAGCACTCACAAAGTGAAAGCTGGGTTTGGCAAGAATACTTTTGTTCAAAAACCAACAGGAAGTTACAGTTTTGAATAGCAAAAAGTTGCTTTTAAAAATGCTACAAAATAAGATGTAAGGAACTGGACTCAAATAATTTTTAAGGAAAATTAGAGATGGCAGTCATACATCTTTTGAGGTATCCAGACGTACCATAAAATTTGGTTCTTCTTTGAAGATAAGTAAGAATATTGTAAACCAGGAAACAACTGTTATACAGTCTTTAGAAGTAGCTGTAAAGAAATGACTTATTTAATGTTGTAGTTTTAGGACATTGTGGGTGATACCAAACTAAATGGATGCATTTCACAGTCGGATGAAGCACAATCATTTTCTTCTAACCATAGATAAAGTAGCACTTATAAAATTCATTGTATTTATTTGGTCATTAGTAGTAGAAGTAGTAGTGGTAATGTTGCATGTACAGAGTATAGTGAAATTCTTACTTGTATCCAAAGGCATCATGTAACACATCATCATGATCTAGTGCCTTGACAAAGAACTCCATTATATTTAATAGAAAACAGAAATCCAGTACCCTATTATTCAGTTATTGTTCCTGTTACTGAAACCCTATGGAAAAAACTGTAGTTTTACAGCATATAGAGGTTTTCATGCACATCAGCTTCATAGGAGTAGTCAAGAATGGAATATTACAAAGTAAATAAGGTTAATGGTGGTTAATGCAGAAGCTGCACAGGTGGAGTGACAGATATTTGTGGGATTGGGGGATTGACTTCGCTGGCAAAGTTTGGTTTGTGAAACTCAAGGGCTGTGTCTCTGAAACAGATATGAGCAACCTGTCTCCTTTTCTCTTCACCCTGTACACCTCAGACTATAAATATAACACCAGGTTATGTCACTTGCAGAAATTATCAGATGAGTCTGCACTTATATGGTGTATTGATAAGGAGGATGAGACAGAGTGTAGAAATCAGGTGTGGAGAACTTTAGTTTTTAATATGGGAAGTATGTCTGAAACTTAACATCAGCAAAATCAAGGAACTTGCTATTGACTTTGGCTACACCAAACAGCCTTTGTGCCCGGTCATGGTTCAGAGAGTGGATGTGGAGGTGTCCATCGCTACAGGTACTTGGGAGTCTACATTAATGACAGGTTGGACTGGTCTCATAACAGAAAGGAACTATATAAGAAACTACAGAGCAGGCCCTTTTTCTTAGAAGATTGTGTTCCTTTAATATGGGCAGTGAGATCCTTCACATCTTCCACACAGCGGTTTTTCTATACTGTGGTGTGCTGAGCTGGTAACATCACTTAAATTGAGGCCTGCTGCATCAACAAACTAATTATAAAGGCAGGCTCAGTTCTGGAACACACTCGACCACCTGCTTATAAGCATGCACTTGTGCAAATTAGTATCACATCTATTGAGGGGCAAGTTTATGGAAAGTGCATTTTAGTTATTCATAAAAAGAAGTAAGCAAATGTAAACATGTAAAAATATATCAATATGCACTTCACATATATAGAAAATGCATTGTAATTAAGAAAAAAAAAATAATGAGTGTGGCCTCTTAGAAGACAGAGACATGTTGGCTGCTTAAACTGTGTGTGTGGGTAATTTATGGAAAAAAACAACTATGATTGGCAATGGAAGTAAATGCATTTAGCATGAACATATGCTTTCATTTGCTGAAGTTGCTCATCTGACATGAACACATAAAGTTCTACGTTCATTTATTCAGGTTACAATAGAAACCATGCTTTCTTCAGGAATCGCACATTCACGAGTAATTTGCTTTTCTCATAAAGACCCATTGCACTGTTCCTCAAGTAATAACATCTACAGTGGGGAAAAAGCTAAATGAGTCCAGTTTGAATCACTCGAAGGATTGTTATGTTAGGCTGACTAGCTAGCTCAGTTGGTATGTAGTGAATTTAAATGTGTTATTTTGTCACAGAATTTTTTTTTGCCTTTTTTTTTTCATGCAACCCACTTAAAAGGGAAGTTCTGCAAGTTAAATATCAAACGTAGGTTTGATTTAAAAACCACTGTATTTTGTACTTATAGTGCAATCAAAAAAAAAGTCATGGCCTTGACGTCATTTAGTGATTTGTAACATTTTCAAGAAATTGTTAACGTTTACATAGCTTCTATATAGTCTATAGACTCCTGGCATGGAAGAAGGGTAAAGAAAATGTTTTTTGTTTTTTTTTTATCACCTCTACTGCATCATCCATTCTTAATAAGCTGTTCCTAAGTATTCAGTCATTGTGGATGAGCCCTGAATGCTGGAGGTCATTATGTGGGCTGACATTATTAAAGATCTGATTCAGGCACTAACTCTGTGACAAGCTTAAGTGTAATCCTGCTCAGAATTAAGATATGTTTTACGAAACTGTTTGGGTATGGGAGATAAGGGACATGCTAACTCAGCCTCTTTCCCAACTAGTGCAATTTCAGTAAGCATAGAAGTAATTGCTTATTACATAGCAGAATAAAATCAGTTGTACAGTACTTAATAGATGGCATCATTTTAAAGGGGCTTCCTCAGTTCAGCTAGTAAAAGAATTGTAATTGTATTTGCTTATTGTTTTTTCGACAATATCTCTTCCATATCACAATGTCAAGATCACTAGCATGAGATATAATGCAACTTCAGGTTGTAACTGAATGGATTTTAATTTTTCTGCAATAATTTCAAGCCATTGAAAACAAGACCAGGCAGTTGATCTTTGCAACATCCCATTGCCACACATCTATTTTGTTGTGGCTTAATAATAACTTTTAAATCCAATTGATGGAGTAGAAAAGTATAAGTAAAGTACTAGTTTTCTTATAAGTGTGTGAATGTGCTGGCTACGTGGGTCTGGATGACCTATAATCCTTCTGCAGCAGGAACTCTTTACTCTTTATTCTTATTTGTGTTTTGACACTCTTAAACATTTGGAGTCTAAAACTGTAGTTTTAATGTTATTTGAATGATAATTTGTCTAAGCAAGATTTTTGAAGTTTGAGAAGGACCATTATTCATTCAGCACTCACTTATGTGAGGTGTGACCGTGGTTTAGCCAAATAACCCTGGCCCCCTCAAGGCAGCAGGGCGTTCAGTAATTAAATTGTGGATTTATTGTATGGCCGGTTCTAGAATTATACTTTTATAAACTTTCTCATTTCTGACACAGCCCTTTAGTTATATCTGAGAACAGACAAGGATTGAGAGTGAGCCAGGAGATGAATGAAAGCCATAAAAAAGGTAAAAACCAGGAGGACAATAATAACAAGCGTCTAAGCCAAAATGTGAGACAAAACTTTGTGGTTGAAAAACAAGAGCAAAGGTCAAAAGTATTAGGAATTAACAATACAAATATTAGCAGAAGTAATAAGAGATTTGGGTTTTGAATCTGCAGCTCTGATGAGGAAGTGTGATCTTATACCCTTTTGCATACCTACAAGGACATACCCCCAACAACAGCTGGGTTAGCACTAACAATGGGAAACCAAAATGGTGGCAACTGCAAACTTACAAAATAGCAGATGAAAAGGTCCAAAAATACTTCATAATTAAAACAAAAAGGAAAAGGAAAATGCAGACACTATAATTAGATTCAGTGAACCAAAAACAAAATGAGTGTAAAAGTACCAAAATTTATACCAGAGGTCGTATGAAATTAGGAAGAAGTAACAAAGTCCTAAAACATTTCTTGTGATTTTAATTTCATAACACTTTATCCTTTCTTACCCCTCTTGACACAATTGACTAATTTTCTCTGAAAAACAACAAATATCTGATATTCACTACTTTTTTTCTACAGTATAATTCTGATGCTAGTATTTGTTAATGTCTACAAATGTCACAGCACATGGATAAGGCCATTCCTAGATTAAGACAACAATAAGATGGCAAACATTTACAGTAATCCCTCGCTATATCGCGCTTCGCCTTTCGCGGCTTCACTCCATCGCGGAATTTATATGTAAGCATATTTAAATATATATCGCGGATTTTTCGCTGCTTCGCGGGTTTCTGCGGACAATGGGTCTTTTAATTTCTGGTACATGCTTCCTCAGTTGGTTTGCCCAGTTGATTTCATACAAGGGACGCTATTGGCAGATGGCTGAGAAGCTACCCAGCTTACTTTTCTCTATCTCTTGCGCTGACTTTCTCTGATCCTGACGTAGGGGGATTGAGCAGGGGGGCTGTTCCCACACCTAGATGATACGGACGCTAGTCAAAAAATGCTGAAAGATTATCTTCACGTTGCTATCTTTTGTGCAGCTGCTTCCTGAAACGACATGCTGCACAGTGCTTCGCATACTTAAAAGCTCGAAGGGCACGTATTGATTTTTGCTTGCTTGTTTTTCTCTGTCTCTCTCTCTCTTTCTGTGCTCCTGACGGAGGGGGTGTGAGCTGCCGCCTTCAACAGCTTTGTGCCGCGGTGCTTTGCATACTTAAAAGCCAAACAGCCCTATTGATTTTCCTCTGCCTTTATGACAGTCTCTGCTCCTGACTCCTTTGAAGAGGAAGATATGTTTGCATTCTTTTATTTGTGAGACGGAACTGTCATCTCTGTCTTGTCATGGAGCACAGTTTAAACTTTTGAAAAAGAGACAAATGTTTGTTTGCAGTGTTTGAATAACGTTCCTGTCTCTCTACAACCTCCTGTGTTTCTGCGCAAATCTGTGACCCAAGCATGACAATATAAAAATAACCATATAAACATATGGTTTCTACTTCGCGGATTTTCTTATTTCGCGGGTGGCTCTGGAACGCAACCCCCGCGATGGAGGAGGGATTACTGTACTCATTACTGTCAGTTACCAGTAGCTGTTATCACCTGCTTGGCATCTCTGCCTGATGCACCTTCAATTGAGCCTGTTGGCCAACTACACAGTCACCAGCCTGGGACCACCGTTCGTTGCTGTTTCGCTCCTTACCACAATACATCTCCTGGTGGTTTAGCAGGGGCATGAACGTCTCCTTGTCACTCCCGCAGCCAGCCTTTGGGGAAGATGTTGGCACCCCAGCTCCAATCATTCCTCATGAGCCGCAACCAAAAGCTACTCTTCTGTGCCTCTTCTGCCTGCTCTCTGTTGCCTAACTCCAGTAACTTTCAAGCATTTGAACAGGTGGCACATCCACATGCTAACGAATCCACGGCATCCTACCTCAGCAGGGCACATGATGGACCTCCACCTAACCTCCCTGTACTCAGCAGCCAGCTCTGGGTATTTGGCTCCCTTCCTCTCATGGACAGCTTCTACTCCCTTCTTGTATGGGAGAGTCAGCTCTATGAGAAGCACTATTTTGGCAATAGTTGACCAAACCACTATGTCTGGAGACAGACCTAATATAATGATCTCCTGAGGGAGCTGGAGTTGATATCTGAGGCCGGCTTTCATTTTAAAACAACTTTCAATGTATCAGGTGTCGTGTTGGAGCTCTTAAGCTAGTAATAATAGTAATTCTTTGCATTTATATAGCGCTTTTCTCACTACTCAAAGCTCTCAGCAATTGCAGGTTAAGGGCCTTGCTCAAGGGCCCAACAGAGCAGAGTCCCTATTGGCATTTATGGGATTCGAACCGGCAACCTTCTGATTGCCAGTGCAGATCAGTGCCTCCAGTTCTCTCCCCTGCCAAATCAACTGGACCTGCTGTCCTGGTGAAAGTGGCACACCTCTGTTTGCCTCCTGCCTACCTGTTGGCAGCACTTGGCTATGTCGCATCTGTTCCACCCCTGTAGAAATAGTCTTACAACCTTTGAGGATGTGTTGGAGGCTTGCATTTTGGGACATTGCAGAAGGAGCATCTCTTTTCTGTACCAAAGCACTGGTGTAAATTGCATGGATTAGGTAGGGTGTCGCAGGTGGATTGTGACAATCCAGGTCAGCTCCATACTCCAGGAGTCTGTTGAATCCAGAACCATCAATAGCCATGAATCGAGATGAGCTGGTGAAATGAGAATAAACATATTCAGCAAGGGGTTGGTCCAAAAGTGCCAAACGCTTTTACAAACAAACAGTGTCGAATAGTACAGTGCAAAGTGATCTTTCAAAAATCATCCATAAAACCATAAAAAAGTGAATAGTCTGTGAAGTAAAATCTAGAGCTAAAACCAGTCTAAAACAACAGTCATTGGATCCTTCATCTTTCTCCTTGTTTCCCAAACTGAGCCCAGTGTAATGCCTTATAAGTCTCCACTTTTCACCCATAGCTCATTCAGCTGGTGGAGACTCCAGCAGCCACAGTCCTTCTTACCAACCCCTATCTTGGCTGCCTCCATCGGTGTCTGACAAACCACTTGGGTTCATTTGTCCTCCTGTCTTGCTTCTCACACACCTGGTGTGCCTCGGATCCCATAGGGAGACTCCACTGCCATCAAACCCACTCCTCTGAAAAAATCAACAGGGATGATTTGCCCCTAGAGCACCGCTCCTTCACTCTTCCTTGGTGCTAATGACAGCTCTCCCCCTCTCTCACTTGCTGGCAGACTCACTGTGCTCAGGAACCTGATATTTCTCACTCACATAATATTTCTTGATCTGATTCTTGATACGCCTTCTCTGCCAAGCAGGCTCTGTTATGTCCTACCCAGTTAGGAGCATGGGGTGGTCCCATGCGTACTCTGAGGTGTGAATGATGCACCTGACTGATCCACTGGCATTTGCACAAGAGTGTGCAATCAGCCAAGCACCCCAATCAACCCCAGAGCAGTGCCAGCATGTACACACCCACACCCGATCAGAGCCTGCACACTCTGAAACTCGATTATTTATTTAATACTGTGCTTCCCCGCGCCTATCATCACATGGATCTTATTACTAATTATAGATTAACCCATTGATTATTTTGTATATAGCGAAACGTTGCCGTTGGTTTGCATGATAAATTGTCATTTGTGATTATTGTGTGTAGTCAATTTTGAAAGAAAGTGCTGGCCACTATAACAAAACGAAAAAATAATACCATTTCTGTGGTGGGCTGGCGCCCTGCCCGGGGTTTGTTTCCTGCCTTGCGCCCTGTGTTGACTGGGATTGGCTCTAGCAGACCCCCGTGACCCTGTAGTTAGGATATAGCGGGTTGGATAATGGATGGATGGATAATACCATTTATTCATTTAACACCAAGCAAAAATAGTAAGCCAGTAGGCTATAGGTTGTTTTTGTCATGTTTAATTTGATTTAAGGAAGCCTTATGTGTGAGATTTGTGTGTCACATTTTCTTAGTAGTCTGCACAGTTACCCATCTCTAAATTTCAAGCTGTTATTTTGTAAACTGAAATTTTGAAAGGGAGACATGTTATTGTTCAATGGAAGCATAAATGTTTTCCAAAGTATATGTTTCCATTTGTATTTATCAGCTAAATGAGTGTCCTACTCTCTCTTGCAGTCAATAATAATTGTATCCACACACTTTCTTGTGATCTCACAAGCTATAGAACTGTAATTTTAAAGCTCCAAACATGTAACAACATTTGTCAAATGTGAATGTTTTCTAGCAAACGATATTAGGAATAAGAAATCAACAGCATACCAAACAGATTAATTGTGGCCTAGTAATAGTTCTGTTTGTCCTCTTGAGATTTGTTTCCTTCAGAAATACACATACACATCAACATGTCCCAGATTGTAAATTAACCTATAAATGGATCTGATAAATATTGCAATGTGTAGGACTTAGACATACACTTTTATGAAAAAACTAACAGCCATTCCTTAAAGAGAGTACATGCGTAAACACATAATACCATTATAAAGTGTATATAGTAACTTCATGATCATCTCAAATTGAATAACCTGTTTGAAAAGTTTCAGTCTGGTTTTCGCCCTGGCCATAGCACCGAAACAGCCCTGGTCAGGGTCACTAATGACCTTCTGATGTCAGCAGATACTGGTTCTCCTTCTTTACTCCTTCTCCTTGACCTGACAGCTGCTTTTGATACAATTGATCATAATATTCTTCTTCACCGTCTGCAATACACCATTGGACTTTCAGGAAATGTTCACAATTGGTTTACATCTTATTTGACCGGTAGAACTGAGTATGTCGCCCATGGCAGCGCAAAATCTCACACCCATAATGTTACCTGTGGTGTTCCACAGGGCTCTGTGTTAGGCCCCATCCTTTTCATCATTTACATGCTCCCCCTTGGAAGTGTCATTAGCAGACATGGTCTATCTTTCCATTGCTATGCCGATGACACTCAGCTTTATCTTAGGACTAACCCCACCTCCTCTACTGCTCCTCTGCCAACATCTACACTGACTGTTTGTTTGGAGGAAATAGAGGCATGGATTTAGGCTCAATTTCCTTCAGCTGAACAGATCTAAAACAGAAGCCATTTTAGTTGGCACACCACACCACCTTCGTTCTTCTACCATCACCAGTATCACTTTCTCTGGTCAAAACATTCCTCTTTCTACATTTGTTACCAATTTGGGTGTTAAAATGGACTCTCAACTCACTTTTGACACCTACATTAAACATCTCTCTAAGTCATCTTTTTACCATCTCAGGAACATTGCTAAACTTCATCCAACACTTACCCTGGCAGATGCAGAGAGGCTTGTCCATGCCTTTGTCTCATCCAGGCTGGATTACTATAATGCGTTCCTCATTGGGATTCCTGGCAAGAGTATCCAGAGACTCCAGTACATTCAGAACAGCGCTGCCAGGATCCTGATGAGGGTGCAAAAGCATAGCCACATCAGTCCTATCTTGAAAACCCTTCACTGGCTCCCTGTACCACTTAGAATAGAGTACAAGGTTTCCCTCCTTACCCATCAGTGCATCTATGGATCTGCTCCCCTGTATTTACAGGAACTCCTTATCCCTCATACTTCCTCACGCACCCTCTGTTCTGTGCATACTAACACTCTTCAAGTTCCCAGAACTAAGCTTAGCAGTATGGGTGATAAGGCTTTTTCTTCGGTGGCGCCAAGGCTGTGGAATTCTCTCCCTGATTACCTGAGAGCCCCACAGTCGACTGATGCTTTTAAACAAAACCTAAAAAGTATCTTTTTAGAAAGACATTTTGTTAAATTATTTTTATAGATTATCTTGTTTGTTAATTTATTCTTATTTTGTAGCACTTTGAGATTGTTAAATATAAAGCGCAATATAAATAAAATGTATTATTATTATTATTATTAGTAATGTGCACAGACCTTTGGTGGCCAGTGGCTTAGAAGGGGAAAGGGTCACTATACAGAGCAGGATTTAACGCATTCTAATCCTGGAAACAAATTGCTTTATTTTCCTAATATAACACATCTGAACGAGACAAAAGAGCAAATAAAACAATGACTTGTTTCTCTAGTTACACGAAATGCCAAATGCAGTTCCTTCTCATCTTAGCAGAAAAAGTTTATATGACAGAACATCAAATCAAAAACTTTTTTCTGGTGTAGATCAAATATTTGGGAAGCCACTAAAACTGATCATCTGGTAACATAGATCACCATAGTTTTTGTGCATTAGACTTTCCATTGAGAAAAATAACATTTTTGTTATCTTGAATGCTGAAGTAAAATAATTTTATTCATGCTATATGTATTTATGTTTTCTCAGTAACAAAAACTAAAGAATAATACCCTAATGCTTTGTAGATGTTGTCAGCTTTTGAGTTTCATAGCAAAATCCTTCTTTTGCATCCCATGTTTTCATGGACAACAATGACTGATCTTTGCTCATACTCATCTTTCTCTATGGACAGGACCAGAAGCCATACTTGTCCACACAGTTTTTGTTCAGCAGCAGTTACCACTAGTAAACTGAGAAACCTAAACTCAGCCCGTACATTAAACCTTGAGACCCGACCCAACAGAGTTTGAATGGTACCATTAAATCTGAAATCTAAACCTGAAATCTGTCGCTGTTTTTCTCTCTGAGCATGCAGACACAAAGATACATTCTCACAGATGACCACAGTTTTATAATCCTTTGCATGCCGATTCTTTGCTCTGTAAAGAACTTTTGTTTTACAGATCTCTAATACCTTTTGAAAGTGGGAGCAGGTGTTAACCGTAACAAGATGTGTTATAGGCAAAGTGAATATGTGTGGATGTACTCAGATTGTACAGAAATGTTCCGTGTAATAACATCATACAAACTAACACAATCAGCAAAAATGTTAGTGTATACTTTTTGTAAAATTATTAGCAATAATTATCATAGATCATAACCTTACTTCTGTATGGGATAGTAAATACAGTAGCAGCTTACCTACAAGGCTTTAGCCAGGTGCATTGGTCATCACCGGTTTATTAATGTTTCTTACAAAGAAAATGTGGCATGTATTTGTACTCAGAAGTGATCAATTAGGTTCTAACACAAGGAAGGGGCACTTGGGCCAATGAGGGGAAAAGGGGTAGGGGCTTGAGCCACTGTAGCCATCCCTTGGTAAAATCCCTGAGTGTATGTGCTTCACTGTAAACAGTATTCACATTTAAAAATGATTCATGTTCTAAATGTTATCTCATAATTCTATGCATTTCCTAATTTTAGTGAACTTCAGTATGACTATCTAGCCCTAATAGTAGCATATAATAAAAAAGACAAAAGGACAGTGAAAACAGAATGTGGATTGACAAGTGTTTGTTGGCTTGGCTGGTCTGTAGTATATGTTGTAGAGACTGAGCAGATCCATCTGTAGATCCAAATTATTAAATGAACTTGGGATCCATACACTTGATTACAAATTAAATGGTACAGATTTTTTTTATTAAAAAATTTGAATAACGATAATAATAATTCTTTACATTTATATAGCACTTCAGTGAGTGGGGAGCCTCTTCAACCACCACCAATGTGTAGCATCCACCTGGATGATGCGATGGCAGCCATTTTTGTGCCACACATGAGCAATTAGGTGGTGAATGAGTGAGAGAATTAGCCAATCAGAGACAGGGAATGATTAGGGGGCCAGAATGACCAGGCCGCAGTGGACAATTTAGACAAGACATTTGGTTACACCCTACTTTTTAATACAGATGCCCAGGTTATCTTTTATGACCACAGAGAGTCAGGGCCATGGTTTTGCATCTCATCTGAAGGATGTGGCACCATTTTTACAGCACAGTGTCCCTGTCACTGCACTGGGTCAATTAGATCCACATTCAGACCACAGGAGTAAGCACCCCCTGCTGGTCTCACCAATACCTCATCCAGCAGCAGCCCAAGCTTTTCCTAGATGGTTTAGCCTTAGTAAAACTGAAAGATTACCTGTTTAAGGAGTCTGGTGGCTGGAATCGGGGTAATATAACCAGTCTAACAAAAGTAATGATTCTGTATTGAGATAAACAGATTGTAAAAAATAGTAAAATTAATAATTAGGCTGCTGTCTGTTTGGAGTGTGCATTTACCAGAGACATTCATGTTAATCTGATCAACACCTATAAGTTGGCCTGGTATGAGTAAGTGTGGATGTCAGTTTGTCATACACTGGTCTGAAGACTGGTTTCTGGCTTCCTGCGACATAATAACTTAACTAACACATTTATAAAATGGATGGATGGCTGATTGACTTGAAGTAGACTGCACTGATCAAATACATCTATGAAGCCCCCTGGGTCTTTTCCATATTTTATCTTGAGAAGTAACAAACAACAAGGAAGATACTAAGCTTGGTCTCAGGAAGATTACAAACCTATTTTCTCCATTTTGTTCACTGTAACATTCCCTCCACATACTGTCCACCTTAAATGCTGCCCTTTCTTTACCAGTGATTCTTTTCATGTTGGTTTCCTATTTTTATAAATTTGTTTTACAAGGTTGAAGATTATTAGAGCCCTTCAGGAAACAAAACTACATGAAGCTTTAGCAGATCACTTCATAATTTGTCTTTTTCTCTACTTACTGTAATATTTTATGGTTGCAAAAAATGAATCCTGAAAGTAGATTTTATATAGAATATTTGCATCTATTAAAAATACAAATTGCAAATTAAAAGTCTGGACTGTTTATATGATGCACGCTGTAAGACTGAAATGACACAGCCCATGTGTTCAACAGCAGCGTCCACGATTCAATGGAGGCTCTGATGAAATGCAAGGCAGCGTTCTGTTTGAGTGAGCATTTATAAACCTGTCTGTCATTCCTGCCCCAATTTTAATCCAAGCTTTTTTCCAGTGTGTCGCCAGTAAAGAGATGTTCATTTACCAAAACAGAGTCATAACAGAACCAGTTTAATTACTATGTAACTGTGCAGAAGTAAGTAGTGACCAAATGTTTTGGAGTTGTGGGCAAACTTTTGTCCTGTGTCTCCAGTAATGCTACGTGTGCCTACAACGGCATGATGTGCAGTCAGCCACATGCTGAAGGGCAAACAACTTTCAAGTGCCCACCTTGTAGATTAGCAGGTCCACCTCAGCAGAGACCCTAACTTGGAAGTCAGTCTGCAGAAGCCATGCTGTCATAGACTTTTTTTTCCTAATAAGACTTCTATGTTCTCTGTAGTTTATCAGATTGCAATTTTTCCATCCTCTTTCCAATGTAATAGGATTCTTGAGTTTTGGCCATTTTTCCTTGTCTTTTTCCAGTAGTCTACAAGAGTAAGTCATGAAGTATCAGTAATATATTTATAAAAATGAGTGCGGAAAAAATACAGAGTTTACTTGAGTGTCATTTTTCAACATAGTATCCTAGGTTATTAACAGACATACTCCATCAGTCACATGCCTGTTTGCCAGAATCATGTCACAGGCACAGTCAATATCATCAGTAGTAGATATGGATGGGCGACCGGATCGTTCTTCATCCATGACAGTGGTGCATCTATTAATCAACTTTTCAATCCACTTATAAACGCTTTACTGAGACAAAATGTTGTTTCCACACTATGATGAAAGTCAACTATGGATCTGTGTTCTTGATGCACCTTCAGCTCACAAAAACTGAAAGAGAAGCAGCCATAATGACAAAAATGTAACACAACAACCATTAACCAGATTGATGTGGACTTCGATGTGTCACATTACATTACTTTTTTAGCGATTTTCAGTTGTAGCCTTCATTTGCACAGCTTAGCAAGTCAGTGGTGCAATCCTTTGAAGTCAGTCACATAATGTGATGCACCTAGCGATTTAGTCCAACTAGTCTGCGACTTGCTCCAGTAAAGTCAAACAAGTTTGATTTTGTTTTTAATCGTAAGGGTGGGCTGTGAATGAATGAGTGCTGACATCCAGTGAGTGCTCATCTGGAAATAAAATCCATAAAATGCAGTGATGAGCAATAAGGAATGCCTGTGTTTTAGACCTCACAAACAGAAGAGAAGCACAACTATCTGATGTCTAGTGTTATATGTACCAACACAGAATGAAAATATAAAACAAAGTTGCGGCTGAACTCCATCAGGCAGCACATTATTGGCTGTCTCAAAAAAGGGCAAGTAGCACTGCACTGGATGTTTGGCACACAATTGCTAAATTTGACATACACATTGTTTTTCAGTTGTTTGAGTTGACATTGTCTGGTGACGAGATCTGCAACTGCAATCGGCAAGTTTGAAATACCCTATGACTGGTGGACGTGTAATGCAACATCAGCCTCCCTCTTCACAACGGCGTGAAGCAAAAGCAGGGGGGGGGGGGGGTTTGGCAAGTGAAGCGAGCAGGGGGCGAAGCCCCCTAGTAAAAAAGTATGAATATATTAATCTAACAGCAGTTGGCTAATGGCACAAATAACATAAAATAATTAAACTTTATTAGTCCAACTCAAGAGTTTGCAGAGGCCAAGGCTTTTCCCAGCAGCATCTTCCACAAGGCAAGAAACATTCCTGCAAAAGGTACCAGTCCATCTCAGCACCAACTCATGCAAACAGCCACATACAATTTACATGTGCCAAATAGCCTAACCTGGATATCCTAGTATAAAAAACACTCCTCACTCAGGAGGATGACCAGCATAGAAAAAAAGCACACTTTCAGTCTTCACAAAGTTTTGAAGGGCTCAGCATCAGCACTACCTACTTGAAGATGATAAATGATGGTCTTGAAACTGCTGATAACTGTATTTTTTTTTATTTCTTACACTACTGGACCTTTAAGCTGCCTCTAATACAGTGTGCCATTCTGTTCTTGTTCATTTCCTAGAGTTAAATTCAGGTCTTAATGTTGTACCTCTTGCATGAGTTCAGTTTTATCCATCATACAGACTTCCCTTAGAAGCCAAAAATCCACACCCATACTGTTACTTCAGGTGTTCCACTGGGCTCAGTACTTGTCCCACTCTGCTAGGTTACGTCATTCAATAGATTGGTCTGAGATTCCATTTCAAACTTACCGTAACTGATGTCCAAACCTCAGGCTTTTCTCCTTCGTCTTTAGATAATTAATATCTGGTTGAATCATAGGATTTTGACACTTTATGGGGACAAGCCTCCTTAGTGGTAACAAAATATTACTTTTAAATATGAGCAGGTCCAATATGGGCATTATATCAATATTATAACAAAGCACAAAAAAACAAGACATGAGCAAAAATAAATGTTGTCAAATCAAACCAAAATAAAACACAGAATTCTTGAGTAAAAAACATAAAATACACAAAAATGTACCTATAACAACAGGTTAATATACCAGTAATATTGTCTCCACTCAGACCTTTGCTCACTGACCAGGCCACTGGAACACCCATTCATTTTTGTTCCTTGTCAAGTGGTGCTTTAAGAGCTTTGCAATAGAATAGTAAAGAGGTTGCAGTATATTCAAAATGTGGTAGTCTGAGTGTGAACCGGCATTAGGCCATAGCAGCAAATTACTGCTGCAGTCATTCAGTCCCAGACTCAATTGGTTACTAATTAAATGTTGTATTTCTTGTATGCTGCTTTTTTGCTGATGGTATTGGCCGCCCTTATCTTCCAGACATTCCATGGTGCCATCTACTGTCCAGTAATGAATTACTCATTGTCCCCACACTAAATAACAGTCCCTGGGTGACATTGCTTTTATTGCTTTTACTCTGAGGTCGTGGAATTTCATCACTCTTTGCATTTGTCATTTTCTACCAATCCTTTTCTAAAAATGAAACAATGAAGGAACTTGTACTTTTTTAGACTCATTTTTTGTTTTACAATTTTTTTACTTGGTCTTTAATATTCTTGGTACAGTGCCCATTGCAAAGAAAGGTGCTTTACATGCATTTTCTGTCACAGAGCATTTCATAACACTCAGATGCAGAGGAGTATGTAAAGTTAAGTCAGCCGTTGTTGATGACACCTCCATTCTCAGGTTGCATGCCAGGGTTAGTAGAGATTAAATGTAGATGTCAGTGATGCCACCATAGCAGAAAAGAAAACAGAATGGACAAGATTTCATCAGATGATGACTGTTCTCAAAAAGCATAAGTAGCTTCCCCTGCAACACTAAACCTAATTTTCTGTGTTAATTTAATGAGTGTTCAGCCCTTCTTGGATATGGATATCAATCATTTTATAGTGTAGAGGCCCTATAACTTTAGCTCTGCCTCTGAGAGTTTGCTAGCCCAATGCTGAATTTCCTTATTAGATGTTCTCTCCTGTAGCACCCTTCCTCAGCTCCTGACAAAGAAATGATATGACACCCAAGGATACTGAGTAGGCAGGTCTTCTTTCTTGAGAACAGAAAGCAATTCCATTTGTCAAGAACAGCAGGATACCCTTAGTAAGCAATGGTTGGCCTGGGCCTTTGGCTTTCGAAGTTGCTATTCTTGCTTTCATAGAGAAGTGGAGGGTCTTATCCCTCATATGCTGGTGACAGATGCGCATTCCTGAATCATTCATCTGTGAGCTTCACATCAGTCATTTTGTTTTATACAAAATCCACCAGTCAATTACATTGAATGAAAGTTGTTTCTTTACTCTGGTTGGCTAATACAAAGGTTAACAATATCAGTTGAATACATTGTTGATGCTGTCCCTTGAATTTTGATGTTGTTTTTCAAGGCTATAGTGACATTATTTCGTTATAAATCCATACCACTGCACACAATCCAAAGTGGCAACTACCAAACAAAACAGTGCAACACCAGTCACCAAAGCAACTTCCGCATCAACTTCCAATTGTGTTAGTCCTGGGAATTTTATACAGTGTATGCTTTGGAATGTAGGCATTAACAAGTTCAGTGTGTAAGGAAATGGCTAAGCTTTTGTATAGATTTTTATTTCAAAAAGAATGGTTTTAAAATATTCTGCAAACTTTAATGGAAGCCTGTGTAGTGATTTAACAAATGGAGTTATGTATATAATCATACTTCCCAATTCTAGTTACAGTCCTGTTCAATTGCCACCTGGGTACATTTTATTCAAATGCAACTTCTTTGGGTTCTTTGAGACTTTGTAAAAAACAAAAGAATAGTAAGAAGCTTAAGTTCACACTAATGCAGTAAATCTGTTTCTAATTTTTTTTTGTCTTTTTATCTTTAAGATATTTGAACTAGCCGCTAGGCCACACCTGCCACTTACTACTCTCACATCAACACTGCTGAGTGTCGAAAGCTACTCAATCATTCCCTGAAATCTTCTTGAGCGTTTTTGCATTAAACTAGCCTCACACTACACAATTTGATATGACCTCTAGATAAAGAACGTGTCAAATTTCATGACTGTATTTGCTAAATCTCATTGCCTCTGAGGCTGTTAAACAGTACATCTTGGAATCCAGGGGGTAACTGACTCATTATAGGTCCAAGTCTTCTTACATTGCAAACGTAGCTCAAGATCAGTACTTTTGCCAGCCATTCAACAAAAACTGTCGTAGTTATCCTACTGATGCAACAAGCCATTATATATTTAGTTCATTCTCAGTCTCGGCGCATGTTAAGCAAGCCTCTCCTCTGAACACTCGCTTTCCTTCTTTTCTTGCAGCTGTTCTTTTTCTTTATTTTTTATGGGCATTATATACATTGTACTTCCAGTTTAGTGCTCATTGGCTGTCAACTCTTGCAAACACAAGAACCCACCTAGAGACCATAGCACATCACAACGATATTATTGAGTCACTCACTGGGTGTGTGTCAAACTACATGACTGTATAAATGCAAAAAAAAGCTACGACTGAAAATTATTGGAAAAGCCATGTAGTATGACAATGGCTTTACTTTTAGTGCAGGGTTCTTAGATTTGTTCAGTTCTCTTCTACTATGTCATTTCCATATTTTTTCCTTGTGTGTTTCCCTAGTCACAAGACAGACAGATAGAACTTTATGTCTGAACACACACCAGAATGACTAAAAAGGAAGAAAATTTCAAAACAAAGGAAAAACCTCTGACTTGGCAGTCATAACAGTGCGGAATTATGCAGGTATATTGCTGTTGGTATAAAGGAGCCCCGGTAGTGCTGCTTGACACACTTCTGCTGAATAATTCTTTGGCTGAAAATCCTCAGTGTGCAGTGTGTGTCAGAGAGATGTACAGTGTTGTTCATAATGGCACTCAGTTTTGTTTTCATGCTTTCCTCTGCTACTACCTCCAGGGGGGTCCAGAGTGCATCCCATAACTGAGCTTGCCCTTTTAATTAGCTTGTTAATTTGGTAGGCCTCTCCTAAAGTGATGTTACCAGCCCAGCACTCCACAGTGTAGAAGATCGCAATGGCCATCACAGAGTTATAGAAGATTGGAAGGATGTCACTTCCCACATTATAGGAACACAGTCTCCTAAGGAAGGAGCGCTTGCTCTGCCTTTTCTTATATAGTTCCTCTGTGTTCCAAGACCAGTTCAACCTGTCATTGATGTGAACTCCCAAGTATTTGTAGAAGTCGACATCTACTCCCTAAATAGTGACTGGACAGAGAAGCTCTTTGGCGCAGTGAAAGTCAGTAACCGGTACCTTGGTTTTACTGAGTTTAAGGTGCAGACAATTCTCTATGCACCAAGAAACAAAGTTCTCCACCTGACTCATGTCATCTGTCGCATCCACTGTATCAATACTTCCCCTAAGTGCAAAATCATCTGAGAATGTTTACAAGTGTCATGACCTGGTGTTGTATTTATAGTTGGAGGTGTACAAACCAAAGAGAAAAGGAGACAGGACTGTTCTATATGGAGCTCCAGTGTTGCTCACATCTGTATCAGAAACTCTCTCACAAATGACAGATGTCTGTCAAATGTCTATCTGACAGATAGTCCATTATCCAGGACAGCATAGGGTCATCCGCTTGCATATCACTTAATCTCATAATCAGGCTTTTGACTTGTTGCTTTTATTTTACATGTTTTTGCCATTCCCTTTCCTATGTTTTGCTCAATTCACATTGTACATTTTTCTAATTTTTTAGTATATTCTCACCTAAAGTTGTATTTTTCATGCTTATTTATATTAACCAGTTCTGGCTATATTCCCACATCCTTCAGTAGTTCACCTTACATTAATATACCAATTGCATAAATAAGGTCTTCCTGTGATCAGCATTGCCTTTCATTCACATAAACATCTGGCTGCCTATTAATTCCATGAGTGCTCAAGATGAAAATCTGAAGTGGACAGGGCTGCAGGCACTTCTGTATATCCACAGTTCTGTCTTGAAAGTGTCGATGCTACAAGTAGGGTAAATTAAATCTTAAGAGTGAACGGTGAGAAAAAAATGGGAATGATGTGTAAGATTTAAGGTGGGGAAATTAACCTGCCAACCTTAGTAGTGCGGGGGCAAAGGTACTGAACAAGGATTGAGCTTGCTTGTTTATATTAATTCCAGTTGTCACCTTTAAACTGTATGTAGCATTGACTTTATAATCATATATATTGTATTTTTTAGGTGTCTCTTATTTTTTTAAAAATATTTTAGCATTATTATCTCTTCCTATTTGTGAAGAAAAGAATTTTGCTTGAAGTCTGTGTGAATCTGCCATTTTCTTTCCGTGGCCATGTAGGATTTTTGTTGGGTCCTCTCCTTTTTTTCCTCAGTCATTTAAGCAGGTTGCCACCCGCTCAAACACTGTTCTACAAAAATCCACCCCGGAGAAGGTTGAAAGTCCCATGTACATAAAACATGTTGGACAAATTAACCCAACATTATTATTTGATAGTTTATTTATGATATGTTTTGATGTGATATTAGTGTAATTCTCAACATGATGATATTTTTCAAATACTGATAAATAATCGATTCCACATTATCCAAGATTTCTTGTCTATTATACAGTTTGACCCCAGTTGTTTTTGAAGGGTCTGTCAAATTCTAAGGCCTTCATGTTTTCTTTCTTTTTTTATTATTTTAAACAGAATGATTGAAGACCGTGGGAGAAGAGAGGATACCATGGCAGAACGAAGACAGCTATTTGTAGAAATGAGTAAGTCTCAAATGCAGTTTATTCTGTCCAGTGGAGTCTCCGCATTAAGGGCTAGAGAGAGCACTGATCCAGATCCCCAGAGGATGGTGGTGTTGTGCAAAAATTAAATAAGCAGTAAACTCACAACGTAATATAACATTGTTAAAATGTTTGTGGCAAACTCAACATTGTTGTCTTAATCAAATTTCTGTGTGCTTCTTTATACTCAATGCATTGTTCTATCCATGAAAAATAGCTTGAAGACTTTAGACCTATAGAAAGCTATTTGTTGATGAAATTTATAGGGTGCATGGACTTGCACATTTGTCTATTTTGGAGTAGTCATCATGAATCATATTAATTATTTATGTACTATAAGATTCAGCAGTTTCCTAATTGAACAAAAATTGGAAATTTATCATTATTCATTTATGTTTCTGCTGTCAGTGTTGAGTATGTGATGCTGAGATCTTTTAATTTTGTCCTTTGGTGGTTGTACTCACTGACAAAAGAATATGTTGATGTTCATTTTCTGTGATTTTTTATGGCACTGTTCGGCTCATTGGTGCTGGTAGTCTTATACATTATGTACCGGAGTACCCCTCCCTTGCCCCGCTTCACATGATGTTTTCTGGAGGTCATCTGTTGTTCTTCTGCCAACCTCTAATGCCACTGATGCTTCCGATATTCCATTGCTCCTTCCATGTGCCTAGTTGCATGTGGCTGCAATGATCTTTTCTCGGTCATGTCTAATGCTTAGGTAAGCATTCATGCTGCCAGCTCCATTTTATACTGCTTCCTTGGGGTCAGAAGCAACACTATTTTCATTCACTTTCCCAAACTCTGTCAGCCAGGATCCTTCCAAAGACTTTCTGGCACCCACATTCTCAGGCAAATGGATTCCAGCAATGAAGTAGGTCTTGTAAGTTGATGCTGTTTAAGTGCTTGATTCTCTCTCTCTCACACACACTCCTCACAAAATGGTACTAATTCTAAGAAAGAAAGAAAGAAAAAGAAAGAAAGAGAGAGAGAAAGAAAGAAAGAAAGAAAGAAAGAAAGAAAGAAAGAAAGAAAGAAAGAAAGAAAGAAAGAAAGAAAGAAAGAAAGAAAGAAAGAAAGAAAGAAAGAAAGAGAAAGAAAGAAAGAAGTACATTGGCTAACTTCATAGCCGCATAGATACACTATCCCAAGTTTAAACTCTTGGCCTAGTTGCTGACTTTGTGCTATTTGCATTTCACCTAATTTCTGTATGGGGTTTCCTTCAGGTACAGGTGTTTTTATCTCCATCTAAAATATTTGTGCTGAGTTGATTAGGAACAATTATTTGACCATATGTAGATGTATGCAGCAGTGGATTGTGATGGGACTGGCGCCCTGTCAAAGGATAGATAGATAGATAGATAGATAGATAGATAGATAGATAGATAGATAGATAGATAGATAGATAGATAGATAGATAGATAGATAGATAGATAGATAGATAGATAGATACATACATACATACATACATACATACATACATACATACATACATACATACATACATACATACTTTATTAAGATAGATAGATAGATAGATAGATAGATAGATAGATAGATAGATAGATAGATAGATAGATAGATAGATAGATAGATAGATAGATAGATACTTTATTAATCCCAATGGGAAATTCACATTCTCCAGCAGCAGCATACTGATACAATAAATAATATTAAATTAAAGAATGATAATAATGCAGGTGAAAAACAGACAATAACTTTGTATAATGTTAAATGTTAACGTTTACCCCCCCGGGTGGAATTGAAGAGTCGCATAGTTTAGGGGAGGAACGATCTCCTCAGTCTGTCAGTGGAGCAGGACAGTGACAGCAGTCTGTCGCTGAAGCTGCTCCTCTGTCTGGAGATGATACTATTTAGTGGATGCAGTGGATTCTCCATAATTGATAGGAGCCTGTTGAGTGCCCTTCGCTCTGCCACAGATGTTAAACTGTCTAGCTCCATGCCAACAATAGAGCCTGCCTTCCTCACCAGTTTGTCCAGGCGTGAGGCGTCTTTCCTCTTAATGCTGCCTCCCCAGCACACCACTGCATAGAAGAGGGCGCTCGCCACAACAGTCTGATAGAACATCTGCAGCATCTTATTGCAGATGTTGAAGGATGCCAGCCTTCTAAGGAAGTATAGTCGGCTCTATCCTTTCTTGCACAGCGCATCAGTATTGGCAGTCCAGTCTAATTTATCATCCAGCTGCACTCCCAGGTATTTATAGGTCTGCACCATCTGCACACAGTCACCTTTGATGATCACGGGGTCTATGAGGGTTCTGGGCCTCCTAAAATCCACCACCAGCTCCTTGGTTTTGCTGGTGTTCAGTTGTAGGTGGTTTGAGTCGCACCATTTAACAAAGTCATTGATTAGGTCTCTATACTCATCCTCCAGCCCATTCCTGATGCAGCCCACGGTAGCAGTGTCATCAGCGAACTTTTGCACGTGGCAGGACTCCGAGTTGTATTGGAAGTCCGATGTATATAGGCTGAACAGGACCAGAGAAAGTACAGTCCCTTGTGGCGCTCCTGTGTTGCTGACCACAATGTCTGACGTGCAGTTCCCAAGACGCACATACTGAGGTCTGTCTTTAAGATAGTCCACGATCCATGCCACTAGGTATGAATCTAATCCCATCTCTGTCAGCTTGTCCCTAAGGAGCAGAGGTTGGATTGTGTTGAAGGCGCTAGAGAAGTCTAGAAACATAATTCTTACAGCACCACTGCCTCTGTCCAAGTGAGAGAGGGATCGATGTAGCATATAGATGATGGCATCCTCCGCTCCCACCTTCTCCTGATATGCAAACTGCAGAGGGTCAAGGGCGTGTTGAACCTGTGGCCTAAGGTGGTGAAGGAGCAGCCTCTCCATGGTCTTCATCACATGTGATGTCAGAGCAACAGGCCGAAAGTCATTCAGCTGACTAGGGTCTTGCCAGGATCTTCTCCAACCCCCTTACAACCGTGTACTGAATTAGCAAAATGGAGTGTAAGCTTGAAATCTTATTTATTTTGCTCATTATATATATGAACATACTAAATGTATAAAAGTTGTTATATAATGTGTGGTATTTAGAGGGAATAGTGTCTCATCTGACTACAAAAACCCCTAAGCTAAAGTTTGAGAGATTCATCCATCCATCCATTTTCCAACCCGCTGAATCCAAACACAGGGTCACGGGGGTCTGCTGGAGCCAATCCCAGCCAACACAGGGCACAAGGCAGGAAACAATCCTGGGCAGGGTGCCAACCCACCGCAGGACACACACAAACACACCCACACACCAAGTACACACTAGGGCCAATTTAGAATCACCAGTCCACCTAACCTGCATGTCTTTTGGACTGTGGGAGGAAACCGGAGCCCCCGGAGGAAACCCACGCAGACATGGGGAGAACATGCAAACTCCACGCAGGGAGGACCCGGGAATCGAACCCAGGTCCCCAGATCTCCCAACTGCGAGGCAGCAGCGCTACCCACTGCGCCACTGTGCCGCCCCTTGAGAGATTCATATTTATTTATATTAATTTAAAGTCTTTTATACTCCATACATTTTCAAAGGAATTGCAAAGGGTCCTTAAAGCCATATTGCAAAATTGCAGACTAATGAAGTGAATAAAAGCTATTTTGCATTTCTCAGAGGCATATAAGCCACCAGTGTTTCTAAAGTAAATGAACAGTCTCTGCGATAAGCACTTTACGTAACATATAGATTTCTTTGTGATATTCTGGTTATCCTTGTGTTTTACAGGAGCCCAAGATCTGGATCGCATTCGACTGTCTACCTACAGGACAGCCTGCAAACTCAGATTTGTACAGAAGAAATGCAACTGTGAGTAAATTAAAGTCATTGATTTGCTTAGGTCACATCTCAAGGGTTGAAGGGGTCATCAAGCTGGCAACAAAACTCAGAGCCCCTTGCAGCAAGGTCACTGGTCTCATTCCAGTTGAGGAAAGTGACAGAAAGTCATTTCAATCCATTGACTGATGAGGAGAGGACAGCATTTGCTCCGAGATTTAGTTTCTGATGTGTTTGAGGTTTTTTTTTCTTTCTTTCTATCCCTAGTTGTTTACTGTCCTTCAGGGAATTTGGCAAGAAGATGCAAAAACTGAAAGAAAATTAATGTGTTGTCACACCTGCAAATTGAGCATACGTTTGTGGTCAGCTTAGCCTAGTGATGCATCAATTCTTATGGCATCCTTTATTCATTAGAGTACTCAGTTGATGGTGCAAATTAGCGTGGGTGTATGCTGATTGTGCTGAGTGGACAGTATCAAAATTAAGCTTAAAATGTGTTGCCATTCTTGTATGAATGTTGTTAATCTAGTCTTCACCTCATATTCCCCACGTGTATTATGCTATGCATCTCCTTGTCTGCTGTTCTGTTTGAACCCCTGTTTCTGCAAGCCCATTCCTCATGACATTTTTTTACTGATTTTTGCTGCAAGTGAATTTATAATCATTGAGTAACGAATGTAGTTAAAGTTCCAACCGACTGCATTCAACCAGAAATCTGTATTTTACGCTACTCTGTCCTCCTCTTTATTCACCCCTGCACACAATCCATTTTCAGGGGGCAAACAATTTCCTGGTCCAAATGGGAATTTGAACAGAAGATGACTGACAATGCAGTTTGGCTTTGGCACTGCATGAAAAATGACATCTGCACACATTGGTGTAGTTTGCATCACACAGCCGGATTGTGGAAGAGATGCTCAGATCTAAAAAAAATGATTCCTATGTTGACATTGAATTTTCACTGACATTGGAAAATAAACACTTTCTATTATAAGACATTTAATTGAATTTCCAGAGTGCTGTTTTTCCAGTTGGTTTATGGCATCAGTAGGCCCAAGCTCGGGCTCCCCCTATGTGGAGCAGCATTGCTGTGGGGATTCAGCCAAGAAATCTATGCAGAAATGGTCTTTTAACATCTTTACAGAAGATGAATGGCTGCCTGTGAAAGTCTATACCATGTGCTCCAACCTGGGCAGCTTCCATTTCTCTGCTTAGGGGGCCATCATATTTTTTTAACATTTTAGGATTATTAAATCCAGTTTGTTAATCTTATTCACTCTAACATTTAAAATGGAAGTCATTATTCTGTGATTGAAAGTTCAGTTAGATTTAAAGCCAGTAAATATCGCAGGTTGTTAGGACTGGTCACCTGAACCACTAATATATGCTATTTATGAGTCCTGTTCTTAAATGCAGTTTATTCTTAAAAACCAGCAAAAGCCAAGTGAGTGTGCTTTTCCCTGGGAAGCCTTTATGCATCTCAATAGCAAAGATCTAGGGAATTGGTACAGACATTTATTTAGAACTGCTCATCTCATTTTCATTGAGTATTGAGTTTGGTCTACCACAAGCTAGTTGCTTCTTGTCTCCCCCATTAGCTTTGGAATTAATACTTTTCTCACCTGTGTGTTACTCCTCAAAACAGGACCCACCACCTTGAGTGTGTTCCCTATTTTCTGTTCTGCTGGTTCTCTTATGTTTCCTGCCACTGCCTATCTGGAAATAAACCATCGATACAAATGGTGCAAAACCTTCAGCACCATCAACTTCTCACTGATACCAGTAAGGTATCAAAATCATTGTATATGTTTATTTTTAAATTATTATAAAAATGTGACCTTTTAAATATTTATATGTTACTGCTTTTTTCTTTATCTCATATTTTAGTAAGGATTTAATAAAACAAGGGGATACATTTTTCCTTTAAAAAGTAATAATAATAATAGGATAAGGCATCTTCCAGGGAGACACAGTTAGCCTTCTCTGTTTCTGTCTGGCTCTCAACCCATTATCAACCAGTAGAACACCCAATATACAAAATCAAAACCCAACAGCAATAATACAACATATCACATCAATTCTATATGGATGACATAAAGATACTGTATGTGCAGGAACAAACAATTACAATAGTTACTAGAAATAATTGGAAAATATTCACAAAACATGCATATGAAGTATGGACTGGACAAATGTAGAACAATTAATGTAGAAAAGGGAATCCTTACAAAAAGTTGGGTATACCCTCAAAACTGCGGTGTATATTCCACCCGATACAAATGCTAACTCGGCTCTTGGTTGTTTATATAGTAGCTTTAGCAGTCGATAGAGTTTGCACCCTGAAGTTGTTCACATCATAGAAGGGGACTTTAACCATGTGGATTTAAAAACAGTGTTCCCCTGATTTCATCAGCACATTTAGTGTGCTACTAGGAGTATAAATACTCCGGACAAGGTCTACTCCAATATCAAACACGGCTTCAGAACTAAATTACTACCACACCACAACTGCTTTTAATCTGGCTTATACCTCTTTAGGAAGAGTGCACCTATCACATTTAGTACTATTAAAATGTGGTCTTAAGAGGCTTCTCAACAGCTGCATGGACTACTTCGAGAGAACAAACTGGGATATTTTTCAACATCAGGACCTGGAAGAGTACATTACAACAGCTCTGAGCCATATTAAGTTCTGCACAGATGCTGTCACCGTAGACATGTGCATCCTGAACTATCCTAATAAGAAGCCCTGGATGACAAAAGAAGTCCACTGCCTGCTCAGGGACAGAAACGCCACTTTCAGGTCTGGTGATGGGGAACAATACAGCACTGCTAGAGCCTAACTGAGAAAAGGCTAAGGCTTCTTACAAGAGAGGGTTGAAGACTGCTTCTATAGTAACAATACAAGGCAGCTGTGGCAGAGGGTTCAGTACTTCACTGGCTATAAATCCAGCAACCCTTTAGCTGCTGATGGTGATGCTTCACATCCACCAGCCCACAATGGCCATATCCTCGTGGTGGAGGAGCATGAGGTGAGGAGCACACTAAGAGCGGTGACCTTGAGGAAGCTTGCTGGACCTGATGGCATCTGTGGTCGAGTGCTGTTGGATTGCGCAGATCAGTTGGCTTCACCAAGATCTTCAACCAGTCCTTATCCCAGTCCACCATTCCACCATGCCTGAAGTCCTCTGTTATAGTTCCACTGCCAAAAAAGTCTACCATCAGCAGCCTAAATGACTACCATACACTGGCACTTACTCCTGTGATCATGAAGTGCTTTGAAAACCTGGTTCAAACTTGCACCATTTCAAGTCTTTCACCAAGGTTAGACACACACCAATATGCTTACAAGGTAAACAGGTCTGCAGAGGATGCCATACCCACAACTCTCCATACTGTCCCAACCCACCTAGAGCAGCAAGGGATGCTAGGCTGCTATTTGTAGACTTTAGCTCTGCATTTAATACTCATCATCCCTCATAAAAACGTGACCAAACTGACAGATCTGGGATTGTCTTACTCCACCTGCCTCTGAATTACGGACTTCCTCTCCGATCGCTCCCAGACGGTAAGAGTAGGCCCCCCACATCTCTTCAGACCTCGGCCTCAGCACTGGTTCTCCACAGGGCTGTGTGCTGAGCCCCCTTCACCCTCTACTCCCACGACTGCACCCCCCACACTCCAACAACACTCCAACATCAAATTTGCGGATGACACCACCATGGTGGAGGGGGCTGATCTCGGGGGGTAATGAGTCCGCTTATCGGGACCAGGTGGAACTGTTGTCTGGGTGGTGCAGAGACAACAATCTGCCTCTTAACATGACCAAAACCAAGGAGTTGATCATTAGCTTTTGGTGGAAGAAAATTAATATTCAGTCCCTTTTCATTGACAGGGATTATGTGGAGAGGGTATCGAACTTCGGGTTCCCTGTTGTGCACATAAAGGAGGACCTGAGTTGGAGTGCTAACACCATAGAGCTGGTAAAGAAGGCACAGCAGAGACTTTACTTCCTGGGAATCCTCAAAAAGAACCATTTCACCCAAAAACTGCTCATGTCCTTCTACTGTTGCTCCATAGAGATCATATTGACTTATTTCGTCTGTGTGTGGTTTGCCAGCTGCACTGCATCAGAGAGGAAAACACTCCAGAGAGTTGTCACCACTGCCCAGAAGATCATCAGATGCCCTCTCCAATCCCTGGAAAATCTTTACAGTTCCTGCTGCCTGAAAAAGGCCTGGAGCATAATTAAAGATCCATCCCACTCTGGTCACTCTTTTCTTGAACTGCTGCCTTCGGGCAGACACTTCAAGACAATATAAACACGGACAAATAGACTAAAAAATAGTTTTTACAAAAAGGCCATGGCTGCACTAAATGATGCTCACACAGTGAAACTTTAAAGGGAACAAATTATGCATAAAATACCAGCAGAATGCGAAAAATGTTTTGTTGTGTAATATTATGTTTTGCTTTTCCACTTCTAGACTTTCTTTTATAAATCTTGAGATTTATATGTTTGTGTAGTGTTGTAATTTCTTGCTGTTTTGCACTGATAGGATGGCATCAAATTTTGTTGTACTTGTGCAGTGTTTTAAGTAATTGTTTTAAGTAATTGTCACATAGTGAGGATATTGCTTAACATATATAAAATCCCCTAAAACATACCGTATAGACATATACACACACAACATAACACTGCCCAATGTCTTAGCCTTAGCCTGATATAGGTGGTAGCAAATAAGAATAATGATGATTATGATGATAAATAAATATAACAATAAATAATCAAATACATGTTTACTCTCCTTCCTGAGTAAAGGTTTTAGAAAAGTGCTCTTTTTATGCACTGTAGCTCCCCCTGAAGTAACAAGAGTATGGAAACTAACTGCAGCCCCCACACCCCACCACCATCACCAAACTCTTTTATGCATCTTCAGAACATTGCGAAGCTCTCTGTGAATACAGGGAGTCTGGCTTCCTCTCAAAGGATTCTTACATTTTCATCACTTTTGACTTTTATTACTATAAACAGAATATCTAATAGCTGCTGGTGGGACATCATTTAAATCTCTTCCAAAGGTGAAGATCACTCACAACTAATTGATTCCTGGAGCGCCTCTGGCTGCTTTGCCCTACTTCTTTGATTAGCGATATGCATGGCGTAGGCATGGTCATGGATCTCTCTAGCAGTGCCACCACCCCATTATGGTAATGCATATTGTGATTATTTGGTACATAATGTAATTATCTCTAGTTGTTTCTCAATTGCTCTGGTAGTTTCTATAATTTTTACCTTTTAAGTTATCTTTATTTATTATTTGTGTTACGTTACTTTGTTGGTGACATCATTGTGTTACAATTTTCCTGTTGCTGCAGTATTTTTTGCGTATGTGTCATTTAAAGACATACTAAGCACTGTCTTATTTAAGAAAGAAAGCAAATGTGACTATCATTCACTAGATTTTTTAGCAAGATAAATGGAAGACTTTTCCTAAAAAAATAGCTTAGTAGAGATTTGTTTAAGACTTACAGGTTTGTGATTCCATTCTCTTGACTATGATTTCTGATTTCATTGTATAATGAATGTCGTGTGCACATACCTCTTCTTCCCAAGAATAAACACTGGTCATCCAAGCTTAGGTCCACATCCTACATGGAATGCAGGAAACTGCCTTCTTACGCTGTATTCATATACTGCCAGACAGACAGGAAATCCAAGTTTACGAGTCAGAAATTTCAAGTGAACATTCTACAAAGTCAAAGCATCAAGTCAGACAGTTTGGAAAAATTATACAAGACGTGATTTAGTGCTGACATTTCACCTTATTCAACAGTATATAATAAGAAATATAACCTTGTCAGCCAGAAATAGCATTTTTGTGGCCGAACTGCATTTGAAGCGATATAATGCAACTTTACTATGTCTAGTTTGCTGTTTATTTTCATGACAGTTTATCTTTAATTGATTTTAATTTGCCAAGCATGCAGCAAACAAAAGTGACTTTGTGATTATCTATAAACTCTGACCGGAAACTCACATGAACACACTGAAATAGGAAAGCAAATTATCTCATGTCGGTGCTCCAAAAACTCTGATAATATTTGAATACAGCATTAGCTAATCAGGTCAAAGGACTACTCTGTCAGCTTGAGTGACTAATTGGGCTTCTAACTGTAAAGGCAGTGGGATTGTTTGACTTGAGCTTCACTGCAAGAAGACATTATGTATAGGAAGAGGCTTACCGCTAATGTTCACTGTTAAGCCTAGTTATGTGTTTTTATTCACTAAAAGTTCTTGTTTCCTTCATTCATGATACCTAAGAGAAACTTAAACAATTAGTTTTTTATTTGTTTTCTTCTGCACAAACTTTGAGCTCAATAGTCATTATTATAATCTTGATCCACTGTACTAATTTTCTTCATAATTTTAAACACCTCAATCATGTCACCTCTTCATTTCCTTAAATAAGCTCATCTTTCCTTATAACTCATCCCCTGTAGCCCTGGAATTAGTCTAGTCTCCCTTCTCTTGATTTTGTCTGTTCCTGCCATTTGTTTTTTTTTTCTTTGTGGCTTAGAGAGCAAAACTGTACACAGAACTCCAGATGAGGTCTAACCGGTGCCGTATAAAGCTTGTGCATAACCTCCTTGGAATTGTACTCTACATGTTGTGCTATATAACTAAAGTAAAAGTCAAAGGGGTCATAATCAATAACCCCAGACATCTGAGTCACATTAATTGTTCACATTATTATCTTCAGGCATACAATACCATAGCATCAGATCTTGGACCAGCAGGCTTCGAAACAGCTTCTTCCATCAAGGATGATGAGTTCTCCTTACTCACTGGTACTACTTATCAGCCGGCCCCTCCACATTCATGCTGCTGTTCCTTCACCTATACATTCCATTGCACCACAACTATTTGGTGTTATTAGTATGCATTGTGTAATGTACAAATTTTCTTTACATCTAAGTATCTACTGTATATATTGTATTACTTCTGGGGACTTTGCACACCAAGCTTTTCACTCGTCTGTACATTTATGTTAAGTGATATGACAATAAAGTGACTTGACTATGTTAATATAAACAAACCCCCGGGGCTCTAGCCTCTTTGCGGTTCTGCTGCTCGTGTATGGGGATGCGGATGTACAATTTAAACAGATTGTTATTTTCATGGGAATTGTTACATATGCATAATAGAAGTAAATATTTTACATTACAGCGAGTAATTAGCCATATTAAAAAACTAGGGGGCTTCGCTTGTGAAACTCAACCCCCCCCCCCCCCCCAAAAGCAATATGCAGCATTGTGAAGGGGGGGGGCTGAAGGCACCCCAAGGAGATGTGGCCGCTCCTCCGAAACCCCTCTTAAACGGTGATGCAATGGGAAATAAATACATTTTTTTTATCTCCTCTTTGCTTGAAAAGCTGCTGCTGCTGTGCCGCGTGATTTGCACTTCGCTACATAGTAAGACAAATAGAAACAAATCTCAATAATTAATTTAAACAAATTATGGCAATAACATGTGAAGTAACTGCACAGTGCTGCCTGTGAAATCTCCAGACAGACATTTGCGGAGTGTTGCTTAATGAGTTGAGAGACAGAAAAGGAAAAAGCCTGGAGAGAGAATAATATCGGGTTCCAGACATTATTGTAAGTTACTCAGACATATAGCAACACACCAGTCATTTTTGGTTGTCCCACCTTCATCTCTGTGGTTATTTATGGAGTCATTGCCAGGTCTTGAGCCCCCATGCCTGTTAGGGTTTTGGTTTGTTTTTATTTTTTATGTTTTTTTTTGCATGGGTTTCTGAAATCAAACATTTGTGTTAGGGGTTTTTGAGGCTCTGGATTATGATTTTAATGTTTACTTTTGGAAATTCTGAATGTGTAAAAAGTTACCTATTTTTTTTTAACCATTTTGTCGTCCATCTTGTATAATTTCCGCTATGCTTTGCTCCATCATTGGGACCACTTCATGCATTGCTAGTGTGTGTCCTCGGAGGATGCAATGAGGTAAAAGGTCATCTAGGAAGTGACTTTCTTATCCAAGTTGCAGATACAAAACCCTTTTTCGTACTGCTCTTTCTAAGCATTTTCAGTATTTTTTTTCCCCTGATTCTGACGTATTTGCGAATCCATCAGCTTATTACTTAACTTTCTGCTAGCAGCCTATGACCCATACATGTGCTAATCCCTTCTCTTGTTTTACACTGGTTTCTGTTAATTGTCTATTCCCCCAGTCATTTCTGAAATGTATTCAGTTTGTTGATATAACAATATCCTTAGACAATTCTTTTCAAGTATAAGTAAATCTTATTTAATAGAGACCCCTAATTTAAGCAGTCCTTTTTATTTTATTTAGTCTCAGGTCCCTTGGGGACGGCCTACTTAACATGCTTACTTTGAAGCCCTTCATTGTTAGGCTGGATATTCAAAGCAGAACTTGACCAACATATTGTGTCCAATTCTAGTGTCTGCCTTGTCTATAATTTTGTTTTTTTTCATACCTTTGTTTTTTTTTCCTGACACTGTACTTGGCCAAGTCCTGCTTGCTCCTGTACACACATTTGATTATCCATCTCTTTATGTTTCACCCAACTGTTGCCTCTCTTCCATTTTGGTCATCTTAATAAAGTGAAGAAAACAACAACTGGCTTAAGGTTGGCACTTAATGTGGCCTTAAAATCATTTTAGTCAGGTTTTTGTTCTGTTTTGTCCGGGTGTGATATGCTGTCTCCTTTATAGTATACTTTAATTTTTTATTTTCTATTTACTGCTTTTGACAGACACATAAGTGTCTCCAACACTCCAGTGGCAGTTTTGTCTGTGTGTAGTTTGCATGTTCTACCTGTGGCTGTGTGGATGTGCTGGCCCCATCTGTGCGTGGTTGTATACCTGAGTGGGCCCTGTCATGGACAGACACCCTCTTCTAGGCTGGATCCAGTCTTGCACTTGATGGTGCTGGGATAGGCTCCAGCTATCCTGACACCGAATTGGATTCCCCAGGCTTGAGAATGTTATAGTGTGTTGTGTTGTTTGCCCTTTTAATCTTTTTACTTGTGTAATCAGAAGCCTCTTCCTATGCATTATACAGTAACTGACCAGCATATTTCAGTTTTAGACCAACAAACCACAGAAAAATTGTAAATGTAGCTACAGTATACCAGTTGCAGGATTCATCATCCTGCTGATCATCAAACTATGATGAAGTGGCTGAATTATGGTTTGACCCTAAAGCCCCACAATTTAAATTTTTTAAAGTGTACTCTTCGCATGGGCTGGTCTTAGATTAAGCCACCATCCAACAAACAGACTCAGTCACCAAATTGACTTTAATTTGGTTTTTGGTTGAAAATATTCTTCTTTTAACAATTATCTGTTTATCTCTTACACAGTGCATCTAGTTGACATCTGGAATATTATAGAAGCTTTCCGTGAAAATGGTTTGAACACGATGGACCCCAACACCGAGTTCAGCATCGCTCGCCTGGAAGCAATACTGTCCACCATCTTCTACCAGCTTAACAAACGCATGCCAACCACCTACCAGATCAATGTTGAGCAGTCCATCAGCTTATTACTTAACTTCCTACTAGCAGCCTATGACCCGTACGTGTGCTAATCCTTTCTCTTGTTTTTTGCTGGTTCTGCAAAGCTAAAATACTCTGCATATGTAGAACATTTCAGATCAGCTGGGAAGGGGATCTTAGTCTACGATTGTTTTTATTTTGTGGGTTTTTGAAAGTCCTGCACTTAACTGTTGCTATGGAGCAGACATGACACCCAGTGGCCACCACTGAAATGTTATCTTAGGTGTTTGCATGTTGTTCTCAACATGGTCTCATTTTATTACAGAGGGTAATATATGCTCTGCTAATGCATGCTCTGCTCTGCATTTCTTATCCTTTTGTAAAAATGTGTTTGTTTAAAAGAAAACCAGCTTAGCTAAGGAAATGTAAAGTAAGAAATGCTATTCATGCTTAGCTTGACCACATATCAGCGAAGAGTGCATCTTAAAAGAGCATCTGTTGTGACCTTAGACCCTCTCTAAAGTGACAAGAATACCACATTGTTCATTGTTCAGTGTTTCCTGTTTGGTGTACAACTAACCATAAACATATAATTTTAAACCAGAAATAATGAATTTCTTCTAAATTTACCCAGAGTCCCCATTTAAAAAAATGTTGTATAAAATTGATATTACACACAAGTGCTCAGTGCATTATGTCCCAAGAGTAATGACAGAATGACAGTAATGAAATTTTAGATAACTCGTTGAAAAAGACATTAAAGTGGTGTTTTAGCAGATGATTGGGAAAATGAGCCTCCAATGAGTCATGTTAACATCAGGCAAGTGTGGAGGCTTTGTACAGACACAAAAAGCTGCAGGCAAATGATGTACGTTAGACTGTATTAAAGAGTGAGGCCCCCACTAAGTCAGTTTTTCGGTCTATATGTATGAGTGTATGTTTGTGTGTGTGTATATATATATATATATATATATATATATATATATATATATATATATATATATAGGTTGTGGGTTCAAATCCTGTTACTAACATTTTATGACCATGAGCATGTCCTTCACTTACCTGTGGTGCAATTGGAAAAACAAAAGAAATGTAACCAGTTGTATCTCCAATAGGGAGTGTGGAGGCCATAGCAGTGGTCCATCACGACCTATCCATCGACCTGGAAAGGTGTGGTTGAGATTAAAATAATCCATTAGTGTTAACATAACACGTATATGTGCGTGTGTGTGTGTGTGTGAGAGAGAGACAGAGAGAGAGAGAGTTTTATATATTAGATTGAAAAAAGTATGGAGTATACAGTAACTACAGCACAGAAGCCTTTTAAAATATCCATTGCTTCAGTGAAACTAGGGAAAGGTTTCTGTGCTTCTGCTTCCATTTCTTCAATATCTTCAGCTTTCTTCCTGTTTTGTTACTTTTGTCTCATGATTTTTCTAGATTTCTTGTAGAAATGAGAATACACACACATACTCATTGCCAAGCAGGACACAAGTAGTGACATATGCCAGTATTGCTTTATAATGAAAGGACAATGAGAAATGTCCTCCCAGAGATATTATTTCCCTCTGTACAAAGGGTGGCAGCTACCAGTGCCCATTTGTGTACCCTCAGGGCAGTATGGGAACTGAGGTCCCAATGGTCAAAGGTCTAAGGTCTTGTTGGTTTACTTGAGTACAGCCAGGTGAATCTATAATAATAATAATAATAATACATTTTATTTATATAGCGCCTTTCCCATGCTCAAGGCACTTACAGAATATAATAAAGAATGACAGGGTATACAATATATAGCATTGTATAAACCAGATAAATAAATAAAGAAGATTAAGACAATGAATTCTGAAAAAAAAGAAACAGACAACATAATTGATGGTCTGGCACACACACACATACAGGTTACATTAGCATCTTGACAGAAAAGTAAACTGAGAGAAGGGTAATAAAGTCAAATAAAGCTAAAAGCCTTCCTGAACAGATGAGTTTTGAGTTGTTTTTTAAAAGAATTCATGGAGTCAGCTGACCTGATTAATTTTGGTAGGTCATTCCAGAGTCTGGGCGCTATACAGCTGAAGGCTCTGTCACCCATGGAGTGTAGATTAGTGAGGGGCACAACAATATTACCAGAATCAGAGGACCTTAGTGGGCGGGCAGGCACATAGTGATGGAGAAGGTCACTGATGTAGTTTGGTGCAAGGTTATTTAAGGCTTTGTAGGTTATTAGTAGGATTTTATATTCGATTCTGTAAGACACAGGGAGCCGGTGGAGACGGAGCAGGATGGGTGTTATGTGCTCGCTGCTGCTGGTTCAAGTAAGGACTCTTGCAGCTGAGTTTTGAATAAGCTGGAGCTGTGATATAAGATTAGAAGGGGCACCTGCCAGTAGGGAATTACAATAATCGATGCGGGATGTGATAAAAGCATGGACAAGTTTCTCAGTGTTAGAAAAGGAGAGGAAGGGGCGAACACGGGATATGTTACGGAGGTGAAAGTAAGAAAGTTTCTTAATGTGATTTATGTGGGCGGAATAAGAGAGGGAGGAATCAAAAATGACACCAAGATTTTTTACAGTAGAGGCAGGTCTGATGAGATCACCGCCAAGATAGACTGGGAAGGAGCTTATTTTATTAAGTTGCATTTTAGTCCCAATTTGCAGGAGTTCAGTTTTATTGCAATTTAATTTTAAAGAGTTCTGCTCCATCCAGGTTTTAATTTCACTAAGGCAGGTTGTGAGCTGAGAAAGCTCTGATGAAGTTCCACTGTTAACATTGAAGTAGAGTTGAGTATCATCTGCATAAAAATGATAACCCAGTCCATAGCTACGGATAATATGGCCAAGGGGAAGCATGTAAATACAGAAAAGCAGAGGACCGAGGACAGAGCCTTGAGGGACTCCTTGTGTGACTGGCACTGAGCTGGATCTGCTCTTGCCAAGACTAACAAACTCTCGCCTATCAGTCAAATAGGACTTGAACCACTGGAGGGCAGTGCCAGAGATTCTCCATTCTGGACAGTAGGATGTCATGTCTGACAGTGTCAAATGCTACACTGAGGTCTAACACTGAGGTCTAATTTTGGTCTATCTGCCAAAAGGACACTCCTGTGTCTTAGGAAAGGTTCTTCTGACACAGAAATTAAGAAAGAAGACAATGAAGGAAGAGAAGAATTGTTTTAAAAGCCTTTACAAAAGGTATTTCAGTAAAATAAAAGAATTTACTTGAACCCAGGATAGTGTCTTGGTAGTGGTGTCAAGGGTTTGAGGCTTTGGGATACCCCCTAGTGATCACAATATTTATACTGCATAGGGTGTAAGGCAGTGGGGTGTATTGGTTAAGGCTTTGGACTTCAGACCCTGATATTGTGGGTTCAAATACCACTACTGACACAGTGTGACCATGAACAAGTTACTTGACCTGCCTGTGCTCCAATTGCAAAGCCAAAAATACAGAAATGTAACCAATTGCATCATAAATGTTGAAAATCGCCTTCGATAAAGGCATCCGCCAAATAAGGAAATTTACACACACACACAGAGTACAGTATAGGTGCGTATACACAGTATTTAGTGTAAATATAGCTGGAGATACAGATAGATATATTTACCCTATTACTTCCAATTTAAGATGCCCTCAAATTTAAGACTCACATCCCTTTCAAAAACAGATTTTGAGGGAGAAAAAAATTACTGTTGTATACAAAAATTACAAGTAAATATACCATTACATACATTGAATCGGTTTCACTTGAGAAGCCCATGGTCGCTCCGAATTGTTTTCACCTTGATAAAGTCTGTTTTTATTTGATGCATCCACACTGGTTGCAAAACCATGCAATAAACATGACACTAGATATGGAGACATGCCCCCTCGTATGACCCAGGTGCATCTCCACATTCTAATTTCAAGGAGAGGCTTGTGGCAGAAGTGACCCCATGTAGGCACCTGCATGATTCTTTTCTATGAGACCACAAAGATACTTAGATAATGACAAATTCATGGAAGGCAATTGCAAAGAGCACTGGACAAAACAAATCACTATGTAAAAAGACACAGACACTCCACCTTCTCTCCCTCCCCGGCCCCCCACCACCTCTTAAAGCCAATAATAACAGACACAACTCTTTCTCCATCAGCAGAATCTCATCAGCGGAGCTACCCTTCTGAGAACAATCATTTAAACAGTTCACTTACTCTGCTGTGAAATTGTTAGATATGCAACATTGACCAATCACTGCCACCTGCTGACTAGGAGAATATTGATGCGTTGATAGCTGGCAGAAGTTTTGATCACTGACAGTGCATATTCTTTGTGTTGTGGTCTGTGCACAAGCTTAAAGTGGAAAGTATAAATAGAGCTTAAAACTGCTTGTGTCAAATTGCTTTCCCTTTCACAACCATGCTTCTGCACAAAATCACACATGACAATGAAATAGTGTAATTTTAAGAAGAACCCACACTTTTAACTATGGAAAAATGTGCATCTTAAGTTGGAAGCAATACATTAATTAATATTGTGATTAACATATCAGATCACCTTGTATAAATAATAGTATATTGACAATGAGACAATTGTGTAGAAATTTTGTATTATGTCATCAAAATCCATAAACTGAAAATATCACAGTTTTTTAGTTGGGCTGCAAAATTAGAGAACAACCTGAAAACAGGAGTGAAGATGGAAAACTTTTAAACAAAAACATTTTCAGATTTTTCCATGTTAATGTGGACTAATCCTCAGTCAGAAGACTCCTTAGTCTAAGGAAATCCTTTGGATGAAATGGATTGACTGCCCTTCTAGTGTCTCACACTTTTCCTTCTTATTGACTGCCACCACCCAATTTCTATCTTAATGTCATCAGAAAAAGGTCTTCTAGGACCTCCAGTATATTTACAAGGCTTGCCATCCATGGTAGTGTCATACCTTCTATATTGGAATTTTGATTTCCACCACTGCTGAAGGTGTGGATGGTCCTGTCTATCTTTTGCAGGGCCTTGATGTGCCCTGTCTTTGTCACCTGTGCCAGTTTTCTTCCTGGAGACCAATACCACACAATAAAAAAGCAAAAACTGTTGTATATACAATGACAGATGTAAAAGCCAATCTTAGAAAGTTAATATTAATTTCATAAGTGTTTTTTTTAATATGAATAGAATGTTAGTTTCACATAGCTACATGGAAGATTCTTTTGTATCCCTTTAAATGGATAGACATGGAGGTATATAGTTTTCTGACCATATGTGAAAGCATATCTGATAACATATAGAAGCTACACAGAAAGTTTTTCTTTTTTGTGTACATTAGAAGTTTCTTTCTTTTTAGTGTGAACCATTTTGCTTTGAGTTTCACTAAAACTTCTAAAACAAAGGCACTTGAACTGTGGAATTTTATATACACGTCATATTTTAGAATCCCTCGATGAAAGTTTCTGCTTTAGAAATTAGAGAAAAATCAACAGGATAGGACATCCAAGATTCACAAAAATGAAAAAAGAATGAACAAGAAAAAAATGGCTTACCACTCTTTTGTTTATTTGCTTTTGTTTTTCTTTCTTTTCCAGGGAAGGTCTTGGAAAAATCTCAGTCTTTGTTGTCAAAATGGCCTTAGCTACAATATGTGGTGGAAAAATTTTAGATAAATTAAGATGTAAGTATTATTTCTTATTATGTCCTGATTTATTTATATATATATATGTGTATATGTATATATGTGTGTATATATATATATATATATATATATATATATATATATATATATATATATAATATATATATATATATATATATATATATATATATATAT